>NC_058048.1:22854256-23163574 GCF_020085105.1 Siniperca chuatsi
AGAAGTAGAACATTTTTAAAACATGCATCTAAATCTTAGCTACTGAGAAAGTGAACCAGAGCTATGCTCAGTCATTTATAAGTTTTAATAGAATTTATTCTGTAAATAAGTTACATGCTTTGTGCAATTCTTCTGTTGAAAAGCAAATAGATTTAATTTCTCGAACAATATTTTTTTTTATACAAGCCAAAGAAGACATAGCTTTTCAGCTCAAGATAAAACTTTTCATCTCTGAGGCCATAAATAAGAGGACTCAGACATCTTGGAGCAAGACTAAACATTATGTAGTTAAAATACCTGACTTGAACGAACAACATGAAATCAGTCTGAAGTACAGCATTTTCTATGAATGGACACCACAGCTGGATGAGACAGAGCAACAGCTGGAAAGCATGAAGAATTACTGTTCTGAGCCCTTTCCATGTTGACTTTTTATTCTCTCCTGATGCAGCTTTGGCCACTTTCATTATTTGAACATAGGAGAATACAATGATGATACACATGATCAAGAAGTAAAACTGATAAACAGCTGACCGAATATGACCCTGCCATCTGTGCACAAGGAACATCTCCACTGAACATACCCTATATTGTTTGTACAAGCTAAGGGATACTGATGCAAAGAAGGTGGAGAGAACAACAATGCCAGGTACAGAGCTGAGGCTGTGAATGATGAGGATGCAATGCATAGTGCTGCGTGTGGAGCACAGCTGTCCATGGCGCAGGGGCATGCAAATGGCCACATAGCGCTCCAGGGTCATTGCAGTCAGAATAACTGGTGTGACTGTAGTATACAGAAGTACCACAACAGAGATAATTATACATAACCAAACTTGCATTGTAAACTGAAAATAACTCAAGATGAGCAGAACATCAGACATGACTAATATCAAGCTATCAGACAGTAGTGTAACAGCAAATAAGATGTAGCGTGCAGTTGTGTAGAAGCACTCCTTTTTGAAAAAGGTCACAATGAGCAACAAGTTGATGCAAAGAAAAATCATCACCAGGACCTGCACAATAATGACTTGGTCATTGATCTGTCGTCGCAAGGCGACCAATGAGCTGTTATCAGCCATATGTTTTCCAAGCAAACACACAAGTTTTTGAGGTACTGCCAAAAATCTAATCGAGTGTCATGTTTTAAAGCATCTGTCAATAGAAAGTTAGATTCTTAGTACAAAATGATAGTGACGTCAAGTCAGATGTCAAGCTTTTCTGAAGTGCTAAGATGCTGGTTTAAATACAGCAGTTTACCAAACCCTGCCTGCTGTTTCAAAGACAAATGTCTTCTGTTGAGCTCTATGCAGCCTTCTGAGAGATGGCTGTTCATGATGACTTTAAAGACTTGAACATCCAAGAAAACACTCAATGAAACTTTACTCACCAGCAGGGGAGTAGCACAAAATTCTGGGCTCTGTACATAAGCAGTCTCTGTGGGCCCCTTTCCTCTCCTGATCCATGTCTCTCACACATCTTTTACATTTTTACAAATAATTGAGCCAACAACTGTACACATGAATCTGTAGTGGTTATTAGGGTAGTTACTAATGTACTTAAGTCTGCACAGTTGTGCAAGTGAAATCTTACCACATTTCAAACCTCTTTTCTCAACATACTGTAGCCTGAATTTACTGTGTGATACTTTTACTATGGCTAAATGAGGTTTGCTTGGAGTATCAGAGCTACAGACAAACCTTTTACATTGGTGGCACTAGTGTGCCTAACGTTTTCATTTAGGTGCAGCAGCAAATAATTAAAGTTCACCCAATAATACATTTTAAATGTTACCTTTTTTGTCAGTTCCCATACACATTGGTCATTTCTAGAGCCTGACCGGTATGGGATTTTCAAGACCGATAACGATTTTAGAGGGGAAACATTCACCGATTACTGATATGGTTTACGATATATTGAATTTCTTTTCTATATGGATTGTGCACCGATTTTGCACTGATATGCCTAAGCAACGGTACTCAGAAGGCTGCTTTCTTAAACAAATAACTTTATTAAAGAATATTTAAGGTAAATATTCTTTAACATGTTAAATAATTTAACATGTACATTGTCAACCAATTCTAGAAATGAACATTGAGAAATAAAGAATAAATACAAATAAAAGAAATAGCTAAATAAACAGCAGTACTGTATATTCAGTATCAGTCAATTGCTGACCATTTGAATAAAGAATAAATAAAATAAAATAAATAGCTAAAAAAATATCAATACTGTTTAGTATCAGTCAATTGCTAAATTAGCAGAAAATGTCATGGAAATACTCAAGTAAAGTACCTCTAAACTGTTCTAAAGTACAGTAGTAAATGTACTTAGTTACATTCCACCGCTGCTCTCTACTAAACCACATATTCTCTACTCTATCAAGCTATTATAGGCCAATATCTGCAATAATTTCTTAACGCTTGTAAATGATTGTAAACAGGAATAAAGGTGCAGATAATTTAATTTAGTAAAAGGCAGCTCTTCTTTGGCTACATTATGAGCAGGGTTCAATTTTATTATCGTTTCTGACTCCTCACTGCTGCGGTTTGCTGCTGCCTTGCGCTGAAATATCCCTCCAAAGTTGAACTGTCTTTACCACGAGGTGTGTGACACCTCATGTCAAATGATTGCTTCTAATAACTTTTAGTAGCCACTAGTACCTGTCTCATCTGCCGATGCTCCACTCTAAGTGGCTGTTTCTGAACGTGAGAGCCATGTGTTACATGATGTTAAGCTTTGCTAGGTAATGTTGATAGATATAATGTCATATGACATTGTAGCTATGATGCTGATTAATTTATGTTATACGATGCAAATATGCTCCAAGCTAGATTCCTGGCTGACTGCCTTCAATCCAAACAACTGCTGATATTAGCTTAAAACATTCTTAAACTGTGTTAGTTGTGCTCACGTGTCTTTTGAAAGAAATTAGTTGGTACCCTGATTAACCTTTCTTGGGGAAAGACATGACTCACAAAGCAGGTGCTCCAGACCAGCATCAGCAGTAGGCTGGATTCCCCACCCCCCAGAAATAAAAAACAAACTTTTCATTCCAGGCTTTTCGAGGTCCCTCCAACCGTTGGGGCCCTGGGTAGTCAGACCCATTCCCCCCACTACACCCCTGAACACGACTATGCAATGTGCTATGCCATGTGATGACCCACCTTGAATCTGGTTCTCTCTCTCTCTTTCTCTTTCAACCCAACCGGCAGCAGCAGATGGCTGCCCACCCTGAGTCTGGTTGTGCTCGAGGTTTCTGCCTCTTAAAAGGAATTTTTTCCTTGCCACTGTTGCAAGTGCTTGCTCAATTGTTGAGTCTCTGTAAATAATATTGCAAAGAGTACAGTCCAGACCTGTTCTATTGGACAAGTTCAATGAGATAACTTCTGTTATGAATTTGCACTATATAAATAAAATTTATTTGAATGTGCGACCGATAATCTCAAATTATAACAGCATTTTTATCTCCTAAACCCTCAATTTGCTGGCCATTTTAAATCTGACAGCGGATGTCATTCACTGTAGTGGGTGTTTACATTTTCTGTATGTTTTGCAAAGTGGTAAGATGGTGTGGTGGTGTGAGTGGATGAATGTTGGTGAAGGGTTTTTCTCTGTATACATTTTTTGTCTTAACATACATTTGAGTCATTGTTTGTGAAATAAAACTTTAATATTAACAGCATAGATAATGATGACAAATATGAGTCATGAGAGTTATTTATTGTTAAATAAGTCCCTCTTTTAACATATGTCATATTTGTTGCTAGATTTGAATACTAAAACGGTCTATAATCAATATTACATATAACTTAACATAAAGGGCAGAAAAAAACTCAAAAATGTAGTCAGCCCAAATGAACAATGACGCAAGACCACAAAAACAGTGTTGAGCTTGCATTGTTGCTTAAATAGCAATTCAATCAGTCATGTTTCTAACAATAAACTAGTTTGAAATAAAACATTCTTAAAACATGCTTATGTAAAAGTGAATTGCAGACATGCTCAGCAGATTTTTTTTTTATTAAAGCATTGTGCAACTTTTCTATTGGAAAATGATTAATCTACCTTGTCGAATATTTCTTTTATACAAGTCAAAGAAGGCATAGTTTTTCAGTGCATGAAAAAAATGTTCATCCCTCAGGCCATAAATGAGAGGACTCAGACATCTTGGAGCAACGCTAAACAATATGTAGTTAAAGTACCTGACATCATTAAATAATTTTAAATTAATCTGATGTACAGCAGTTTCTATGAATGGACACCACAGACGGGCGAGACAGAGCAGCAGCTGGAAAGCGTGAAGAATTACTGTTCTGAGCCCTTTCCATGTTGACTTTTTATTCTCTCCTGATGCAAATTTTGCCACTGTCATTATTTTAACATAGGAGAATACAATGATGATACACATAATCAAGAAGTAAAACTGATAAACAGCTGACCGAATATGATCCTGCCACCTGTACAAAATAAACATCTCCACAGAGCATCCCCTGTATTGGCTGTACAAGCTAAGAGGGGCTGATGCAAAGAAGGTGGAGAGAACAACAATGCAGGGTACAGAGCTGAGGCCGTGAATGATGAGGATGCATTGCAGAGTGCTGCGTGTGGAGCACAGCTGTCCATGGTGCAGGGGCATGCAAATGGCCACGTAGCGCTCCAAGGTCATTGCAGTCAGAGTAACTGGTGTGACAGTATTATACAGAAGTACCACAACAGAGATAATTATACATAACCAAACTTGCATTGTAAACTGAAAATAACTCAAGATGAACAGAACATCAGACATGATTAATATCAAGCTATCAGAGAGTAGTGTAATAGCAAATAAGATGTAGCGTGCAGTTGTGTAGAAGCACTCCTTTTTAAAAAAGGTTATGATAAGAAAAATGTTGATGCAAAGAAAAATCATCACCAGGACCTGCACAGCAATGACCCGGTCATTGATCTGCCGTAGCAAGAACTCACCACCAACCAGTGAGTTGTTATCAGCCATTACTTTTCTAAGCAAGTTTTTGAGGTACTGCTAGGTGTTAAAATGTCATTAAATGTGTCGGTCAAAAGAAAATGAAAATCTTATCACAAAAAGACCAAACCCTTCCCTGCAGCAGCATAGCACTGTGGCACACATTTCCAAAGGCAAATGTTGTCTGTTGAGGTCTGCAGTATTGTGAGAGAGGGCTGTGCATGAAGACTTTATAGGAGCAACTACAATCCAAGCAGAGTAACAGCAGGTGAAACTTTGCTCCCCACAGTGTCGTCATTGCTACTTTCTGCTAGTCTCCCTCAGTGGCCTCTGTAGATGAATCCAGGTTGCAAGCGGATGTAAACAAGCCACCATTACTGCAGTGGCACCTCACTTGTAAACCACAGTATAACACGACAATAAATGTAAAGGATTTTACTTTTTAAGCTCTTTTGTCAAGTAATTTGTCTTGGTAGTTGGTGAAAAGTCATTGAATGCCAGTCAAAAAAAGTTTCAGAATCAAAATCAGAAATACTTTATTGATCCCCGAGGGGAAACTCTTTTGTTATAGCAGCTCACTATCACATCAGTGAGCAGGAATAGAATTACTAAGCAAAAAATATAAAACACTATAGTACAGGTTAGATAAATTAAGTACCCAGTTGGTATAAGTATAAAATTATAATAAGTGTAAAGTACAAATTGGGTTTACTGGTTGATGATAGTGTAATAATACAAGTAGTAAGTAATAGTGCATGAACAGTCAAGTTAAGTGTAGCCTATTAAGATTATAATGAGACGGAGTATATTGCACAGCAGAATATTGAATATTGAACATTGAATATTGCACAATTATGTCAAGTATTGCAGTGATGATAATGATAAATGTCCAGTTTAATGACCTAGGGTCATATAGACTAACACTTAGAGGGAGGAGTTAAAGAGTTTGATGGCCTCAGGCAGGAATGACTTCCTGTGGCGCTCTGTGGTGCTTTTTGGGGGGGGTGAGTCTTCCACTGAAGGTACTCCTTTGTTTAACCAGCACATCATAAAGTGGGTGGGAGACACTGTCCAAGATGGCATGTAGTTCGGCCAGCATCCTCCTCTCTGACACCACCGCCAGAGAGTCCAGCTCCACCCCCACAATGTCACTGGCCTTACAGATCAGTTTGTTGAGTCTGTTAGTGTCCACTACCCTCAGCCTGCTGCCCCAGCATGCAACAGCGATAGCTTTGATGCTCTTTGAGTGGTTGGAAGACTAGAAAGGGACTATACAAGTACAGTCCATACAGGATAGCACTGGCCACCACAGACTCATAAAACATCTTCAGCATTGCCCGGCAGATGTTGAAGGATCTCAGCCTTCTCAGAAAATAGAGGCGGCTCTGGCCCTTCCTGAGCTTATGTTTTTAGCCCAGTCCAGTTTATTGTCCATATGTAGTCCAAGGTACTTGTAGTCCTCAACAATGTCCACACTGACCCCCTGGATAGAAACTGGGGTCACTGGTGCCTTGGCCCTTCGTAAGTCTACAACCAGCTCTTTAGACTTTGTCGCATTGAGCTGCAGATGGTTCTGCTCAAACCATGAGACAAAGTTACCCACCGCAGCCCTGTACTCAGTCTCAATACCACCGCAAACATAAGCTCAGGAAGGGCCAGAGCTGCCTCTATTTCCTGAGGAGGCTGAGGTCCTTCAACATCTGCCGGACAATGCTGACGATGCTTTATGAGTCTGTGGTGGCCAGTGCTGTCCTGTAAGCTGTTGCATGCTGGGGCAGCAGGCTGAGGGTAGCGCACGCTGACAGACTCAACAAACTGATCCGTAAGGCCAGTGATATTTTGGGGGAGTGGAGCTGGACTCTCTGGTGGTGTCAGAGAGGAGGATACTGGCAAAACTACATGCCATCTTGGACAGTGTCTCCCATCCACTCCATGACGTGCTGGTCAAACAAAGGAGTACCTTCAGCGAAAGACTCATCCCCCCCAAAAAGTACCACAGAGCGCCAAAGGAAGTCATTCCTGCCTGTGGCCATCAAACTCTTTAACTCCTCCCTTAAGTCTCAGTCTATTTGACCCTAAATCATTAAACTGGACATTGGACTATTAACATCACTTCAATACTTGAAATAATTGTGCAATATTCTCTGTTTAATACTGCTGTGCAATGTACTCTTTTGAGTTTAAAATTCCCTTTTTATTGATATTTATTCATACTTCTATTACTGCTGTGCAATATCCACCGTCTCATAATCATCTTAATAAGCTACACTTAACTTGACAGTACATGCACTATTACTTATATTATTACATTGTATTGTTATACCATACATACATCAACTGGTAAATCCACTTTGTATTTTACAATGTATTATTATATTATTAGTGTATTATATTTTGATTTGCTTAGAACTTTTATTCCTGTGTGCACTGACGTGATAGTGAGCAGCTGTAACAAAAGAGTTTCCCCTCGGGGATCAATAAAGTATTTCTGATTCTGATTCTGATTCTGATTCTATAATGGTTCTTGTATCGATCTTAGTTTGGCCCCTCACCCCTCACCATGATCTGTCCCCCTCCCCAAAATGCTGATCTTAGGTTCACAGTGGCACTCAAACCCCGCCACCACGATAGGGTAGAAATTCTCAGCAGGGTTCATATTTTTGTGAGAATATGATGGTGACAAACATCATTAAGGATTAAAACTGATTTATAACACACCAAACACAACTCTGTCATATGTAACTGATATATAATTCTCCAAATATAACAACATTTCCTGCTCAAGACCCCATATCAGTTGCCAGCATATTTCACCTTTTAAACTTGCTGTTGCTCTGTACAACAGCGTAACTTATCAAGATAATATACTGTACATTGATTTGGACATATAATTGGTTTCTTGTTTGTGGAGAAACGGTGTAAATAGGAGGTGAATTGGCATAATTGTACTCCAGTATAACATTAAGAAATGTTATGAATTGGATATAAACCTAATATATTTTTGAGTGGAAAACCTGTTGGATACATTACCTTTCAGATATAATAGAATACCCTGGAATTACCCACTTTTACTGTCATCACACTGTCACTCTGGCCTTACATTTTATATGTTTAGAAAGAAGCAACAGAAATTGCATGGGTATTGTATATAAGTTAAATAGATGAATGGAAAACAGATTTATTAGTTATATTTAGTATGGAGAGACTATTGATTAGAAGAGGGTATGGCCAAATAATTATTTAACATAATGGAGTTACAATCACCAATTTTTACAAGATAAAATGATTCAGAAATATCTTTCAGCAACCACATACAGGTATATACACTTGTTTTAAAGTGTTCTGATATTAAGCATTTTTGGCGTAAAGGGACTGTGTGTAGTATGAAATATTGTTGGGGTTCACATACCATGTCTACTAAGTTTTGTTTCTGGATGATAGCTCAGCTCTCAATCTGGTATAAAAAACCAAGGTCCTTTTTTTTTACTTTATTACAACCAAGAAAATATTTTATGTATTTATTTATGTTTTTCAAAGCGGCAAGAATGGGGGGGGCTGAATGTCGGTGAAGGCTTTTTTTCTGTATAAATTTCTCCAAACATACATTTATGTCATTGTCACTGATATGAAAAGCAAATAAACACTGGGTATATATATATATATATCTTAATAATAGCATTTAGAGTTTAGAAGACATAAAATGTATGTAACAATCTGTTGGCAATCTCATCTCAGCCAACAACGCAGATCTCAGGCTCATAGGGGCACCCAAACTGCTCTCACCGTCCAGTCCTCGGAGGGGTTCATTATTTTAAATTAGGATAATATGATGGAAACAAACATGATTAAGAAGTAAAGCCCTCGGTCAAGGGCTCTTGAGTATCCGCACACCTGCACAGTGTCTGTCCTGGGCAACTCCAGAAACGAAGGCAGTCCAGCCCTTTTCCAGGAGTTTGGTTCCAGAGCTGATGCTATGCATAGATGTGGGCCCAACTATATCCAGCTGGTACCGCTCCACCTCCTGCACCAGAACTGGTGACATTCTAAGTTCCTAGATTCTGGTTTTGGCAGCCCCAAAACTCAAGACCCCATATCAATTTGCAGCATATTTAACATTTTAAACTTGCTGTTGCTCTTTTCAACAGTGTAGGGGGTGAATGTCGGCAGAGGCTTTTTTTCTGTATAAATTTCTCTAAACATACATTTATGTCATTGTCACTGATATGAAAAGCAAATAAACACTGGGTCCAAACAAAGCAATAAAAAACTTTTAGTATAGGCATAGGTAACAAATTTGAGGCATAGGACTATTTATTATCAGTAGGCTACATGTTATAAATTGTTATTGGGTAAAAATGCCTCAGGGGTCTCAGACTTAGAAGTAGAACATTTTTAAAACATGCGTCTAAATCTTAGCTACTGAGAAAGTGAAACCAGAGCTATGCTCAGTAATTTATAAGTTTTAATAGAATTATTTTAGTAAATAAGTTACATGCTTTGTGCAATTCTTCTGTTGAAAAGCCAATTGATTTAATTTCTCGAACATTTTTTTTTTTTATACAAGCCAAAGAAGACATAGCTTTTCAGCTCAAGATAAAACTTTTCATCTCTGAGGCCATAAATGAGAGGACTCAGACATCTTGGAGCAAGACTAAACATTATGTAGTTAAAGTACCTTACTTGAATAAACAGCATAAAATTAATCTGAAGGACAGCAGTTTCTATGAATGGACACCACAGCTGGATGAGACAGAGCAGCAGCTGGAAAGCATGAAGAATTACTGTTCTGAGCCCTTTCCATGTTGACTTTTTATTCTCTCCTGATGCAGCTTTGGCCACTGTCATTATTTTAACATAGGAGAATACAATGATGATACACATAATCAAGAAGTAAAACTGAGATACAGCTGACCGAATATGATCCTGCCATCTGTACAAAATAAACATCTCCACAGAGCATCCCCTGTATTGTTTGTACAAGCTAAGAGGGGCTGATGCAAAGAAGGTGGAGAGAACAATAATGCAGGGAACAGAGCTGAGGCCATGTATGATGAGGATGCAATGCATAGTGCTGCCTGTGGAGCACAGCTGTCCATGGCGCAGGGGCATGCAAATGGCCACATAGCGCTCCAGGGTCATTGCAGTCAGAGTAACTGGTGTGACTGTAGCATACAGAAATACTACAAGAGAGATAATTATACATAACCAAACTTGCATTGTAAACTGAAAATAACTCAAGATGAGCAGAACATCAGACATGATTAATATCAAGCTATCAGAGAGTAGTGTAATAGCAAATAAGATGTAGCGTGCAGTTGTGTAGAAGCACTCCTTTTTAAAAAAGGTTATGATAAGAAAAATGTTGATGCAAAGAAAAATCATCACCAGGACCTGCACAGCAATGACCCGGCCATTGATCTGCTGCAGCAAGAACTCACCACCAACCAGTGAGTTGTTATCAGCCATCACTTTTCTAGGCAAGTTTTTGAGGTACTGCTGGATGTTAAACTGTGATTATTAAATGTGTCTGTCAAAAGAAAATGAAAATCATATCACAAAAAGACCAAACCCTTCCCTGCAGCAGCATAGCATTGTGGCACACATTTCCAAAGGCAAATGTTGTCTGTTGAGGTCTGCAGTATTCTGAGAGAGGGCTGTGCATGAAGACTTTATAGGAGCGACTACAATACAAGCAGAGTAACAGCAGGTGAATCTTTGCTCCCTACAGTGTCGTCATTGCCACTTTCTGCTAGTCTCCCTCAGTGGCCTCTGTAGTTGAATCCAGGTTGTAGGCGGATGTAAACAAGCCACCATTACTGCAGTGGCACCTCACTTGTAAACCACAGTATAACACGACAATGAATGTAAAGGATTTCACTTCATTTCACTAAGCTCTTTTGCAAAGAAAAGTTTACAATCTCAATAACCCTCGAAATAACATACCCCAAAGTAGAGGGGCTGAAATCAGCAGTCCTCTGTTATATTGAGACATAGCATTGAATTAAATGCAGATGGAATCGCTTCCTTAAATTTAACTACAGCACTATCAGATAGAAAACTAGAGTAGGAGTTTTTGCCTAATGGCGTGTGGTCCAGTAATAGGAGTTCAAAAGTTATTAAACAATTATCCGATAATGAAGGATTCTGTGGAAAGACTATTAAATGTTCAATTTCAATTCCATATACCAGAACAAGGTCGAGAGTGGATTTATGTACACTCTGACAGAAGCCAATCAAATCTAACAATGAGATAAACACAGTAGTAGTAAAATCACCTACAATAATTACTTTATCTGTTTTAAGGACTAAACTTGATAATAAATAAAAGAAAACAAAGATTAAACAAAGTGGTGTGGAGAGACTCTGCTCCTGAAGAGTCTGCTGGCTTAGAGAGAGAGAGTGTGGGAGGTGGAGGAAGGGCCTTTTGTAGTTTGATCAGGTGCCACCGATTTAGTTGATTGGGAGCTTCCTGAACAAAGAATAGAAGCCAAGTATACAAAACACTACATTGGTCATAACACTAGGTTTAAAAACCTAGTTTCCCCATATACGGTATGATGCCATAGGGCTATACTTGTCACAGTGTTGTACAAAAAGTTCAGGTTCAGGAAGCAAGAATCTTATTGATATTTCAGTCCACCCTTGGGTGGATGTCTAGTGTCCCAGACAAATAGTCATAGTCTAGGGCCCACTGCATCATTCTAGCGGTGGTCTTCACAATCTTATCCAAGGACCCAACACGTGCCACTCAAAATTTTAAATGTCTGTGACCGTACCAACAGCCCAAAGCTCCTTGTTGATGATTGGCATGTTGGTCTGTGGGACTCTCAGGCCAATCACTTCCTCTTCTTTTACACTGGCACAATGTGGCAGAGGTCCATCCATCCATTTTTGCCATTTCTCCCATCCCTCTTTTCCCAGACATATCCTTCAGATTCTCCCACAGAATTCCAAGGCATTCTCAGGCCAGACTGGATATGCCAGCATGGGTCTGACCCAGGTTCTCCTCCCAGTTGGGCACACCCAGAATACCTCCACCAGGAGACGTTCAAGAAGAAGAAGAAGAAGAAATAACCCAGCCCAAGTACGGTTGCCAGACTCTTGCCAGAATCGGTCCAAGTACACTGGTCTGGGTCCGGCTACTGAAACTGAACCGGCAATCACCCCAACAAAAATGGCAGACCTGGCCTATACTGGTCCAAGTCTGGGTCTGCCAGAGTTAACCCAATATCTGCCTATGACTGATCCTGCCAGAAGTAGGAAATGTTTAATTAGTAATACAAAACCACATATATTTAATAAAAACAAGGACCCTTCCCTTTACCAATGCAATATTAGTTTATTTGTTAAATTTAGTATACACTTACTTAATGTAACACAAAATTGTATTTTGTGTTCAACATAACACTGAAACTCTTCTTGTACTGATTTGCTTTTGATATGTAGAGTGAACACAAATTATTAATTTTATTGAACAGGAAAAACATTTTTAAAATTACTGTCAAGTGTCAATTATTGTCAAGTGCACAGTCTATGTGTTATTCATTGAAGTTCCCCTCCAGACATGTTTTAGGATATATAAAAATACTTTTGCTTTGAGCAATTTGTAATAATTTTTCCACAGTTACCTTGTTAAAATTCTTAAAATGACATCTACTCACTCACTGAAAAATCCATTCAGGTGATACGTTTTCAGTTAAAAATGACACCATGAATATCTGTTATAAGAATAAACAAACTAACAAGTAACTCTCATACATACTGTGCATGAACTAACATCAGTATTAAGCTGGGTACTATTTGCAGAAAGGGGCCATGAGCAAATCTTGTGGCACCCTCCTCAAGCAAGCCTGTGTGATGGATAGATGGGGGGGCAGACAAAGACACACAGTTAGTCAGACAGTCAGATAGAGATAGACAGATGGACCTGCAGAGTCTGGTCCAGCGGTATCTCTTCACCCATCCTTCACCACCTCTGGCGGCTAGTGAGATGGCGCAGCTGGGGACCTTCTCGGGCTCAGCGGGGGAGTGCGAGGAATTTTTGGTGAAGTGTTACCTAATTTCCAACCTGTATTCACCTCAGTTTCCGACTGAACGTTCCAAGGTAGCCTTCGTAGTTCTCCGGCTAGGTCCCATCGCCGGCCCCCTGTCCAGCCGGGTCGGGACCTCCAGAGGGTCCCAGCCTTCGTCTTTGCCGCCGGCCTCCGGTGACCTCCCGCCTGAACCACAGGCATTCCAGGCCTCCAGATGGGGTTGAACTTAATTGCAAGACGCATGATTGCAGCTCTGACCCTATCAAGCCCCCGGGCCATCCACCCGGGGTCCCCTGCACCTCGCCTGTCCAGTCCCCGGGTAGTCCGCCCGAGGTCCCCAGCTCCTCGCCAGGCCAGTCCCCGGGTCCTCAGCCCTGCACCAGGCCAGTCCCTGGGTCGTCCGCCGGAGGTCCTCAGCTCCACCCTGGTTTGGCTTTATGACATCAGCCCGAGACTCCCCAGTCCACACAGATCCAAGCTCCTGGTCGTCCATCCGAGGCCTCCCAGCCACACATGCCCAGGCTCCGGCCGGTCACCCGCATCAGCCCGTTCCCCGTGGTGGAAGACAACCACCATGTCGGTGGGGGTTTTTTCGGCCCTCGGGAGCTGGCCGTGGAGGGGGGGTACTGTCACAGATACGGCAGGCTTCACCAGCCACCAATCACCCACACCTAATGGGCTCACTGAGTGCATTATTGACTACATTAACTTCTGTGTGGACTGCAATGTCCCAACTAAGATGGTCCATTGTTATCCAAATAACAAACCGTGGGTAACAAAGGACATCAAAGACATCCTGAATGCCAAGAGGAGGGTCTTTACTGATGGTAATAGGGAGGCGGTGAGGGCAATCCAGGTCGACCTGAAGGTGAAAATCAGGGAGGCCAAGGAGAAGTACAGGAGGAAGCTGGAGCGGAAACTCCAGCAGAACAACATGAGAGAGGTCTGGAGCGGCATGAAGAGCATCACTGGCTTCAGACTGACTGGCAGCAGAGGAGTTGAAGGCAGCTTGGACAGGGCCAACAAACTTAATCTGTTCTTTAACAGATTCGACACACCGGCTCCTGCTCATCCCTCCTCTAACTCGGCTGCTGTCAGCCCTCAAGCTCCTCTGAGTACTCTGCTCCCCCCTCCCCATCAGGCTAACAACCCTCTTCACACTAATGACTCCCCCCCTCCCCCACCTGTAACCTCTGCTGTGTGCCTGACTGCTGACCAGGTGAGAGGACAGCTGATGAAACTCCACTCAAACAAGGCTGCAGGCCCCAATGGCGTTAGCCCTGGGGTACTAAAAGCCTGTGCCCCCCAGCTATGTGGAGTCCTTCAACACGTCTTCAACCTGAGCCTGAGTCTTCAAAGGGTCCCTGTTCTGTGGAAGACATCTTGCCTCGTTCCTGTGCCGAAACCGCCGCGTCCCAGTGGCTCCAAGGACTACAGACTGACTTCCCACATAATGAAGACCCCGGAGAGACTAGTGCTGGAACAGCTGCGGCCCATGGTTGGACCCCTCCTGGACCCCCTTCCGTTCGCCTACCAGCCCCGGCTGGGAGTTGAGGACGCCATCATCTTC
The DNA here is from genome assembly GCF_020085105.1 of Siniperca chuatsi. Taxonomy (NCBI): domain Eukaryota; kingdom Metazoa; phylum Chordata; class Actinopteri; order Centrarchiformes; family Sinipercidae; genus Siniperca; species Siniperca chuatsi. Next base: position 22,868,823 of record NC_058048.1, read on the forward strand.
CTACTTAACCGCATCCACACCCACCTGGACAAGCCGGCAAGCAGGGTGAGGATCATGTTTTTTGACTTCTCCGGTGCTTTCAACACCATCCGGCCAGCCCTGCTGAGTGAGAAGCTGGCAGCAATGCAGGTGGATACCCCCCTTGTGTCCTAGGCCTGTGGTCTACCTGACTGACAGACCACAGCACATGCGCCTGCAGCACTGCATGTCAGACAGCATGGTCAGCAACACTGGGGCCCCTCAGGGGACTGTCCTCTCTCCCTTCCTCTTCACCAGCTACCACACAGAGTCCTGCCACCTCCAGAAGTTTTCTGATGACTCTGTAACTGTAACTAAATATGTAATAAGTAATAGCAATAAGCGGAGGTGCATGTACTGTCGAGAGTAATAGAGGTATATAGTATCAGTAACAATAAATAAGAAAACTAACATGGGAAAACTAATATTGCACGGGAGTAGTACACAGAATATTACACAATTATTATTAATTATGGCGGAGAAGTAATGCTCAATGTCCAGTTTAGTGACCTAGGGTCAAACAGACTAACCCTTAGAGGGAGGAGTTAAACAGTTTGATGGCCACAGGCAGGAATGACTTCCTGTGGTGCTCTGTGGTGCTTTTTGGAGGGATGAGTCTTCCGCTGAAGGTGCTCCTTTGCTTGACCAGCACGTCATGGAGTGGATGGGAGACACTGTCCAAGATGGCGATTTTTCTATGTGTAAAGCAGTGGTTCTCAAACTTTTTCTGTCACGCCGCCCTTCTGTAGCCGAGAAAAGTTCATGCCCCCCCACCACATCAAAAGTGGATTTAATTTTTAATCATTTATCATTAACAATACGGCCGATTTAAATGAACAAAAGATTCAGTTTAGCAAAATAGCCTTGGTAGCATTAGAGCACTTTTGTTTGTTTGTTTGTTTTGAATCTTATTCATGCAACTTTAGGTCTCCTCAACATCCACACCCCCTGCAGTGGCTCGAAGACCACTTGTATAAAGTAACACGAGGATATAACTACACATGACTTGAACTGGAAGCTATAATTTACTATTTATCTAGTGACATAAGCTCAGCTCAACAACTGAACAGAGAAAAAAACAGAAAACAGTGGGGCTACTGCTGTAAGAATGCCATCTAGATTGAGCAATATGCACAAGGGATTGCTGTGGTGCTCAAAATTCAGTCGGCAGTCTGCTGTGACTGAATAAAGGGGGACTCACTGAATTTTATAACGACAGTGGCTAAAAAACTTTAATTTTATTTTTTAAAATAAATTCACATCTGGCCGATACCGGATCCACTTAATTGTGTTTGTGGGGGGCCTTCAAGAGACTTGGTGTTTTGTCCATGGAGGACATAGTAACAATTAATGTTATTATAGACTGAGTTTTAATGCTGCAGGAGTCAAGTATAATCAACATGGCATACATGGAAGCAAAGACTTGAAGAATCCAGTGAAGTCATCTCACACAGATACAACAATATAAGAAAAAGAAAGCATCCAGTCTCAACTGGGGCTTTTATTGTAAACACAATCATACTTAATTGAACCATATACAACAAGCAAACCATACAAGTAAATTCAGATATAACAAACATTACAATTTTAAAAAGGGGCAAAAGGCTATTAGAATTTCTGATTAACAAATAAAAAGATAAAGGGGCATTAAAAAGCAAAAAGGATTAGCAATGTATCAACAGCTGTACACAAAGACTTTAAGAGGGTGTTTCCATACCATGTAGATGAAGGCACCTTCATAGGACATAAGTTGCATGATGGATCATTCAGTTTGCCCAAAAGCTGTAATTATATGGATTCAGTATGACCTTGGGGTTAATAGTTGAACAGTCTGTAGCAAGATTAGGGCTCAAATTTGTCAAATTGTCAAAAAAATTTTCTGTACAACCCACAGAGAGCATAGTATTTCAGTGCAAGAAAAAACTTTTCATCCCTGAGGCCATAAATGAGAGGACTCAGACATCTTGGAGCAAGATAAAAAGTAATGTAATTAAAGTACCTGACATTATTGTATAACATGAAATCAATTTGAAGGACAGCATTTTCTATGAATGGGCACCACAGCTGGATGAGACAGAGCAGCAGCTGGAAAGCATGAAGAATTATTGTTCTGAGCCCTTTCCATGTTGACTTTTTATTCTCTCCTGATGCAGCTTTGGCCACTGTCATTATTTTAACATAGGAGAATACAATAGTAATAAACATGATCAAGAAATATAACTGATTTATAGCTGACTTCAAATGACTCTGCCAGCTGTGAAAGATGAACAACTCTACAGCGCAGACCCTGTATTGTTTGTAAAAGCTAAGGGAGGCTGATGCAAAGAAGGTGGAGAGAACAATAATGCAGGGTACAGAGCTGAGGCCGTGAATAATGAGGATGCAGTGCAGAGAGCTGCGTGTGGAGCACAGCTCTCCATGGCGTAGGGGCATGCAAATGGCTACATAGCGTTCCAGTGTCATTGCCATCAGAGTAAATGGTGTGACTAAAGTGTATAGAAATGACAAAATGTATAGAATGAGACACAACCACATTTGCATGTTCACACGAAAATAGCTAAAAATGAGCAAGATATTTGTTATGATCAAGATCAGACAATCAGACAGTAATGTATTTGCAAATAAGATGTAGCGCATGGCTGTATAGAAGAAATCCTTCATAAAAAAGGTTGTGATTAGCAAAAAGTTGATGCAAAGGAAAAGTGCTACAAAAACCTGAACTAAAATGACCTGGTAATTAACGCGTTGCATTAAAGATTTACCACCAACCAGTGAGTTGTTGTTAGCCATATTTTTCTCTGTTTTAAAGGTTTTAAATTCTGCTTTTCTGTGGTGATTAGCTCAAATAAGTTCAATATGAAGGACCTCACAGCTGCAACTGGTAAACTTTGCATTGACCAAAACAAAAACAATAGACAGCAGTAGCATATGGCACATATGTATGATAAATCTGACAGAAAGACATCAACAGGTCAAAGGACATAATGTCTTTTAGTTTAGCAAACCATCCCTGCAGTAACTTGACATTGTGACACACAGCTCCAGAGATGTCTTCTGCTGAGCTCCGTGTAGCCTTCTGAGAGTGGACTGTGTAAAAAGACTTTATAGGGACAACTGTAACACAAGGGGAACACCAAATGAAATGAAATGACACCACAATGTTGTAATCACCAGTTAACAGTGCTAACACACTTCATAGGCTGTGTGTCTTCAAAAAGACCTTAAGGCAGCAGTTACTACTAAAATATGTTAAAACTTGAATACCCTAAATGGTTGGGGACCTCTAAACTAGTTACTCTACTCTTTCCATGTGCAATATGTCTGTATTTGTTGTATCTTTCCGTCTGCAGCTGGCCTTATCAACAAGACCCAGGACTCTCATACGCACCCAATCCCCCCTTATAGTACCCCCTTATTAAACTCATACTGTAAACATGTGTTTTGCACATTCCCATGTACATATTTTGCACATTGCACATCCCTGCACAAACTATTAAACAACAGTAATTTTGTACATATTCTTTATTATTTCCTTATAAAATTTTTTCATATAATTATAGATCTTATTGTCAATTTTATATTTTATTTTTATGATTCTTGACCTGCAGTACTTGCTTTATCTTTCTTTATATTTCTACTATGTTTATTGTTTTGCACAAAAATACCAAAGCAAATTCCTTGTATGTGTAAACCTACTTGGCATCTAAAGCTGATTTTGTTTCTGATTCTTACCTATTTAACCAATGTTTAGACTGATAAATGTTTTGGGACAATTTAGTAGTTTTTAAGGCTTAGGTTTAGATTGTTTTTTCTTTTTAGTTTTTAGTTTCCTTGGGTCTTTGATTAGTCTTAGGTGTTTTCTAGGTTGTAAATATTACTGTAGAGTACATGCAGTCTTTCAAATCTAGACAACGTGTTAGTAAACATATATTTTAACTACTATCTGCTTAGTGTCTGGGCCCCTATTCTCAAGCTTCAGATAGCTTATCAGGGTGTCCCATTTCACATATCTCCATTATGTCTTGTATGATTCAACTTGTATTTTAACTGCAAATAAACTGAAACTGAAGACTGAAGGCTGTAGTAACATAGTTATACACATCATGTGCTGGAAAGATTTTTAGTGACCTCAGTAGTCGGGCTCCTCCAAATAAGTTTTCCTACAGAAATACAATTAGACAGCACCATATATTATGTGGAATATTCTTTTGCATCTGTAGTTTAAAACGGATAAATACATGATAATTTTATGGCCAGAGAAAATGTATTTGAACACTGTTAATTTGATGTACTTTTTTTAAGTTTCATGATATGATATACTGTCAAGCATAACATTTGCCTGTAGATATAACTATTATAAATATTAGGCTTTTTGATTTTATAAGATTAGATTATTTCATGAGACAAATTATTACAAATAGCATAAAAAGAATGTTTGTGTATGTGCTTTGAATCACCATTTGTCTATAATTTATACAGGTGTGTTTGTGACTCAGTTGTCTCAAATCTAAAGTTTGCAGTTAACAAAAAAGTGCAGGAATCTTTGGAAAATTCCAAATTTGTTTTCCAACCTGGGTCTCATTTTTAGCCATGCTTGTGTCATGGCTCTAGGGATGGGATGTCAGTCGCTCTATTCATGACATTCATGGTTCCCAGAAGAATGCCTGTTGTGACCCCCTGACTTTTCCTCTAGCGCCACCATGAGGTTGAGACTTGTGGTTTTGAGTTAAATGTCTCAGCAACTTTTGGATGGATTGCCATGAAATGTGGTGTACACATTCATATCCCCCTAAGATGAATGATAATGACTTTGGTGATCCCCTGACTTATCATCAAGCGCCTCCAGCATGTCAAAATCTCAATGTGTCCAATACTTTGGTACATGGCTAAATACTTAAAAATCAAATTACATTCCCATCAGCCTCCGCTGTAGTTTGGGTTTAGTGCTAATGTCAATTAGTACAGCCTCACAAAACCGCTAGCATGGCTATAGACTCTTAAGGCCAGTATGCACCTTTCAACGTTATATAAAAAAGTAAATATAAAGAGTGTCATCATGTTACATGTGTACTTAAACGTTGATCATTTTAGTACAGAAGTCCCAAAGTGCAGTTCCCAATTGTGTCGGAAGTGTACTTTTCCAAAACCAACATTTCACACCCACTTCACTTCATGATTGGCCAGCTGTGCGCAGGTGAGAAAGGAGCCAAGGTTTGAACTTTTCTCTAAGGCTCTCTATTTTTGATCTGTTCTGATCATCTATAAACACTTTTATCTTCCGACATGGTAGGACAACACGATGTGAAAACTAGTTATTTTCTAGAATAACCCAACCCTTAGTCTTGTTGTAATTATGACCATGACTCTCGGAGCTCAGCAGGTATCAGTGGTCACATTTTTGATGCACATTTCTATGCACAAACTAGTATTTGCATCCTCAAATCAATTAATCTTACACGCCAACTACTAATTCTTACCCTTGAATTACTTCATTTGGGCCCACAAATTACTTCATTTGGCTACAGCTACTGTATGCGTTACTGTAGAGGTGCTTGGCACACTCCTTTTCATACAGTTTTGATGCTGCATTGGTTGTGTTTCAGCACTCTTTCTTTATACTTTGCTGTGGAATACATGCACACATGCTTGTAATGCAGAGGAAAATAGTTGGACAATCTAAATGAGCCACTTGTGATTAATATTGTTTTGTTTTAATTTTGGGAGAGATATGTGGATATATATGCGTTTTATAGTGTATAGTGTAGATTGTTCCTTAATTCGTCCTCACATTCGTCCAGGAAACAAATTGAGTTCAAACAATGTTTAACAGGACAATAAACACAAGTGGTTGTAAACAAGCTCCCAGTTTGGCCTGATTATCTAAACCACCTATCCAGACATGAAAGCAAAAGTCAGTGCACCTGAAGAGCTGGTGAAACCACATTTGATGAAACTTAGTACAACTGCAGTGGACTATTTCTGTTTCAAATTTTGGATTGTTGTCATTGTCTGGTCTGTGCACACAGTTACTAACAACAGCTAACACAGAGGTATCATTAGGGAATATGATGGTGATGGTGGCAGTCATGGTTTGTTTTTCTCCATGAGGATTTAGACTCCAAGCAGAACGGTAATGAGCCAATCATTACTGTTCTCTTATGGCAAATAAACTCCTGTGAAACTCATTAAAGGTGACGGTTAATTGGTTCATTCATTATTTAAACTGTCCTCTGTTGATTCTTGCTCTGAATGAAGATGGATGACATAACTGTGGTAGTTTAGGTGTTGTCACTTCCTGTTTTATTTTGTAGTGTGTTCCTTCCCTGGTGTATCTTGTGGTTTTTACTTCCTGTCTTTGTTTTCTCTCGAGTTTTGATTGTTGGTCCTTCCTTGATTGTTTGCACCTGTGTCTCATTGTTTCACCTCCCCTAGGGTATTTAGTCCGTGTCTCTGTCTTTGTTCAGTGTTGGGTCATTGTTGTTACGCATGGTGTTGTTCCTGCCTTGAGTGATTCCTGCCTTGAGTGATTCCTGCCTTGAGTGATTCCTGCCTTGAGTGATTCCTGTCTTGTGAGTGTATGTTCCTGTCTTGTGAGTGTATGTTCCTGTCTTGTGAGTGTATGTTCCTGTCTTGTGAGTGTTTGTTCCTGTCTTGTGAGTGTTTGTTCCTGTCTTGTGAGTGTATGTTCCTGTCTTGTGAGTGTATGTTCCTGTCTTGTGAGTGTATGTTCCTGTCTTGTGAGTGTATGTTCCTGTCTTGTGAGTGTATGTTCCTGTCTTGTGAGTGTATGTTCCTGTCTTGTGAGTGTATGTTCCTGTCTTGTGAGTGTTTGTTCCTGTCTTGTGAGTGTTCCTGACCTTTTTGTGTGTCGCCGTTTGAACTTTTTGTTGCACCTGGTTCCAGTGCCCAATTCCCCGGCAGTTTTACTGTGAGTTCCGTTTTTTGGATTATTTGTCTCCCTTGGACCTTGGCTGGATCCTGTATGTTGTAACTTGCCTGCTCCCTATTTGAACTGATTTACCACTTTGGACTCACTTCCCTGCTTCCACCACTACCAGCTGGTAACTAATCTGCCTTTTGCCTGTTTGTTTACCTGTCTGCTTACCGGTCTGCCTGTACCTGCCTGTCAACCACATCACCCTCAATAAACCCTGTAGCCATCCGGCTACTTCACCCCATTACGCTTCCTGATCATCTGCATTTGGGTCCATATACCACTACACACATCATACAACAGAATGACCCAACCAATCATGGACCCTGCAGAAGTCGACTCTCTCATGGGGGAGTTAAAGGAAGTACTCTCCACGCTAGAGACTTTCAGCCTCTCCATTCAGGGCTTGGTGGATGCAGGCACGCAGGCATTTTGTATACTCCTTAATGGAGAGGACTATACTATCTCCCCATTCTGGTAGAGAACCTTGCGGTAATCTTCAGCATGAGGCAAGATTTGCAGCCCTACCTTGACTCCCAGCCCGCCAGCAACCAGCCAGACTCCCGGCCCGCCAGTCATTAGCCTGCACCCCGGCCTGCTGGTCTCCAGTCAGCATCTCAGTCAGCTAACCAGGTGGTACCTCAGGCTGTTGCTGTCTTGGCACCTTCTGGGAAACCCTCCAGGAGGAAGCGTGGCTCCCACAGTGGCTCACCTGCCCAGCTGCTCGCCTGCACTGCTGCCCCGCTGCCAAGCTGCTCGCCTGCCCCGCTGCCCAGCTGCTCGCCTGCCCGGGTGCCGCCATCACCCCCTGGACTCTGCTGGATCGCGGCAGCACCAATCCCTTGCCACTGCTGGATCGCAGTCGCCTCCTTTCCTAGCTGGATCGCAGCACCAATCCCTTGCCGCCACTGGATCGCAGCACCAATCCCTTGCCACCGCTGGATCGCAGCTGCCTCCTGCCCCGGTTGGATCGCAGCAGCACCAATCCCTTGCCGCCGCTGGATCGCAGTCGCCTCCTTTCCTGGCTGGATCGCAGCACCAATCCCTTGCCACTGCTGGATCGCAGCACCAATCCCTTGCCACTGCTGGATCGCAGCTGCCTGCTGCCTCGGTCGGATCGCAGCAGAAACCATCTCTAGTCGCCGCTGGATCGCAGCCGCTTCCTGCCCCTGTTGGACTGCAGCATGCCACAGAACCATCTGCTGGGTCGCAGCACGCCACTGAATTCTCTGCTGGATCGCAGCAGTATCCTCCTTCCCTGCTGGAGTGGCAGGCTCCGGGTTCCCAGACATCACTGGTTCTGCCAGCTCCTCTACCAGTCTCTCCATCACCAGCTTCTTGTCCTGCTGTCCCGTCGGCGGCTCCCTGTTCTGCTGTCCTGTTGCCGGGCCCTGATCTGGTTCTCTAGCCTCCAGAGGGGTCCCGCCTTCGCGGCTGCCCGAGGTCCTCTGCTCCACACATGTCCAGCCCCCAGGCCATCCGCCCGAGGTCCTCAGTTGCGCACATGCCCAGCCCCCGGGCCGTCCACCCGAGGTCCTCAGCTCCGCACGTGTCCAGCCACCGAGTTTGGTGAACTTTTTGTTGCACCTGGTTCCAGTGCCCAATTCCCCGGCAGTTTTACCGTGAGTTCTGTTTTTTTGGATTATTTGTCTCCCTTGGACCTTGGCTGGATCAAGCATGTTGTAACTTGCCTATTTGAACTGCCAGCCAGTAACCGATCTGCTTTTTGCCTGTTTGTTTACCTGTCTGCTTACCAGTCTGCTTGTACCTGCCTGTACCTGCCTATCAACCACATCACCCTCAATAAACACTGTAGCCATCTGGCTACTTCACCCCATTACGCTTCCTGGTCATCTGCATTTGGATCCATACACCACTACACACATCATAAGACAATAACAGGTAAAAAAAGTTGAAAAACTATTGATTTGTCTTGCAGTTTCTGTAAGTATTCAGTGGTGTTATCAAAACTATGATCAACATGCTATTTACACTGTAAGATTAAATTGTATTTAAATGTCCATTTTCATAGAAATTTAGCAACCAACACCAAAACAGCACATATTATAAACAAGACTGAGAGTCTGCAGTGCATGCTAGCAGCTCTGTGAATTTGTACTTAGGGACAGCAGTGCTTTGAGCAAATGCTCACATCAGCATGCTAAGATGCTCACAATTATAATGCTAGCCTGTTGATGTTTAGCAGGTATAATGTTTACCATCTTTGTTTAGCATGTTAACATGCTAATATTTGCTAAGTAGCACTACACACAAACTACAGCTGAACCTGATGGGAATATCATTAGTATTTAGCCAGAAGCCAAATTATTGGACAACCAAAAACTTTGACCTAATGATGGCACTACATGAAAGGTTAGGGGATAAAGGTTTTTGCAATTCATCCCTCTAGGGACTGGGGTCTGTGCCAGATGTCATGGCAATCCATCCAATAGTTGTTGAGATATTTTTTATTGTGTATATTATATATTTCACTGAAGAAGTGAAAACTTTGACCTCCTTATAGTGCTAGAGGAAAAGTCAGGATCACCAACGTTATTAGAATTCATCTCCTAGGAAACTTGAATATCGGTACCAAATATCATTCAGTAGTTGTCAAAACATTTCACCAAAAAACAAATGTCAACCTCATGATGGTGCTAAAGGAAAAAATCAGTGGATTACCAAAATTGGTAGGATTTTGTCATAGTTTAAGGTTCTGTCACTTCCTGTTTCATTTTGTAGTGTGTTCCTTCCCTTGCAGCAGCACCAATCCCTAGTCGCCGCTGGATCGCAGTCGCCTCCTGCCCCGGTTGGACCATAGCACGCCACAGAACCGTCTGCTGGGTCGCAGCATGCCACGGAATTCTCTGCTGGATTGCAGCAGTACCCTCCTTCTCTGCCGGAGTGGCAGGCCCGGACATCACGGGTTCTGCCAGCTCCATTACCAGTCTCTCCATTGCCGGCTTCCTGTCCTGCTGCCCTGTCGCCGGCTCCCGGTCCTGCTGTCCTGTTGCCGTGTCCTGCCTTCGCCGCCGGCCTCCAGAGGGGTTTCGCTTTCACCGCCGCCGAACTACGCCGCCGCCTCCTGTGACTCTCCGTCTTTTCCGCTGGCCTCCTGTGACTCTCCGTCTTTTCCGCTGGCCTCCTGTGACTCTTCGTCTTCACCGCCGGCCTCCTGTGACCTTCCTCCTGTGCCACCGGCATTCCGCCAGGCCTACAGATGGTTTTGATCTTCGTCGCAGACCTCATGAGGTCCTCAGCTCCGCACATGTCCAGCCCCTGGGCCATCCGCCCAAGGTCTACCACTTGGCCCTTGTTTGCACCTGTGTCTTGTTATTTCACCTACCCTAGGGTATTTAGTCCGCATCTCTCTTTGTTCAGTGTTGGATCATTGTTGTTACGCATGGTGTTGTTCCTGCCTGGTGTGATTCCTGCCTTGAGTTTTGTTCCTGTCCTGTGAGTGTTCCTGACCTTTGTGTTTGGTGCACTTTTTGTTCTACCTGGTTCCTGTGCCTAGTTCCCCGGCATTCTTACGTGAGTTCTGCTTTGGATTCTTTGTCTCCTGTGGACCTTGGTTGGATTCTGGATTTTGTACTTTGCCTGGTCCCGGTTTGGACTGTTTAGCCACATTGGACTCACTTCCCTGTTTCCACCACTGCCAGCCGGTAATCCATTTTCCTGTTGCCTGTTCATTACCTGTCTGCTTACTGGTCTGCCTGTACCTGTCTGTAAACCACATCACCCCCAATAAACATGGTAGCCATCCGGCTACTTCACCTCATACGCTTTCTGGTCATCTGCCTTTGGGTCCACATACCACTACACAGCACATACGACAATAACAGGTAAAAAAAAGTTGAAAAACTATTGATTTGTCTTGCAGTTTCTGTAAGTATTCAGTGGTGTATCCTTTGGGGACCATGAATGTTTGTACAAAGCCCAGGTGGCCGCAGCACAAATCTCAGTTAGAGAATGGCCTGTATACCTCCTCAATTACCTCAACAATCTACCTGGAAAGACTCTGTTTGGACAGGGCATGCCCTTTCCTAGGGTTAGAGCTGGAGCCAATCTCTTTGGGAAGAATGATGGATTAGGCCAAAGTACCACCCCTGTGCCATCCGAGTTCCAGTGCATGCATGCTTCACTCACTGACAAGATGTGAAGCTCACTCACATGCTTCACTGATGCCATTGCCAGAAGGAAAGCAACCTTTGCTGAAAATCACTCTAGCCCCGACTGCTCCAGAGGCTGGGGCTTGAGGGGGGGCAAAGGGCTTCCAGCACCAAGGGCAGGTCCCATGAGGGAACCTTGACAGCTTGCCAGGGGGTTCGCTGTTGGGCTCACTGTTGGGAACACTCAGGTACATCATTGTGAACTCTCCACCACTCCGAAAATATCTTCCACCTTTTGGCATACAGTGCTGCCCTGGTGGAGGGTGCTCTTGCGTCCATAATGGTTTGGATTACTGCCTGGTCGCACGTCCTTAGGTGTGGGTCAGGCCCCTCAGGGGACATACCCATAGCTGCAGGCTTTCCGGGCTCAAGTGCCAGATATGGCTCCCCAGCTGCGAAAGCAGGTCTTGCCTCCTGGGCAGGCACCATAGAACTCCGTCCGGAAGCCTGTGCATCCCCAGGAACCAGGGCCTCCCTGGCCAGATTGGGGCGACCAACAGGAGTCTGTGGCTGCCTTGCTAAACTGTGTAGCATTTCCGCTATCAGTGAAAATGGTGGGAAGGCATAGAAGAGGTGATCTGGCCATGGGTGCGCCAGGGCTTCCTGTCCCAATAGACTCGGAGGCAAATAGGTCCAGCTCTGCAGTCCAATATAGGGCAAAACCGACCCTCTTTTTTTGGAATTAAAAATAATTCCAAAGTTATTATAATAATTCAGAAACCTAAAATTTGCTTTGACCAGACCTAAACACATCTATAGTATTTTACACACATAAATGTCCATAAGATCCTTCAGTTTCCCAAGCCTTCCCAGCATTGATATGGCTTCATGGCTCACAGTTACAAAGACAAATGTTTTCTGCTGAGCTCTGTGCAGCCTTCTGAGAGAAACTTTATAGTCGTGAGTAGAACACAAGGAGAACAACAACAAATTTAGCTTCACACCACAATGTCGTCATCACTGCGCACTACTAATGCTCCTCATACTGTATTCAATTAGGTACACTGAATGCTGGAAAAAGTTTTTGATGATCGTCAGTAGTTGGGCTTCTTTAATTAGTTTTCAGCTACTGATTTTCTTGGTTTGACTCAGTACCCAAGGCCATTATGATTCTAAAATGTGCATGTGTGTATGACAAATTCTCAAATGTTATAAATGTGTTTATGTAATGTTAAAAAATAACATTGCATAAACACACCTACAGTAAAAAATGTCTTTGACTAATAATCAGATAGGACTCTTTATTTTAACCCAAGAGTCATTAATTGTACAATCAATAAATACTTTTTTGCACACTATAATGCAGTTGTCAGCACATACAAATATATATTTATATACCTACTAAGTAGTATTACGTTTCAAGAAGTAAGTACTTAGAACAGACTTTATTTTCATAGATTTCATTGCTAAAATACATTTTGATGAGCTTTTTGGCTTTGCACTGCACTGTGGTGAAGGTTGAGTCATGTTCAACTTTTGTTTTGGATGACCCTGCGTTTTTTGGCCAGAGCCCTCTGCATCAAGACCACCGCTGTCTGAATGAATGAGGACGCAGTGTAATTGTTGATGTGAACACAGCCTAAATAAAGCCACTTATTAGGCAGTGATGAGGAATTTTACATACAAGAAATGGGTACTGTGTGAACACACACTGACAAATTGAATTAAGGGCATATTTACTGATTACTTGTTCATTAAATGAAAGAATTTCAATAAAAAAGGTACATTCATACAACAAGCAGCAATTTCTGTGGCAGAATCCTAGTTTTAATTTGTCAAATGAAATACATCTAAAGATTTGTTCTTGACAAAGCCACAGAGAGCATAGTTTTTTAGTGCAAGAAAAAACTTTTCATCCCTGAGGCCATAAATGAGAGGACTGAGACATCTTGGAGCAAGACTAAACATTATGTAGTTAAAGTACCTGACATTAACATATAACATGAAATCAATCTGAAGTATAGCATTTTCTATGAATGGGCACCACAGCTGGATGAGACAGAGCAGCAGCTGGAAAGCATGAAGAATTACTGTTCTGAGCCCTTTCCATGTTGACTTTTTATTCTCTCCTGATGCAGCTTTGGCCACTTTCATTATTTTAACATAGGAGAATACAATGATGATACACATGATCAAGAAGTAGAATTGGCTTATAGCTGATCTAAGATGCCTCTGCCAACTGTGCAAAATGAACATCTCCACAGAGCAGACCCTGTATTGTTTGTAAAAGCTATGGGTGACAGATGCAAAGAACACTAAGAGAACTACAATGCAGGGTACAGAGCTGAGGCCGTGAATAATGAGGATGCAGTGCAGAGAGCTGCGTGTGGAGCACAGCTCTCCATGGCGCAGGGGCATGCAAATGGCTACATAGCGTTCCAAGGTCATTGCAGTCAGAGTAACTGGTGTGACAAAATTGTACAGAGATGACACGGTGAACATAATGAGACACAACCACATCTGCATGGTAACGCGAAAATAGCTCAGGTTAAGCAAGAGATTTGTCACAATTAAAATCAGACAATCAGACAGTAATGTATTTGCAAAGAAGATGTACCGCGTGGTTGTATAGAAGAAATCCTTCATAAAAAAGGTTGTAATCAGCAAAAAGTTGATGCAAAGGAAAACTGCTACCAAAACCTGAACTAAAATCACCTGGTCATTGATTTTTCGAATTAAAGATTCACCACCAACCATTGAGTTATTATCAGCCATATATTTCAACATTGAGACCAAATACAGAAGGACATTAGGCAGTGCCACAATTAGATATCATGCATCATTATCTAAACTGTTTGTCAAAATAATCTGAATACTTGCTACAGTAAGATAAAAGTTTAATAAAGCAAGATGCTGCGATTTTCTGTTAAATTCAGAAACTATGTAACAGTTGTAACTGGTAGAATTTGCTTTGGCTAGAACTAACACACACCTATAGTATTTTGCACACATAAACAGGTAAACGTCCATAAGACGATATTATTATAATTCAGAAACCTAAAATTTGCTTTGACCAGACCTAAACACATCTATAGTATTTTACACACATAAACGTCCATAAGATCCTTCAGCTTCCAAAACCTTCCCAGCATTGATATGGCTTCATGGCTCACAGTTACAAAGACAAATGTTTTCTGCTGAGCTCTGTGCAGCCTTCTGAGAGAAACTTTATAGTCGTGAGTAGAACACAAGGAGAACAACAACAAATTTAGCTTTACACCACAATGTCGTCATCACTGCGCACTACTAATGCTCCTCATACTGTATTCAATTAGGTACACTGAATGCTGGAAAAAGTTTTTGATGATCGTCAGTAGTTGGGCTTCTTTAATTAGTTTTCAGCTACTGATTTTCTTGGTTTGACTCAGTACCCAAGGGCATTATGATTCTAAAATGTGCATGTGTGTTTGACAAATTCTCAAATATTCAACATTACATAAACATACCTACAGTAAAAAAAATATCTGACTAATAAAATCAAACAGTACACTTTATTTGAACCCAAGAGTCATTAATTATATAAACAATCAATAATTACTTTTCTGCACACTATGATGCAGTTGTCAGGACACACATATATATTCATATAAGTGGTATTATGTTTTATGTAGTAAGTACTTAGAACAGATTTTACTTTCATAGATCTCAGCACTAAATACATTTTGATGAGCTTTTTGGCTTTGCACTGCACTGTGATGAAGGTTGAGTCATGTCATGTCACTTTTGTTTTGGATGACCCTGCATTTTTTTTGCCAGAGTCCTCTGCATCAAGACCACCGCTGTCTGAATGAATGAGGACGCAGTGTAATTGTTGATGTGAACGCAGCCTAAATGTACCCACTTATTAGGCAGTGATGAGGAATCTTACGTAAAAATGTATGGCAAGTTTGGAAAAGGTAGAGAATAACATTAATACCCTAAACCCAATCAAAAGCTGCATACATGCTACTTATGTGTTGCGGCAAGGCAACTCTAAAGAGTTTTAATGTACTTGTGTGTCGTGTATTTTGTGTGTTGTTGTTGTTTTTAAACAAGACACATACAGTTGTATGCAAAAGTTTAGGAACCCCTGACAATTTCCATGATTTTCATTTATAAATATTTGGGTGTTTGGATCAGCAATTTCATTTTGATCTATCAAATAACTGAAGGACACAGTAATATTTCAGTAGTGAAATGAGATTTATTGGATTAACAGAAAATGTGCAATATGCATCAAAACGAAATTAGACAGGTGCATAAATTTGGGCACCCTTGTCATTTTGTTGATTTGAATACCTGTAACTACTTAGCACTGATTAATTGGAACACACAATTGGTTTGGTGAGCTCTTTAAGCCTTGAACTTCATAGACAGGTGCATCCAATCATGAGAAAAGGTATTTAATGTGGCCAATTGAAAGTTGTTGTTCTCTTTGACTCTCCTCTGAAGAGTGGCAACATGGGGGCCTCAAAACAACTCTCAAATGACCTGAAAAAAAAAGGTTGTTCTATATTATGGTTTAGGGGGAGGCTACAAAAAGTTATCGCAGAAATATAAGCTGTCAGTGTCCACTGTGAGGAACATAGTGAGGAAATGGAGGACCACAGGCACAGTTCTTGTTAAGGCCAGAAGTGGCAGGCCACATAAAATATTGGAGAGGCAAAGGCGAAGGATGGTGAGAACGGTCAAAAACAGCCCACAGACCACCTCCAAAGACCTACAACATCAACTTGCTGCAGATGGTGTCACTGTGCATCGTTCAACAATTCAGCGCACTTTGCACAAGGAGAACCTGTATGGTAGAGTCATGCGAAAGAAGCCTTTTCTGCACACACGGCACAAACGGAGTCGCTTGAGGTATGCAAACACACATTTGGACAAGCCAGCTTCATTTTGGAATAAGGTGCTGTGGACTGATGAAACAAAGATTGAGTTATTTGGTCATAACAAGGGACGTTATGCATGGCGGCAAAAGAACACAACGTTCCAAGAAAAACACTTGCTACCCACAGTAAAATTTGGTGGAGGTTCCATCATGCTGTGGGGTTGTGTGGCCAGTGCCGGTACTGGGAATCTGGTTAAAGTTGAGGGTCGCATGGATTCCACTCAATATCAGCAGATTCTTGAGAATAATGTTGAGGAATCAGTCACAAAGTTGAAGTTACGCCAGGGCTGGATATTTCAACAAGACAACGACCCAAAACACTGCTCAAAATCTACTCTGGCCTTTATGCAGAGGAACAAGTACAATGTTCTGGAATGGCCATCCCAGTCCCCAGACCTGAATATCATTGAACATCTGTGGGGTGATTTGAAGCGGGCTGTCCATGCTCGGCAACCATCAAACCTAACTTAACTGGAGATGTTTTGTAAGGAGGAATGGTCCAAAATACATTCATCCAGAATCCAGACACTCATTACAGGCTATAGGAAGCGTCTAGAGGCTGTTATTTCTGCTAAAGGAGGCTCTACTAAATATTGATGTGATTTTTCTGTTGGGGTGCCCAAATGTATGCACCTGTCTAATTTCGTTTTGATGCATATTGCACATTTTCTGTTAATCCACTAAATCTCATTTCACTACTGAAATATTACTGTGTCCTTCAGTTATTTGATAGATCAAAATGAAATTGCTGATCCAAACACCCAAATATTTATAAATGAAAATCATGGAAATTGTCAGGGGTTCCTAAACTTTTGCATACAACTGTACATGTATGAGTAAACACACAATAAAGTGAATTGAATAGAATGTTTTAAATGCAGTTTTATTAGTAGTGCATGACCAATTGCATACTCATCTGTGTGTACTGGCATGAGCATATACCTACTCACACACACACACACACACACGAGGAAAAATAAAACAAATCATTGTAAATGCATAACTGAATATTTTTATTTTATTTCTATAACATTGACTTATACTTTGCTGCACAACTGCTGACACTGTGTGACCTATACAGTCATCAACTTCTGCTGGTTAACTTTGAGATGTCATGAGGGGATATTGCACTGACGTCTGGGCTTGTTTTTCATCATTAGATGATGTTTCCTTCAATGTACTGATGTTGATAATTAGCCTGTTATCTGTATTCCTATGTGTAACAAAAAAAGCTCCAGTGAAAGTAATTACTGTAAAAGTGATGGTTAATGGCATCATTAATTATTTAAAGACTACTCTGTTGATGTTGGAATAGTTTGTTAACAGTATACTGTATTCCACATGAAGTCAAACAACCAGGTCTGAGATACTGCATCAGTTAAAGACCTCCTACACCTTCCAACTGCCAGACCCCATTTTAGGGGTTCATGTCAGTAGTGTAGCTTATGGTTAAATACTACTGTACTTCTGTGTGGGGAAACAATCCTGGAGACAGCCAGCTGGGGTCACTGTACACACACACATAACACAAAGCTAGACATTTTTTGTAAAAGCTCTGAAACCCGCAGAAGCTTTTACACACTGGGCACTACAGTATACATGCAAGGGTTCAAGAAGAACAGTTGAAAGGAAGAAAGAAGGAAGCAATCAAACAAACAAACCTTGCTGGTCGACGGCTCCTGACACAAAAGTTGCCATAACAGAGAACTATAGAACAAACACAAATGCAAATTAATCAATTATCTTTTTGACTCATAGCCACTTTACTCAAGGACAGTCACAAAGACAATGTTACGGTTTCCAAACATTGCTTAAATGAATAAAATGCAGCATGTGAAAGTAAAATATTTAGTTTTTAATTCATTACAGCCAATTAGGGAAACAATTGATAGGGCCAGTTAAAAAGTTTTAGTAGCCAGCAGTTTTATGACCCATTGACCCTACAGAGCTCTTGATAAAAATATTGTTAACTCTGTGCAAACATAACATGACGCATGTTTTCTGGAGTACAATCATGAAGCTGTTGATGCTGTAGAGAAGTAGTAATAATTGAAGGCCATGTCACTTTGTTCTTAGACATTTCTCATGCAGTACAACCAGAGATTTTAAATGAAGTACTGTTGTTGTATGGTAATGCATAGGTGTAGTAGGTATGACAGACCATATTTAGTTGTGTAAAGTATCACAAATAATTAATGAGGGTAAATTAATCTTGAATCATGATTTAGTTGCATCTTACCTTTCACTTCAAACTAACTACAATTCCTTATGTGCTGTATTTCTGCACCTTGACTGCGAAAAATATTAGGATGCAACCAGCACCAGACATAACGTCCCTCTTCAATCCATCACATCAGCAGTCACTATGAATCCTCCATCATTATTTTAGCATCCTCTTTCAATCTGAATGATTTCCCTTCAAATCACTCTAATTACTCATTTATTCTTGTTTGATTTTTGTGCTCATATTCTACACATTTTCTTGGCTGTTCACTCTGGTCACAGGGGGATTGTAAAGGCCATCCAAAGGCCTGATATTTGCAGTGCTGTTTCATCATTACAAGCCAGGAATGTAAAATGCGAAAATGCAAGCTTGTGAGGAATTTCTTCTAACTACACGCACCAAACCAAAATGTAGACCACTCCATGTCAAATATTAACCCTTATCTAAAACTTTCCCAATATTAACCCAAACCTCTTGAACCTCCTTATTTTTGTTGTTGTTGAAATCTACCCTCATTTCTCTTAGGTTTGGTTTCATTTCTCTTAGGTTTGATGTCCTGTACAACTCAACGACACATGCTGTGTAATGATTACTGGGACTTTACAAAACCCTCAGGACAGGACAGGTTCTTCTTGGTAGATCTCACATTACTTGGCAAAAAGAACAAAGATAAGGAGCTTATTTTATATCCACAGATAATAAAGGCCTATATAAAAATTACTACTGCAGCTATGTTCAGATTTATACAGATGCTTCAAAGAACACAGCTAACAAAATTGGTATTTCATTCATAGTTCCAGATTTCAACATTAAAATTCAGTGATGAGTGTTAAGGACAGACAGGCAGGAGACACCGATGTGGAGATAGATGGGTCTTTATTAGGTTATAGTATGTGAAGACAGGGGTGCAGGTATGGAGATGGGGAAGACTCGCTGGCGTGGAGATCACTGGAGAAGGAGATTGCTGGAGAAGGGAGGTAGGGAATATGTACTGTCGCATGGGGAGTCCTTGTACCAAACGAGGTCGGACAACTGGCTGAGGTGAGTGCTGGGCTTTTTATGCTGGCTGTGATTAGGAGCTGATGGGGAGCAGGAGTGTGATAGGGAGCAGGTGTGCTTCATTAGCAGACAGTGGAGCCTGGCGTATCTGTGACAGTAACCCCCCCCAACGGCCAGCTCCCGAGGGCCAAAAAAACCCCGCCAATGTGGTGGTCGGCCTCCACCACGGGGAACAGGTTGATCCAAGCGGACGGCTGGGGGTTGGGCATGTGCGGAGCTAGGAACCTCAGACAGACGACCCGGAGCCTGGACAGGTGTGGAGTTGGGAGCCTCGGACGGATGACCCAGATCCTGGAAAGTCTCCCAATAGACTCCGAGGCAAATAGGTCCAGCTCTGCAGTCCAGTATAGGGCAAAACCGACCCTCTTTTTTTGGAATTAAAAATAATTCCAAAGTTATTATAATAATTCAGAAACCTAAAATTTGCTTTGACCAGACCTAAACACATCTATAGTATTTTACACACATAAATGTCCATAAGATCCTTCAGTTTCCCAAGCCTTCCCAGCATTGATATGGCTTCATGGCTCACAGTTACAAAGACAAATGTTTTCTGCTGAGCTCTGTGCAGCCTTCTGAGAGAAACTTTATAGTCGTGAGTAGAACACAAGGAGAACAACAACAAATTTAGCTTCACACCACAATGTCGTCATCACTGCGCACTACTAATGCTCCTCATACTGTATTCAATTAGGTACACTGAATGCTGGAAAAAGTTTTTGATGATCGTCAGTAGTTGGGCTTCTTTAATTAGTTTTCAGCTACTGATTTTCTTGGTTTGACTCAGTACCCAAGGGCATTATGATTCTAAAATGTGCATGTGTGTATGACAAATTCTCAAATGTTATAAATGTGTTTATGTAATGTTAAAAAATAACATTACATAAACACACCTACAGTAAAAAATGTCTTTGACTAATAACAATCAGAAAGGACTCTTTATTTTAACCCAAGAGTCATTAATTATACAATCAATAAATACTTTTTTGCACACTATGATGCAGTTGTCAGCACATACAAATATATATTTATATACCTACTAAGTAGTATTACGTTTCAAGAAGTAAGTACTTAGAACAGACTTTATTTTCATAGATTTCATTGCTAAAATACATTTTGATGAGCTTTTTGGCTTTGCACTGCACTGTGATGAAGGTTGAGTCATGTCATGTCACTTTTGTTTTGGATGACCCTGCGTTTTTTGCCAGAGCCCTCTGCATCAAGACCACCGCTGTCTGAATGAATGAGGACGCAGTGTAATTGTTGATGTGAACGCAGCCTAAATGTACCCACTTATTAGGCAGTGATGAGGAATCTTACGTACAAATGTATGGCAAGTTTGGAAAAGGTAGAGAATAACATTAATACCCTAAACCCAATCAAAAGCTGCATACATGCTACTTATGTGATGTGGCAAGGCAACTCTAAAGAGTTTTAATGTACTTGTGTGTCGTGTATTTTGTGTGTTTTTTTTAAACAAGACACATACATGTATGAGTACACACACAATAAAGTGAATTGAATAGATTGTTTTAAATGCAGTTTTATTAGTAGTGCATGACCAATTGCATACTCATCTGTGTGTACTGGCATGAGCATATACCTACTCACACACACACACACACCAGGAAAAATAAAACAAATCATTGTAAATGCATAACTGAGTATTTTTATTTTATTTCTATAACATTGACTTATACTTTGCTGCACAACTGCTGACACTGTGTGACCTATACAGTCATCAACTTCTGCTAGTTAACTTTGAGATGTCATGAGGGGATATTGCACTGACGTCTGGGCTTGTTTTTCATCATTAGATGATGTTTCCTTCAATGTACTGATGTTGATAATTAGCCTGTTATCTGTATTCCTATGTGTAACAAAAAAAGCTCCAGTGAAAGTAATTACTGTAAAAGTGATGGTTAATGGCATCATTAATTATTTAAAGACTACTCTGTTGATGTTGGAATAGTTTGTTAACAGTATACTGTATTCCACATGAAGTCAAACAACCAGGTCTGAGATACTGCATCAGTTAAAGACCTCCTACACCTTCCAACTGCCAGACCCCATTTTAGGGGTTCATGTCAGTAGTGTAGCTTATGGTTAAATACTACTGTACTTCTGTGTGGGGAAACAATCCTGGAGACAGCCAGCTGGGGTCACTGTACACACACACATAACACAAAGCTAGACATTTTTTGTAAAAGCTCTGAAACCCGCAGAAGCTTTTACACACTGGGCACTACAGTATACATGCAAGGGTTCAAGAAGAACAGTTGAAAGGAAGAAAGAAGGAAGCAATCAAACAAACAAACCTTGCTGGTCGACGGCTCCTGACACAAAAGTTGCCATAACAGAGAACTATAGAACAAACACAAATGCAAATTAATCAATTATCTTTTTGACTTATAGCCACTTTACTCAAGGACAGTCACAAAGACAATGTTATGGTTTCCAAAGATTGCTAAAATGAATAAAATGCAGCATGTGAAAGTAAAATATTTAGTTTTTAATTCATTACAGCCAATTAGGGAAACAATTAATAGGGCCAGTTTAAAAAGTTTTAGTAGCCAGCAGTTTTATGACCCATTGACCCTACAGAGCTCAGTCCCAGGCTGGGCTTTTTATGCTGTCTGTGATTAGGAGCTGATGGGGAGCAGGAGTGTGATAGGGAGCAGATGTGCTTCATTAGCAGACGGTGGAGCCTGGCGTATCCGTGACAATGAGTATTGGTGTATCCTGGAGAGATGCAGGCAATTTTGTTAGCATTGCAATAGGTTGAAGATGTGAGACCTTTGAGAGCAGTAATATGCTCTGATTCCAGCTCGTCATTAATTAGCTTGAAGCACAGCTATTCACATAGCAGACCAAATGTTTTAACAGAGATACATCAAACACTATATAGAATTCAAATGATGGGACTAAATATGACATTTGTATGGATACCTGCACATATAGGAATCAAAGGAAATGAAATAGCTGACAAATGTGCAAAAGGAAGCCACAAAAACGAATCACATTGACATTACAGTACCCTTTAATAAAACGAAAATCAAGACCACAATTAAGCATGAGTTAAAAGAAAGGCGGCAAAATCAGTGGGAAGAAGAGAAAATAGGAAGGTGGTTATACAAAATTCTAAGAAAAGTAAGTATGATGAGAAGCTGAGAAGCACAGGGAGAACCCAGAGAGAGGAAACAATAATATCCAGGCTACGTTTTGGTCATACAAGATTGAACAGTACTTTATTTTAAATGGGAAAACATATTACAAGAAGGTGTGAATTTTGTGATCAAGAAGAAACTTTAGAGCATGTTATGGTTTACTATTTAAAATATGATGCTGAGAGAAGGGGACTGACTAATTTTCTCTCATTTTCTTTTATTTATTAGAATTAGTGAATGTATAGTTAGATTCCTGATCCAAACTCCATTCCAGTTGGCAGTAATGCACCATAATGTTGATTGCCAACCATCATAAAACATCAAGAAGAAGAAGAAGGTTGTTGTTGTGTTGAGCAGACAAACATTATTACAAGGGCAAAACAGACAAAGTAATATGGTGTGAAGATTTTAATGCTCACAATATTATGCGGGGGACTCAAATGGAAGGGTAATTGAGGATTTGATGGATGGCAGGGATTTGGTAGGTCTGGATGATGGTAGAGGAACAAGGGTTATGTGATCACTACCCAGTCTCTTGCTCAGTGGGAGAAAGAGTTGAAGTGAGACCAGGGAATCTGGTCTCACTTCAACTCTTTCAAATTGGGTCTTTGGGAAAGCAGGTGTGTTAGACAGGAGGGAAGAAGCAGATGATATAATTCATTAACCATTTTCATGGCAGAGATGGTCAGAGCAATAAATAGATCAAGACCAACCTCTCCGGAGGAAAATCAGGTATGCTATGTTATGCTAAAGCATCTAAGGGAAAGAAGTGCTATCAAAGTTGCTGTGGCTTTATAACAGAGTGTGGGAGGAGGGAAGATTACCGAGTGCATGGAAGGAAGCAGTAGTGATTCTGATTAGAAAACCTGGCAAGGATCCATCTAAACCCACTAGTTATAGGCCAATAGCACTAACATCAAATCTATGGAAGATAATGGAAAGGATGATAAGAGAAAGGTTATCATATAAGCTTGAGAAGAGAGGAATGCTGGCAAGTTATCAGAGTGGTTTTGGGAAAGGAAGGAATGCTTTGGACTCAGTGATAAGGCTAGAGACTGAAATAAGAAAGGCCAAGTGGAAGATCTCAGGTGGACGGTCTGAGGGCTGGACAGGTGCGGGGCAGAAAACCTCAGGCAGACGGCCCGAGGGCTGGACAGAAGAGCAGAGCCGGTCAGCTCTCAGGAGACCGGCGACAAAGGCGGAACCTTTCAGGAGGCTGTTGGCGAAGGCAGAACCTCTCTAGAGGCTGGTGGCTGGAGATCAAGACTTGGGTCTAACGACTGGAGATCTGAGCAGCGACAGGGCAGCAGGAGTTTCATAAACTGGCAACAGCTGCATTACCACAGAAACAGGACTCTGCAGCAGCTCAGGAACAGCGGATTTCTGCAGTTCAGCAGGACGTTCGGTTGCGGCCCAGCCAGGGCAGGGGAAATTATGCTGCTGAAATAAAGTTGGAAAGGATTAATAATGTGCTGGACACTGCAAGAAGATTCTTGAATGTTGTGGACATATCTGGAGAAGATCTAGATGTTACATTGAGGGAAGGAGTTGCGCCAACTCAGACAACTGGGTCTGGGTTATAGAATGGACTACGTCATTCATCACTTTGGGTAGATACTGTAAATAGTTTACACTGTGAAGCTGTTACAATCCAGCAGTTGGCGATAATGCACATTTATGGATGCCAGCCGCCATAAAACTCAACAGAAGAAGAAGCAGAATCAGAAATACTTTATTGATCCCTGAGGGGAAACTCTTTTGTTACAGCAGCTCACTATCACGTCAGTGCACACAGGAATAGAAGTACTAAGCAAAAAATATAATACACTATAATACAGGTCAGATAAATTAAGTACCAAGTGGGTATAAGTATAAAATTAAAAGTGTAAAATATATTGCACAATTATTTCAAGTATTGCAGTGATGTTAATGGTCCAATGTCCAGTTTAGTGACTTAGGGTCATATAGACTAACACTTAGAGGGAGGAGTTAAAGAGTTTGATGGCCACAGGCAGGAATGACTTCCTATGGCGCTCTGTGGTGCTTTTTGGGGGGGATGAGTCTTCCGCTGAAGGTACTCCTTTGTTTGACCAGCACGTCATGGAGTGGGTGGGAGACACTGTCCAAGATGGCATGTAGCCAGCATCCGCCTCTCTGACACCACCAGAGAGTCCAGCTCCACCCCCACAATGTCATTGGCCTTACAGATCAGTTTGTTGAGTCTGTTTGCGTCCGCTACCCTCAGCCTGCTGCCCCAGCATGCAACAGCATACAGGATAGCACTGGCCACCACAGACTCATAAAACATCCTCAGCATTGTCCAGCAGATGCCTCCTCAGGAAATAGAGGCGGTTCTGGCCCTTCCTGTAAAGAGCTTGAGTGTTCTTAGCCCAGTCCAGTTTATTTTCCATGTGTACTCCCAGGTACTTGTAATCCTCTACAATGTCCACACTGCCCCCTGGATGGAAAGCGGGGTCACTGGTGCCTTGGCCCTTCGTAGGTCTACAACCAACTCCTTAGACTTTGTCGCATTGAGCTGCAGATGGTTCTGCTCACACCATGCGACAACGTTGCCCACCACAGCCCTGTACTCAGACTCATCACCACCGCTGATACATCCCACCACAGCAGAGTCATCAGAAAACTTCTGAAGGTGACAGGACTCTGTGTGGTGGCTGAAGTCTGTGATGTAGATGGTGAAGAGGAAGGGTGAGAGGACAGTCCCCTGAAGGGCCCCAGTGTTGCTGACCATGCTGTCCGGCACACAGTGCTGCAGACGCACATACTGTGGTCTGCCAGTCAGGTAGTCAACAATCCAGGACATGAAGGGGGCTTCCACCTGTATTGCTGCCAGCTTCTCACCCAGCAAGGCTAGCCAGATGGTGTTGAAAGCACTGGAGAAGTCAAAAACTGACCATTGGGTCCTGCAGCCTTGTTTGAGTGGAGTTTCATCAGCTGTCCTCTCACCTGGTCAGTAGTCAGGCACACAGCAGAGGTTACAGGCAGGGGAGGGGGGGAGTCATCAGTCTGAAGAGGGCCGTTAGCCTGAGAGCCAGTTGAAGGGGGAGTAGGACTCTCCCTGGAAGATGGAGGAGGGGGGAGCAGTGGACTCAGAGGAGCTTGAAGGCCGACAGCAGCTGAGTTAGAGGGGGGATGAGCAGGAGCTGTTGTGTCGAATCTGTTAAAGAACAGATTAAGTTCGTTGGCCCTGTCCAAGCTACCTTCAACTCCTCCGCTGCCAGTCGGTCTGAAGCCAGTGATGCTCCTCATGCCGCTCCAGACCTCTCTCATGTTGTTCTGGAGAAGAAGATTGTTGAGCACAGGATAATGTTGCTGTTTTCACCACGAGGGGGCAACAGTGTTCAGTCTGTGACTGCTTCACAGCAGGGGAACCTTTGCTCAGTGACGGCGAACACTTTATTGTGACGGACCAACATGGCCGCGCTGAGGAGGGTAACAAACTGCCTCAGTCTCCTCAGGTAGGTTGTGTATTACAGTTAGAGAACGTTAAACGGGTTAAGTTTGTAATTTAATTTATACACGTTGTACTAAATTAATGGTCTCTTAAAATGAAATTTGTCCGTCGACGTTTAATGTAGGAAAATAAGAATATTTTACGTCATAACAGTTCTAGCAACAACCGGAAGTTATCGGATCACACGTTAAACTTGTTTATGGAATGACGCCTACATGGAAAAGTGGCTGATGGTATGCACTGGTGGTTCAGCGGCAGGCCGGCCTGTCCCTAGAGTGGTATGCCGCAGCTGGTGCCGTTTGAAAGTGTTAGGCCACTGTAACACCAATTCAAAAGACGTTCTGTCGTAAATGTCGTTTATTGACAATGTGTGTATATTACACATACACACATATGCCGCTGGATCAGGAGTGGTATGCCGGGAGAAAACGGCTTATGCCGCTTAACCACTAGTGGCATACCATCAGCCACTTTTCGACCTCGGCGCTACTGTGTGTTTCGCTTCCTTAAATTAGCACTGACGTGTTTTCGGCTCTCTTTGTACTGCGTCATACAGAAATGACTCGGTAAAAAATAGTAAATGACAGCAATGTTAAAAAATACTTCAGAACTTAGCGTTAATTGTAAACAACTTAAATTTAACGGGATATGTTTTAAAGTGAAACAGGTAATTTGTTTTGTTCAGGAGTTCTGCTCGCGTCCTGCTCAGCAGTAGAAACCCTGCAGTCCATAAACCGTGGAAATGGACAAATATTCTGTACACAAGTGTAGCGTCTTTAACCGTCGGCGGTGGGCTGTGTGCTATACCTTTCAAACAGGTGAGTCTGTCACCTACCAGAGATAGACGCATAAAAAATACAGCAGTCATTTACAGTAAATAACTTACAGTATACACTTACCTTGTGAGGTTTTTTTTTTTTTATTTACTCCATTTCCCCTCTGTTGCAGGTTGAAAACCTCTCTCACGACTCTCTGATCAGACGAGCAGCCTCTCTGGTAACAGACAGTTCAAGCACTTTTCTCTCTCAGACCACCTTGGCTCTCATAGATGCCATCACAGAGTACTCAAAAGTAAGTTTTGATCTTGTCATAAACATTTTTTCTATATCGTAGGATTGTCTGATTTAGTTTCAGTTTTTCATAAAAAGCAACAATGAACAATAACATGCAAGTCAAATTGTTTCTGTAAATTGTAAACAAGAATACAATAATGCAAGGGTGCAGAGTGCAAAGAGTGCTGGAATACATATTGAATGACCAATGTAATAGGTTACTTTCTGTACATGAAGTAAGGGTTATGTACAGCATATACATACAGTATATACATGTCTATATACAGTATATACAGCGTGCTTAGATTTTTATTTGACAATAATGATATGTACATGTTAAACTGTATAAAATATATAATTTGTAGGTACAGTGGAGGTTTTAGTGTTACAGGGTTATTGCACAGGGATTGTTTTCTGA
This sequence comes from Siniperca chuatsi, assembly GCF_020085105.1. NCBI lineage: Eukaryota > Metazoa > Chordata > Actinopteri > Centrarchiformes > Sinipercidae > Siniperca > Siniperca chuatsi. The sequence goes on from NC_058048.1 coordinate 22,896,209, forward strand.
CATTATATGAACATTATAAAACTGAGCTCCTTCAGTTGTTTTTTTCCCTCAGTCTATCTTGAAATAGGCCTGGGATAAAAACAGCAGGTCGGGTGTGCAAGGTATAGAGTTGTCAATGGCCAGATGCAGCATGATGTAGAGACAAGCCAATGGCAGTGTCTTCAGATTTGTATACAAACTGTAGTGGATTTTGTTAAGTTTGGCCACAAACCTTTAAAGATCAATTAAGCCAAAGCACACAAAAACATACCCTTTTTTCCACTTACCTTAGTGAAAGACATGCAGACAGTTGCAGTTTGATTTTGAGTTCAAGATCTCTGTGACGTCTGCTGCCACTTCAATACAACAGAGGTGAATGGCATTTCATTTGAGGTACTCAAAGCATCAAAATACATTTCTTTCCAGAAACACTGCCCTGGCTAGTGGTAGGGATAATCTAGAGACCTCTACAGACCAGTTTTCTCCCTGAATTTATCAACTATAATAGTTTGAAAAGTGTCCATACTGCTCCATAATCCTCCTCTGTGCTACTCTGCCTCCATAGTTGGCCATTGATTTTTAAATGTAAACTGTGTATGTCCTCTCTCTGTTTGCAAACAGGCTGTGCACACACTAATTGCACTCCAAAGACGATATTTGGAATCACTTGGAAAACTGACTCAAGCAGAAGAGAATACAATCTGGCAGGTGATCATAAGCCAGCGTGCAGAGGTTAGTTTATGTTGTCCTCTTCAAAACTAGCCTGAGAAGAGCATTCAGTTTTTCTGTTTATGGATTGCTGCATCATAAATATGACAGCAGACTTGCAAACCCCCAAAAAAACAAGCAGGTGTAGAGCTGTTTGAGTCTGGCTTGGGTTTTATAATTCTCTCTGTCCTGACAGGTTAGTGACAGACAAGATGAATGCAAACGTTTTGAGTCAACCTGGGTCAACGCAGTCAAGCTGTGTGAAAGGGCAGCAGAGGCAGCATACACCTCAGGTGTGTAAAAGAAACTGTCTGAGTGTAATTATGTGGCTTTGTGATTGCATAGTTGGGATGTCATGGTTGAAGTGTTGAGGCAGGTTTTCTCTTGAATGATCAATAAAAGCGTTTAGCTGTGAATCATCTTCCCAAAGCTTTGTATGTTGTTGTCTGTGCCTGTTCCTATTCAGCAGCTGTCAGTGTTACACTTTGGACAATGTATGGATCATTTGCTGTCACTCAGTAGGGCTTTGTGTAAAACAAAATGGAGATGATGGACAGGAGTGCCTTCTTAATGACCACACCTAATGTCTGAACTTGAGGCGGTGTTATGTAAACCTTTGAACATTTTTCAGCAATTTGACGGAGTGTGTGTTTGCATCTGTGTGTGTCCAGGAGCTGAACATGCGTCCATCACAGTGAGGATGAACATTCAGGTGGCCCAGTCGCAGGTGGAGGAGGCACAGAAACAGTCAGTGGATGCAGATAAGAAGTTGGCCGAGATTAAAGCAATGGAGGTTGAAAGGGTGGCACAATATGCTGCCTCCTTACAGAATAATAATGATGAGGAAGAGGTGCCTGATGCTTATCTAAGAGAAGACTAAGACAAATAACCAGAGGTGTCAGAAAATAGAAAAAGGGTTAAAAAAAGCATTAAAAAAAGGTTTATTTGCTTTTTAAAGTAACTAATAACTTTTTATCCATCCTATTATGTCTTCTTTCTTTTTGAACATGTTTGGCTCTGTGATTTCTCACGTCTCATTTGTTGTAGATTGTGCTCAAATCTATGTGCTTACATCTGCACATAAACTGCAATGCTGAAAAAGTGAATCACAAAAAATGAGGACAACGTCTCCATAATTCAGCACCTCCTTTTGAATGTTTGGTCATTTAAGACAATTTATTTGAATAATGATTATCAACTGCTTCTGCAGCATATTGTTTTCTCTCCTCCGTTTATTGTATTGTGATTGGACAAGCATCAGATTTTGGCGTTACATTTTGTCAAAATTCATTGTAATAAAGACAACACGGTATAAAAACATAACTGTTTATTTTTTGGTCTTCACTTGTTGCAATAGCACCAGAAAATGAAATATAGCATTTCATTTCGTGTTTTCTAGATATGTATTTTGTTTACGTAAGTGACTAGTGGATTAGATTCAGTGTTGTGTTGCAAGGGCTTGTTTTTGTAACACAGCGTTGATCCACATGACTGAAAAACATTTAACCAGTGCTGAAAATAGAGGCAAAACAATGTGTCCACTTCATATTGTTGCCAAAGGATGAGAGTTGTTTGTAACCAGCATTTGCCAGATTTGTTCTGACTTTATAGTTGGTGTGAACGGATGTTAGAGGTGTCTGTGCCAACTATGTGAACAGAATGTCCCCTGTGGTCATCTAGGGAGATATTATGTTTGCTAAAGTGACCAGAAGCTACTTCGTAAATACTGTAAAACCAAGAGACACCACACAATTGGCTGACTAACACTGTCTTTGTGAACCAATCAGCTGGTGGTGCCACGTTTTATGTGTTATTCTGTAGTATTGTTGTAAGAATATGCCATCCGCACATTTCAATCTGCAAATGAATTAATTTCCCACTGATTCCCTCTCATGTACCTCTGAGAACATTTTTAAGGCAGTGTTGCTTTACTTGTTATTTGTATCTCTTTCACTCAACAACTCTGCCTTCACTGCAAATTACCCATGTCCTGACTCTCTCCTGCAGAGCTTTTAGGCCATTTCTCAACTCCCCCCTGTCATCACTTCATCTACAGCGTCACCTCTTTCCACACTGTCACAGAACACAAAAAAAGTGTGGGTAGGTGGTCAAACTTGTAAATAAGATGAATGCAAACTGACGTCTTGCACATATGTAGGAATTCACAGGGTGCAACTTTTGACCAATGTCCCAGAACAACACATGGTTTAGAGTTTCAGTCAGACAACAAACCACCAAGTTATTCTGCTGAGAGTGGACCAAAGACTTATCCTATATAACTGCCTTCATTTGAAAGTCACTCGATTTGTCTAAATCAAACAGCTGAGATATATATATATTTTTTTTTTTTACACAGATAGAGGACTGTGGATTTTCTCCCCCATCACTTACATGGGACGCACAGTAAGAAGGGATCTCTTAATGGCCAGTCTGAACAGGAGGAACAATCATAACAAGCAAAACCTCAATATTCATATGGATGCCTGACTATTAGTTTAAGACCGACTTGAAAAATTGTGAACCTCTGCTTTAATTCCAGCAGATGGCGATCTAAATCCATTCCAACACATATGCACTGTGTTTTCAATTTCATTTCTAGTCAGTTGAAATGTATTTATTGGAGTCACTATTTCACATTGTACTTACTTTTTTTATTACAATAGATATGACCTACACTATTTTCTTTTGTGTTTATGGTTGTTATTTAATGGGAACCCCAGATTGTCAGAGAACCCTTAATGTGAATATAGTGCATAGCCTGGTAATATACCTACATTTGCATGTGGCATTTTGTTTCTAAACCAGGGTGTGCACATACAGTACAGTACGACACATTTTTGTCATCACTTATGTGCATGCCTTCACACACTATTAAATACTGGGAAAAGTTAAACTACACTTTCAAAATATACACCTAACCTGCAAGTCTGTTACCAAATCTACTCATTGTAGAAGCCTTATCCTTCCAACATGCTCTGTAATAGGCACGCTGTATTTATTGTCTTCACGTATGCCTTCCAAAGGTCAGTGTGTACTGCAGAGGGTCATTTCAGAGGGAGCTCATTATGGGGAAGACCTATGTGGAGCTGCAAACACAAGTGTGTAGCGTCAGCAGTGAGGTGACCTCTCCCTGCTCTAGATGGTCAAGCCTTGGCAGGGGATGGAACCATGAGAATGGTTACAGAGGAGGGGGGGGGGTTGAGGTGTGCAAGGACTGGCTCACCAATGTGACTAGTGAGGAATGTTGTGTTTAACAAAGGCTGTTTTCACAGACTGTAAAACCAAATGTCCCAGACAGTCTGTGTGGATGTGCACCCACTGGTCACAGGGGAGGTGGTGCCAGTGCAGCCTTGCCTGCCTGGAAGAAAATGTAATAGCGCTTGAGTATTTTAGCAGCATGAAACCTCAGTGATGTAACCACAATTACAAAAGTCATGGGCCATAAATGCTCATAAACTATTTAGTGCCACTGAGTGGGTTTTGAGCATGTATGCGGCAAAGGTTATGCCAGTGGTGTGAAAAAAAGCCTCACTGAAACAATTTCTCCCAAATTGGTGATATCATTATCATGATTTGTTTAAGAACATAAGATGTGATTTATCATTTCATAAATACACGAGTCTCCTCACTGAAGAGACTTTACTGGTACCAATGCAGAGTGGCCCAGGAGGGGAGATTGATTGGTGAAAAGGGCAGCACTTTCACCTGGGGATTTATAGCTCTTTGAGGGTATAAATAAAGCACCAGAGGGCATAAAGGCAGGGGGTATGGTGTGGTGACACATCATGGGTCATGCTTTAATCACAGTGAAGCTGGGCTGAAGCGCTGGGAGAGGGAGCGGGTTAAAATTTGCAGGATATGGAGGCTCTCGGAGAGTTCACGTCCCCTGATGGAGACACTAATACAGGCTATGAAGACGCCATCGCAGAGTGAAATGGGAAGTTCAACATGAGGGAATCACATTGAGCATTTTTGCTTATCTTCTGTGAATAAATATGTCCGCTTAAAACTGCTGAGGGAGCGTGTTTATCGGTTCAAGCTACAGTGCATGATAATAACTCCGTGCTGCACATAACGCTGGATTCCTGAACGTGCAAAAACTGTAATTATCTCAAAGAGAAGAACAATGCAAGAGTGTTTCATTACCACTATGTTTTAGAACAGAGTAGTCACAGTGTGCCTGTGTTTAAGCTGGTGAGAACACACTTTTTCTGAAACAGAAATCAGTGAAGTGCTTTAGTTGCATGTGACTGCTTCGTCCTTCAGTAGCTGATCTCCTGGGTTTTATATTAACTTTCACATTCACTTCCTCGTTTTCCCCACAGTTTCAGAATACTTTTATGGCATTGGTTACACAATGGCTACAAATTATGTGCCTCAACAATCACTGATTATCATCATCATGTTGGTTGTCTATTCATTTTAACATTTAGATGTACTATTTCTGTAGAATCAGATCTGGTTAGTGGTACAAAAATGTTATTTCACATTTATGGCTGTTTATTTTTCTTTGACCCTCAATTTCTTAGAACAATAATTGTGCTAAACACACTGTGATAAATAAAGGTGAGTCTTAATAGGCTCAAAATGTGTATATTTCTATATTTTCATTTCCTTTAGGATACAGAATGAACATGTAATGAATGTAGTTGTGGCCTTGGAATCCGAGAGCCCTTATAAATGTGTAAAGTAAAAACAACATTTATATCAGCTTACAATTTGAAACCTCCATCCATAAATAGGCTGGGCCTGGTGGTTAGATAGACAACTGTTTAACCAGTCGCAGGACTGATCTCCACAACACCCTTGGGACCTGCCAAAAACAGATAAAGGTTCAGTGTCTCCTTAAGAAAGACAATGAACCTTTATCTGTTCAATCACTGCTGTGAAGAATATAATCATGCCTAAAAAGCAAACGGTTATTTGTACAATTAACAGTTTCATTGCACTTTAGTGTGCATGCAATGCCAGTTTTCACAAGTGTGCTCTTGAAACAAGGGGATTACTGATCCAAACTAAATTTCACTTTTATTTAATTGTCTCTCTTTCTCTCTCTTGAAAAGAGAGAGCATGTATAATATATAATCCCCATGTAAATATTAAACAGTTATCCCCTTATATACTCAGTTTTATCCAGGGTTAACACTCTAGGGGGCCCCTACTGACCCTCCCAACCCTGTTTCTCCTACTTTCTGTAAGCATTAGTTTGAAATTAGTAATTATTTTGTGGTAACTTGATTAAGCACATTTTTTAAAGTAATATGCATAATGTAACTGCAACTGAAATTACAAAGACCGTAAAACTAGATTTTAACTCAGGGCCCCTCTACGAGGAAATTATGTAACAAAGCCTGTGTCATCTTAGGGTCCTTGTCATGGCAGTGTGGTGTGCTTTAGTGTTGCTAACAGTATTACTAAACAAATGTTCACTTAATCAAATTACCTAAAACTAATTGTCACATGGTGAACCTGGAGCCTTTGGGCCCCCCTGAGGTTTTGGGGCCTCAGGACAGCTGCTCACTTTTCCCAGCTGGTAATCCAGCCAACAGCAAGAGTCCACTCTAATGTTTTTAAGACGTCTCATGAATGACGGTGCAGGAGCCAGTACAATTCAAAGGGAAATACTGTACTGTCCATTTTACTCTACTTCATTCATTTAACAACAATAGTTACTTTGTAGATTAAGATTTTACATACAAAACATATGATGGAGATTTTTTGAAGATTCCCAACTGTGTAAAATTGCTAAGATTAGCCTCACCTCGCCCAGCTATAGAGTAAAATGCTACGTACTTACACGATTGCATCATCATTAATACTTCTAATACTATAATATGAAATAGTACAACACTCACAGGGATCATTTTTACTTTTACTTTTGATACTTTAAGTATATTTTGCTAATAATACATACTTAAGTACATACTTCAGTAATATTTTGAATGCAGGACTTTTACTTGTAACTGAGTATTTTTGCAGTGCAGTGTTGCCACTTCTACTTAAGTTAAGGATCTGAGTAATTCCACCACTGACTAATACTGTACTACTAACAGTGGTGGAAGAAGTACAGAGATATTTTACTTAAGTAAAAGTACAGTGAAAAGATACTCTTTTACAAGTGAAAGTCCTGCATTCAAAATCTTACTTAAGTAAAAATACACAAGTATTAGCAGCAATTTGTACTTAAAGTATCAAAAGTAAAAATACTCATTATGCAAAATGGCTCTATTAAGAGTTACATTTACTTTATATTTATTATTGGAATTGTATTCCTGATTCATTACTGTCTAAGCAGCATCTGAATGTTATCAAGCTAATTTTAACAACTGCATATACTGTTGGGTAGTTTCATCTATTACAATACATATTTTATAAACTGGTCATATGTTTGACGTATACAATCTTGATCTGAAAAGTAACTAATGCTGTCAGACAAAAGTAGTGGAGTAGAAGTGTAGAGTAGACCTGCTCTATAGGACAAGTGCAATGAGATCACTTCTGTTATGAATTGGCGCTATATAAATAAAATTGAATTGAATTAAAGTAGCATAAAATATAAATATTCAAGTAAGGTGCAAGTACCTTATATGTGTACTTAAATACAGTAGTTGAGCAAATGCACTTAGTTACATTCCACCACTGACTACTAATACATTACTATGTACATGCCTATTACTAGCCCTGATCCAGGCTACTACCATATACTACCAGTTACAGTACCTATAACATGTATTTACCATTTACAACATTGAACCAGAGGGGATTTAATGTGGCTTTTCTTTTACACTGACCAACAGAAAAGGCACTTTTTTACAGGTAGACTATCTGTTTGCAGAAATACTACTGCTACCACTCCAACTAATATCACCAAGTTACCGCAACAAATTCTATTACCATATTACGGTCTTACTCATTACATCTCACAAGTGTCCAGTGTTAAAGTAGAACAAATCAAATCAAATGATTGGGATCGTGTGCGTGCGTGCGTGCGTGCGTGCGTGCGTAGGCTACGTGTGTTTCTGTTTGTTGTCCTGCAGAAGTGGTACAGCCCACGCGGATCGGTCGCTATGGAGAGCAGCTCCCAGTGAGCGCGAGCCAGCCAGAGAGAGCAGGGACGAGCGAAGAGCGAGGAGGACGGAACCGAGAGTGCCAGAGCGCACAGACAGACAGGAATCATGGAGAAAAGATCACCGCTCAGGGGGACTTTTCCATCTAACGGACTGCGATTTTTAACATCACTTCTCACCTTATACGGACTTACCTGTGAGTTAACGGTTTCTTTGTAATTTTGCCCGTGCTACTTTTGAGGGTACTGAAAGAAGTTGCAGTGGAGCTGCTCGAAGTCTCTACCGTTAGTCACCGATACAAGACGACAAAACCGGCTAGTCCTCGTTGTGTTGAAGTGGGCTGTATTCCGTCCAAAGCAAGCTAGCTTTATTTAAGCTAACGGTTCTTGTTTTGTGGGCAGTTATCCTAACATTACGTCGGTAGGAAAGTAGTTAGCTGCTGGCGTCAGTTCACCGTTAGCTGAACCTCGTTTGTCTTCCCCATTTGAAGACAACTTCGTTAACGTTACTAACAATATCTTATTTTAACTCATACCATATAGAGCAACTCCTAATTACACACAAGCTACCTCAATTAGATTTTCAGCCCAAGTGACTCCACTCGGACAGGAGATAACTTTAGGCGCAGTACTGATTCTGTGGTAATTATGCGCACATTTTCTAGCTAACGCTACTTCCAGTTTGTCACACCATGACTTAGCTTACATTACTCAGGGAGTGTGGGGGAAATACCGGCTGGTTTTTTACCCACTCCGATGGCTAGAAACTCATTGAGGAGCAGCAGTGATTCGTGGTGTAACTTACAAAAATAGAAACGAAATTGAGTGTTCTGGGTGTCACTCATGGTGCGCGAAGACGAGCTCCTTTGTGAAAAGTTTGCCAAGTGGTTGGATGCAGATGGGGCATAAACGTTATGTGATACAGGAGAAGAGAGGCAGCGCACACTTCTCCGCTTTAGGCGTGAGGGGTGGCAGGGGAAATTAAGACATATTTCAAGGGAGGCACTGCAGTCGCAGAGTCTCTCAAAGTATTGACCTGCAGTTGGGCTGCATGCCAGCCAGAGCCCCTCACAGTCACTATACTGTCCCGAGTTGTGCAGCTGAAGAGCTTTGCTGTATCCCAGTCCTGAGCTGGGATTACAATACATGACAGGCTTGCTAAGACAAAAGAAGAGACAAACACTGATTATACTAAAGTAAATACTGCTCAGGAATGCACCATTTGTTTTCTCATATAAAAGTTAAAGCTTTACAGATATGCCATGGTAGCAGTTTCTAGACAGGACCATAAAACCTTTCCTGCATTGCTAACTATAATAACTGACACACTCCTTAGTATGACAGTCACAAAAATTACTTTTAAAGCTGACATTGGCCACTACCTTTGGTATGGGGTTGCAGCTAATGATTACTTTTATTCATCTGCCTATTATTTTCTCAATTAATCAATAATCTCTTGGTGTATAAAACATCAGAAAATGTCCATCCCAGTTTCCCAGAGTCCAGGGAGACATCTTCAGATGTCTTGTTTTGTCCGGCCAACAGTCCAGAACATAAAGATATTCAGTTTAAGGAAACCAGCAAATATTCACATTTGAGAAGCAGGAACCAGAGATTTGTTTTGGGCATTTTTTTCCTAAAGAAATAACTCAAAACAATTATTTAATTATTAAAATGTTTGCCAATTAATTTTCTGTTGATTGACTATTTGATCAACTAATCTTTGCAGCTCTTTTTAGTACGCAGTGTGACCAGACCAGTACTGGATTTTTGAGGCTGATACTGATATCGATATTTGACAGTTTAACATATTCAATAGTGATATATCAGCTAATATTCGTGTTTTTACATAAACACAAGACATGTACTGACTAAACTCATTGTTCATTAGTGGACAAACTATGTAATGGAAACACTGTTTCTAAATTACCTCAAACATATCTTTGGCATTTCTGTACTGTAATATCTTGTTATGGACACATTTTCAGAGACCGATATAGCTGCGATAAGATAATAGGGGCTGATATTTTGGCCTGGCAGATTCATTGGTCAAGCTCTATGTAGTGTCTCTACAGCTGCCACCAGTGTCATCTCTGTCATGCTTACACACACAGACACACACACTTGCAACACATACTCTTACAGAGTCCTCTTCATACCATACTGTTTCTGTCTCTACCCACAAAACACTGGTTCATAAATCAACACAGGGAACTGATAAACAACGCACTGTTGCAAACTAAGCTGATTAGCCTCCAAACATGTGCTGTTTGGTGCCATGTGTATGCAGGTGTTCAGTCTGACTAGTCACCTTGACAGCCAAATTAGCTGTAGGACAAACTAGCCAGTGAAAGGTCAGTTTTAGTGTTGTGTTTGGAAGAGAAACGCGCAGGTTTTTGAATCTCAATAACATATGGTTGGAGCCCATGTGGCCTAGGCCTACTGTTATGTGTTTAGCAGAGCACAAGTGTGTTTTTGTGACAAAAACAGTGTTGATGCCAGTTTCTTTGACTGTGTCATTTTCAAGTTCCTTGTAGTGTAGACACGGTCGTGAGGAGGGGATTCATTCAAGGCGTGGCTACAGGCTGCGAGGTCTGTAATTGAAGACCGTAGTTTTGAGGTTTCTTCTCTTGGGGCTGCATGATTCATAATCTAAATAAATAATGTAGTAATGGAGCCACCTAAATTACAGACTCAAAACAGAAATAGATTTGAAAAAGCAGTGCACAGACTGTGCAGATTTGGTCCTTTTATAGAGGTTAATGTGCTTCAGTGGTTATTAATTGACAGCAAGATATAGCCAAGAAAGTAGGTTTGTCATTGAAAATATAATTTAGATAGCTACAGCTTTGTCACCATAGGGCAGATCAGGTCAGGACATTTCTTTCGGCACCTTTGTGTTTTTCGATAAGTTTTTGGATAGCTTAATGCCATTGTCAGTCTGAACATTACATTCTTTTTAAATGCTTTTCTGGGAACTATAATGTTTTATCAAGCTAATAAACCTTCTGTCACAATGAAATTTACTCGATTCACTTGACGGTGTAGTCCCTCATTCGTCCAGGAGTGGTCTATCGTAGAAACGGTTTCAGTCGTAGTCATCTGGACACTGTTTTCAGAATCATGACTTCCGGATGGGAGCTGAAACGTCTTGATTCTGAAAACAGTGTCCAGATGACTACGACTGAAACCTTTTCTACCTCGATTCACTTGATAATTTTGCCATTATTCCAGTCATCTTTCGTTGATTGGATAACTTAAAGCATGAGTTAGTAAAGTAGACAGACTAGTGATCCACTGATTTAAATATGTCCGCAGATGCCTGGTGTTAATTATCCGCGTTGGTTATTTTGTATTATATGCAAGAAATTATATTATATGCAAGAAAGGGCTTTAAAGTAAGTTTTAGCATTTGGATGCACATCTGTGGGTCATAGCTGATCCTCTGAGTTGTGAAGCAGCACACTGAAAACTCCTAATCACATTAAATGTATTCAGTGTTTTCTTTTTGAAGGAAGGCCATCAGCAGATGAGTTGGCTGCTTTATTGTGGGACATGGAGGCTGTGTGTGAGGTTCAGGGAGCAGGCCGTGGTCACCAGCTTCTGTTGACTCCACCCTTTGCTTCCTCTTCCCCGACAGATGTGACTGACTGTCAGAGGCTTTGTATGTCAAGCTGCTCCCTGGTGGTCCAATAAATTCAGAGCTGTAACCCCCAGTTTTAGCTTATCCCTGGACTTGATTACTTTCTGCCCACTGCTTTCTGCTAACCTGTTCTGACCCGAATTACCCTAACTAAAGATACTGTATATTATACTTTATAATAGGAGCTCTGTAGATGGCACAAATTGCCATTCAATCCAATGAAAGGTACTCACTCAACACATACACCAAAAAATCTTCTCTCTTTCTGGTTTTCTTCCTTGTTGAGCAACCTACTGTGCATTAGTGTCTCATTTCCACTGCCATGTCCTATAGACTTAACGTTGAGAGGACATCAGATACAGGTAAAAATATATTTTCTAGGCTCTGAGAAAGTTTCACAAATATTAAACTTACATGGTTTAAAAATTCACAATACAAAGAGTTATAATTGACCCTCTTTTCAGGTTGAGGAGTTTACTCTACCCATGTACTGTACATAACTATGTTTAACCTTATGCCTGGAGGGATAAGGCTGGATCCCATGATATCCCATGAAAAGACAAAACCAACAATTAATTGATTCTGCTAACAAGTATTGTCTGTGTAGGCCAAGCCTGATATGGCTTATTCCTCCATTGCTGTTCAAAAAATATTAAAAACGCATCAGTGAGCCACACCATTGCACTGGGTGACATGCACCTACATTACCATGAATGTGGCCACTGTAAGTTATTTTGGGTCAATCCCACATACACAATGCTGGAGCCATAAATACTAGCTAGCTCACCAAATGTGAGGTAATAGTCACCAACAAATGCACTGCATGTTTACACTGTTTGAGTAACGTTTGTTGAAAACTACAGTACCCAGTTGTTTTAGGAAATATCTAAGCTTTTTAAAAAAAAATTTAATGAAACTTAATATTTATGACCCAGCTTTTAAAGATTTACATCTTATGTAGGAATGAACAGACAGGGTCGGGAAGTTGGAAAGCATTGAGAGGCGGCCTTACTCATTCTTGAATTTGGTCTTTCGATGAGATTTAATCATAATGGCACAAATATAGAATTTCACCAGCCTCAACCTTTAACCCAGCTGTTTGGTTTCATGAGCCAATCACAGTGCTTCTGGTGGCATTCATTATTTTGTGTCTACTTCCTAGCCAGACCAGCATGGGGAGTTACCAGTCATTAGGACCACAGTGCATGGGTAATTAGCCATTCAAAATTGGGGGGAAAAAAGGGAGAAAATGCAAAAAATACATTAAAAATGCTAATATTAGGGATGCTATTTTTCACTGTGTGTTAGCTAGTATGTCTTGTCTACTGAATAAATCTTGGATAGACAGGAATTGACTGTTTCAATCACTGAGTCATAGGAAACTGCGCTGTAAAAATGGCTTCCAGATATTTCCATGGTTAATTACCTACTGTGAATGAACAGAGGGAAACCTTTTAAAACCGGTTTTTGCCTGCTGTTTTCAGGAGTCAGGGTTTTTCCCTGAAAAAACAGATCACAGTATGTGACTGAGGTTAGGGTCACTCGGGTACACTGTGGCTTCACAGTCCATATTAAAGAGGTTTACATGCGGGATGTGCACAGTCAGCAGTTGAATCCCCCAGGAGAGGAGTGCTGGGGTTATGGGAAACAGGTGTGGCTGCTTTTCAGCACTCTTATTTGTTTCACTCATTCAGCTGTCAGGTGGCTATGATGTTTGGGATGAGCACACAGTCAGTTGTATGCACTGACACACCCCCTACCACCCAAGTGGGAGATAATTAACACCCCCACTCAAATACTGTGAAGTGCTGATTGTAGCAAATAAGCTATCAGTAGTGTTGTCTTATTTGCTTTTACACAAGGAATGGTGACATACAGTTTACTGTAGCTAATAGAAGGAATCTCTTGTTTTTCCGCCAATGTTTTCTCCACTACAATATCTTGTTACGATCTTGTTGATCCACCTGCAGCTTGGATCCCTCAGTATTACACTCACCTAAATCCTAGTTCTGAACTCCCTTGCACAGTGTTGTTTATTGAAACCTGTGATATGTGTTAAGACTGAAAACAGAAATTTGTCTCAAGATGTCTGGACTATTTCAGCAAAGTCAGTCAACCACAAGTCTGGCTTTTGTTAACGTTGATCTGGTCTTCACTGTCTGTGTCCGTTATATCTTATCAACAAATATTGATAGTCTTTGACGTACAACTAAAGAAGAAGAAAGTATTGGACTTACAATCCCAGATTTAGAGGTCCAAAACCACAAGTGAGCAGGAAATGTTCACTGCATGTAGGGCTGCCACTAATGACTATTTTTCTATCGATTAATCTATGGACTATTTTACCGATTCATCTAAACGATTAACTTTCCTCCAAAAAATCAAATTGACCGTTTATTTTGAGTTCATTTTATTTTGACAAACTGTATGTCATTGTATAATGCAACACAAAACAAAATGTAAACAAAGGTTTACATATTAAAGTGCAAAACTGTAGGTTTAAACTGGCAACTCCAACATGATAAAAACAAACACAGGCACTGTCAGTCAACTTAAAATAAGCCCAGATTCTAACACAAACATTTTCTCACACACTTATTCAATGGAATTTCTAAGGTAGCAGGCAGACGACTTTATGGCTTTGTAAGTGGACAAAAAAGGACATATTAAAAAGCTCTCCTTACTAATGAATAGACAACACACAGAAACATAACCCGATGTCACGCTGCAGTGGCCAATCCGGCGATCAGATCGGTCAGTTGGCTAGTTTTGCTACGTTTTGTTGGGGCTGAATGCAGCCCAGTTCATGGAACAAACTATGATACTCTCCCAGTTGTGTCCTCGCTTGGTTTATTTCATGTACCCAGCTTCACATCTGTGTCTGGCTTGCAGTCTATGCTGGAAAAATAGCGATACCACAAAGCGTCCTTTAGTTTGTGTTCCTTCGTTTGAGAGAGAGAGAGAGAGAGAGAGAGAAAAAGCTGTGGTAGAGCAACATAGAGAGTGAATAAGGAGAGGGAGCGCCAGTAGGAGAAAGCCGGTGAATCAGAGAAATAAAACGCTTACGTTGTTTTCTGATTGTTTCACAGTGGTTACGTTCTAAAGCACAAATAGACACGCCCACACGGCCGTGCTGTCGTCATGACAGTGATAGTGTAGAAAAACAATGAAAAACCATGCGTTGTTTAAAAATATAGATGTTGATGCATTTTCAGCGCTGACGTCATCAATTACATCAACTACTCACTGCAGCCCTAACTGCATGCATTATTTACAATACTGGACTTGTGCATGAGTGACAGCCCAAAGCTGTTTCTTGTGGTACTAAAGGTACAGTTGTAACATACCTGTCGGGAACACTCACATAATTTGAAGCAGGCTCCCTGTAACAAAATTAATCGGACACGACACCGTTGGATTTCCCATAGTTTTTACTATTTTATCAGAAATTTTGATGAAGTCGTCTAGTTTTTAACACCCACCCTCTACCCTCATTGTGTGTGATATAACATCAGACACTGAAACTGAGGGAAAGAAAGGGCTGTCCCCTACCTCACAGCTCCCTGATTTGGCTTGCTGAGCAGCCCTGGTCCTTGATGCAGATATGTTGCGGTAATGGCTTGAATAGGATTTTGCACAACTATGTCCCTGCTGGTATTCAGCCAAATTATTCTGTATTTCCCTGCCATCCCTGCTACACCCCCCCGCCCCATGTCCACATTACTTATGCTTGATTTTCATGCTTCTGTTTTAGTTGCTGATGCTCTCTTCATGTTCAAATTAACAAAGCTAAATACATCTGACCTCTTTGATTAAAGCAAATAAGACCAAATAGACTGCAGGTTTTGTTACAGTTTAATATTTATGAAGGAAGGTAGAACATATACTTTTTTTTTCAATAACTAAGCTGCTCTGTCACACAGGTAAAGAGTCATAAATTACTGCTCACTGCTGACAAACATGATAGTTCAATATGGTTGCTATTTTTTGCCTCCACTTGGATTGGGAAAAGGATCATAACAAAACATATGGCCAGTTCTATTTAGGGCTTAAAAACAATGTTAGAATATCAGATATTGCACAGATTGCAGTTTAAAGAGGAGGCATCACAGTTTAAAGGTTTACTTACTTTACAACCCAGAGCTGTTGGACTGACAATAAATGGGGTACTGCTGCCTTTATGTTCTCAAAATATTTGCCTTTTACATCCAAGTGAGCTTCATATTATGGGAACACTATGTCAAACCAGACACGTAACCTGAGTCTCAGAAAAAATACACTTGGATGTTGTCTTACTGACTTTTTTTAGTCTTTTAGCAAAATGAATCTTCATGGACTTTATAGTTGTAGGTGGGGAGTTAGTAGTACATTGTAAAGAGGGGTGTTTTCAATATTCCTCTTCGATTGAAGTCTAGACATAGTTGTACAGGATGTAGGGCAGTATAATGTAATCATAAACAAAGCATTGGCATATTGCATTTGCATTGGCATATTGTCAAATACATGTATTTGTGTCTTTTTGTGAGGTCACTCTACAGTAGATGTGCTTTAGTCAGCTGTGATTTATTGATTTATTTATTTCATCGCACGTTTTTCCAAGTGACCTAGGCAGCTACATCTCCTTGTTCTCACTGTTCAAAGTGGGTGGTAAGTGTGAATCAAGAGTACCGCTTTAATCTGTTGCAGAAACAGGGTGAGAGTATGTGCCGGGAAAAGTGGGTGTGCCGGGAAAATGAACTCCCTCTGACCAGGATAATGCTGTTGAAATGCCACACTGACCAAACTACTTAACTGTTTTTATTGACCACTGGATACACACAGTACAGAGGCAGATTTTTCCTTTTGCAGAGGCAGATTTTTGTTGGACTGCTTTACTTCCTCCCCTGTTGTGAAGTGGTGATTGCTGACATGTGTAGTGATGCTGATTATTCAAGAATGTACAAAGCAGCTTCCTCCATCAATGTATTTCTATTCTGTTTGTTCATTTCTAGAGACTATATTGATTGAGGAAGCTGCATCATCCAGACATGGCAAAGTTTGGGACACCAAAATAAAAAAATAGAAAAACCCTCATAAGTAAAACAGCTTACTGAACACACACAGCACAAAATGTACATTTGCTATTTGAGCAACATATGAAATGAGTTAGGTTATTTGAATTATAGATTAAATAACAAATACTAACGAATAATGATTCACTGTGCTCCCTCTTTCCTATGTTGCTATTCAATGAATTGCCAGATAAAATTATATATTATAACATTGCAAATAATCCCATACAACTTCCAGGCCCCATTAGAGGACATAAATAAGATGAGATGCATGCTGGGCAGATCTAGCACTTAAAAAGCACTGTAAATATATTCAAATAGCAATTTGCAGGTTGTTTGCTTTTAGTCTGTCATGCATCTTACTGGATAATGTATAATTATATATAAAAATAGCCATGTATTGTTCACCACCCACTATCTCTGTTGCACCAAAACATATTACAAATCTCTGCACATTCCCAGATAATGCTAGTCCAGTGTGTGTAGCCCACATGCGACTGTCACTGACATCATGCCTTGAAAAAAAAAACAACTACTTGTTGTTGCTGGTTGTTGGCAGAAACAGGCATCATACAAGAAATCTAAAATTGGACAATCATGGGAATCATTTGTAAGAAAAACAGTCTAATTCCCTCTGGGGTCTCTGTGGCATGTGGGAAACTGTTTCCATTATGTTAGATCAGCCTAATGAAAGTACAGTAGCCTATTTAGACCCAGTCGAGGGCAGTGGAGTCTGTGATTAGTACAGAACCCATTCTCTCTTCTCTGCAAAGCTCCACCCACCACCACCACCACCCAACAAGGGCCTGATCTATTTCTGTCCTAATGAATGAAAATTGGAGAGAAAAAAAAGTATCAAGAAACTTTTCAAATGACAGTGACATGTAAATGTGGTGAAAACAACGTGTCTAAAAACAATGCAAAGTTCTTGAATGAGTCTCGAGTTCAAGCTGTCCGTATGCATGTCTATATGGTTCATAGCTGGGTTTACACTTGAGTATTGTTAAGGAGACTTCTATGAAGAAAATTATATTTCTCAGTTTTTCACCCAACTGTTTGGGAGCACAGTTGTGGGACATGTTGTTAGTGTCTTTGCAGTAGGGATGGGAGCCCACGGATGCAACTGCAGTGAGTCAAAGTTGAGCAAATGCCAGTTTTGAATATATGAGTCCAACATACAAGTTATCTATTATTATCACAGAGGCTAATGTGGAGGGTCAGACCTCCAATTACCACTAGGGAGCCTGTCTGTGCTGTCTTTGTTTTGCTTGATGGGAGATTGCAGTGGATGCTGTGAATAATTTACTAAAATCAATTAAACAGATACTAGGCCAACCATAAAACAACACTTGTTCTGAAAGTATGAACGCTTCAGTTGTCATTGCGTGATGTCTGGCTAATTGTTTTATATAGTAAATGTCTAAACATTCATTCATGGCTGTCAACTTCTGAGAAAAAAGACAGGAGCAGTGTGGATACACTTGATGAGCTAGCAGACCCTGACATAAACATTTCTACCCCAGTGCAATTTTCAACACTGCTGTGGAGTGATGGTGAGTGCAGTGCAGTCTCTATTAGCATCCACATGTCAGGGATGTCATATACTTAAGCTCTAATTGAGAAAGACTCCCATTGTAGCATCTCTCGTTAAAAAGGAAACCTCCAAAATTAAGTTACTTAATCTCACAGCAGATTGAAAAATGCCTTTCCTTACCTTCTGTGACCATATGTGACTTTTGCAATTGTCTTTTCTGTTCCAAAATTATACATTTGCATGGAAAAATAACATTGCTGCCCTTCTCTGGGTCCATAGCACTGTGTGCACATACTGAAATACCTCAAACTCCCACAACAAACAATAACAAATCCCACACAATAAGGCAGGATGCTGTAGGAGTGTTTGTGTTTCTGTACACAGTGGCAGACATTGTCCTTCACAAGTTCTACAGCATAGCTGTAGTTGACTCTGATGAGAGGTTGTAACCTATCCCGATACTTTGTATGCCAACACTATTGGTGTTTCTTTAAGCATGGCTCTTTACTCAAATATGACCTGGATGAGAAGGGCACAGAAGTCCACATTGGTATGGGGGAGTAATGAGAGAAAGGTTTTGAAGAGGACAGTGACATGTGAAAGAGGCCCGCCTGCCCCTTTTTTAAAGACCTGTCAGCCTATGTTTGTCTCCACCATGAATTAGCCCACTGAAAAAGCCTCACACCCTCACAGGATACAATGCTAGGAAGGAAGGGGGTAGAGTAGAGCTGGTGTAGGGACTAATGTTTTCTTCACACTGAACAAATATTTCTTATGATAAAGACATGCTTTAAAACAGGCAATTCACAACTTGGCCGTATCCTGTCTCTAACTGATTAAGACAGAGTTATAGGCGTCACAAAAATAAAGCAAAGGTCTGGGCGCCTGTGTTAGGCATATAGGCATTGTCTGATTTTTTTTTTCCCTGGTCTTGTCTTTAGAGAGTAACAATACCAAACAAATGGCTCCACACTGCCTATTGACTTCTTTGAGTTTGCAGTGTTTAAAGGCACAGATGACTCAGAAAATGTAGGCTCCAGTGGAAGATTTATTGAAAAAATCTCAAGTACTGTTGTAACTTGCTGTTGTGGGCTTTAGCCCATTGAATCATTATTGATTTATATAAATATTTTATGACTATATCTAATAGTCATATACTATTAATCCATATTTGGATGATGTTTTGTGTGAAGTTGGCAGCATCTAGTTCTTAAATGCATGTTAATGAGCATTTTTTTAATATGACCTTGAGAATTAGATGGAATAGTCAGTAGGGCTGCACCTAGCAATATTTTTTTTATCGATTAATCTAACAAGGTGCACTTACAAGCTTTTACTAAACAACGGCATAAGTAGGCCTACATAAACAGGAGACTCTCTACTGATTATTCCAGTAGGGGTGCAGGGGAGATAAAACAAACATGAACAGTGAAATTGTAACCCAAACTGTACGTTGTAAACATCACAGTTTACAAGCCAACTTCCAGGTTCAACTGTGACCTACTGTACTTGCTGTAGTTGTACATGTCCACAGTTTTCCCATGCAATGAGGGATTATTACTGACATTACGGGTGATTGACTTTCAGTTTTACCTCCAAATAAAGGTGTACATACACAACACACTGTTGCTCTAGTCTTTTCTTCTGTCCGTCTCTTGCACTTCTTCTCAATAACTGCCCTATTTCTTGCTTTGTGTCCTTATTCATGCTCGCCCCACTGTACTCATTTCTGAATACTGAGCACTCAGAGTTTCCTCTTGCTTTAGTCCTAAACCACACTCCCTCCTGCACAGATCTCATGTCTGCATTCTTCTCCTGTGAGGTCTTCAGATCAGTCCCTCATGAGTGCTGTTTGACATGATAATCTATGCATGGAGTTTGTCTACATGAACATGACATATTGTCTATTTTGTTGCTGCTTATGAATGTTTCTGGCCTTGGATCCCTCTTGTCTCACACAGTTCTGACATGCACTGCAGGCTTCATTGTGAGGAAATCTAGCCATGAGACGGCCTCCTCTGGGGAGGTCAGGGCTGAAGCTGGGTCAGGTCTGAGTAGGTGGAGATCTTGGCTTAGCATGTGGCCGACGTGGATTGTTTGAGCCGGTTGCCATGCAAAGAGGAAGGTTTTGATTTACCATTGCGTCTTTTGAGCAGCTTGTCGCAATTAGTGATGTCAGGAGGGAAAGAAACAAATATGAAGCATTTCTTCAAAGGGCAAGCATATCCTTCCCATGAGTTCATTCTTTCCTTGGGTTTCTCAAGAGGGGCAAAAGTGTAGCCTATTTCTCTTCGGTCAAATCAGGTTTTGCAGGCCAGGATTCTAACTGTTCTCTGCTGCAGGTTGTCGCACTTTGAGTTGAGTAAATGGGCTGCAAAGTATCAAAACAGTGACACAGCATAAAGATGGCCAACAAAATATAGTTTTTCATGTTTATCCTATTAAAATTCTCAACCATATTTGTTTACTGGATAAGATGGATAACTAGTAATGAAACTAGTGACAGTCCTGAGCGGTGCCTTAGCTCTGCAGCAGTATGCCTATTTCCTTGATGAAACAGCATGACAGCTTTGTTTAACGCACTGCTTACATTTCATTTGCCTGCAGTATTTTAGATAATATTTTGCGGTGCTCTAGTTTGCGAGCCCTGGCTGTATTCTTCATGGTCTCAGATAGCAGTGCCAAGTTTCCCCACTCTCCTCCTGGCTGTAGGTATCCCATGCAGAGGCCATCTGTCTCTCCTCCCCTAATGGTAAGGGTGGAGTCCTCTTTAAGCACTTCCCCCCTTTCTCTCCCTCCTTTCCTACTGACTCCCAAATGCTTACTGTAAAACAAACAGAACATAGCATGGATGGAGTCTAGTTTCTTTGTATGCTTTGACAGGCCTGAAAGCTGACACACTGAGATAGACAAACTACATACAGTAGCAGTTGGAGTGTCGTGTCAGGTAGCTGCAGTATGTAGAGCACGTTAGAGAGAAGCCTGGTCTGAGACACGTGTCTGCATGCTTCAACGCAATGTCACTCATGCCAAGCATGTTAGTTTACTACTCAGACAACAAATGCTGCAGGAGAATTTTTATCATCCTGCCATTTATATTCTTGTACCATTCTGTATACTGTATATTTGCAAACATCTCACTGTCAAGCATTTGTCATGGCTGTATAATTTTGTAAAATTTTGTCGACCAAAACAACTTGAGTTGCACTAGTAAGGTGACAACAAACAGCTGTAGTGTCAGCTCAGATGACCGTGGAGTGGAGAATGCAAAACCCACATGGCTCTGACCCTGATTCTCCCCTGCATCAGTGCACCCAGAGGACTCTGGGACGCAATGCAAAGCACATTATAGCAGTGTGCACTTTTTTTAGACAAGGTCATGATTCAGAGGTGGGGAAAAGATGTAAATGGATCCCTAAATGATCTAGGAGAAATGGAATAATAATCCAAAGTGTTCCAAATTCCAAACGAATGACAAATAAGGCGGGTTGCGTTAAATACTGTAGGTTAATAGGTTAAAAGCCTAAATACAGTGCAGACCTGTGCTAGATTAGTTTAAACAGTATGGCAAGAAACACAATGAAAATATTTTGAAAATGTGGGTCAGCAGAGAAAAACAAACAAACAGGAAAGCCCAACTATTATAGCACAGCATGACACTTTACAACACAATGCAACATACATTTAGGACTCAGCAGCCATTCAAACAAAATGCCTGAGTCTTACACACATGGTCACACTCCTATTCCTTATTTTGGAAGAGAGAAACTCTGTGTGTGTGTGTGTGTGTGTGTGTGTGTGTGTGTGTGTGTGTGTGTGTGTGTAATCACTAAAATTACAGGGGACGTAATGGAGCACGGGGAGCCTCAGCCTCCTTTGGCTTTATTCCTCACAAACCAAGATAGCATTGCTGTGGCTTACCAGTCACATTCATGCCAAAGACTCAAAATACCAGCCAGTGGACCACTTTTATAAGCTTTACTCCATACACATCCGAGACTACGTACAAAGTGGAAATTTATGGCTCCCAAATATAGCTTACTCTGACTGCAACCGTGTCATGAAAACTTGAGACGTACTGTTTGAATATTTTGAATGAAATCTACTATACATTTTATCTATAAAACAAACATTTTCACAAGGTTTAATTAATAATTGAGTTTACCTATTTATGAAATGGCCTATACAAATAAAATTGACTTGACTTAACGTGGATCTACAATTTACTTTCGAATTACATGTGCACGTTTCTATCAATGACTCATCTGAGTGATTATGCTCCCAAAAAAACTGAACCTAGGATGCATTTTTTTTCTCATTCAGGGCTATAATCATAAACTGCAAGTTTGGATTGATTTCCGGATAGTTTTCCAAGATACTGCATTCATTCCCACTGAGTTGGTTGTTTGTTTTTTACTACAAGCCAGTAACATGTCTGTCAACTGTGACATGTAGGTTACTGTTCATACAGCTTTGCACAACACAAATGCCAGAGCCCATTCTCTTCAGAGTTGATTTCTCAAAGTTAGTGTGATTTTATTTTATTTTTTTGGCCACTCGGGCATGTGTTGTCACATGCTCGTCTTGACTTGCTTTCAGAAATTACAGCACTCAAATGGCCATTAAGGTTCAAAACCAAGTTTAGATGTTAGCATTAGTTTAAAGTAGCACATTCAAAAAAACCTGTGGTGGGCTTCAAGTCAAATTAAGGGCCTCATAAAAAGAGGGAACAAAAGCATAAGATTGCTTGTTTTGTATCTCCTTCCAGAGTTTTTTTTTTCTTTTCTCTCCTGCTTAAAAGGTGCTCTGATGATTAGCAAGAGGGACAGTCTGAGTGTTCTGCAGTGAAAGTGTGTTGCTTATTAAGAGGCAAAGCAAAGCACTCAGAGTAACCCAGATGAAGTCTGGTCTTTTTTTTTGAACCTCAGGAAAGACATGGCTGAAACAAATGATGGCTGTTAATGAGACTATGGGAGGACTAGTAATGTTGATGATGAGTGAGGTGACAGTATACTGCAGCTTGTAGAAAGCTAATCAAGAATTTAATTTTAATCTGAGCCTCACTGCTGCTTTGATATATGGATTAAAATGTGAGGTGGCAATAAGGAAAAACTATAATTTTGTTTGCCTATCGTGGTTTCCATTGATCTAAAGTGCACTATTAACATCAGAACACACTGGCGGCAACACCACATGTGCAAAAAGCTGCAACCATTAATTTCTATGTAATCTCAGATGCGAGGAGTGGTGAGTTGTGTCTCAGTGCAGGTAGATGCACCGTGCCATGTAGGTATATAATGTCCTGTTTCCCAGTGTTAACAGTGGTCAGTACTCCAGAAAAGCAGAAATTTTCTCCACATGAGCAATGTATTTTTACAATTTAATTAAAGCTCCAACAATGATGTGTTGCTGCTGTTTATCTGAATCTCATCTCTTTTTCTCTCAGCAGGTGTGAGCAGTAACCAGGTAGTTGTTCCTGAGAAAGTGAATGCAGTACTGGGGAAGAACATCACACTGGGCTGCAGAATAGAGGTGGGGTCCAACCTCAGTCTCACACAGAGCTCCTGGGAACGTCGTCTTCCTTCAGGCACCATTACCTTGGCAGTGTTCCACCCTGAGTTTGGAACCTCCATCTCGAAAGAGTATGCCAAGCGCATCTCGTTTGTTTCCCCTTCTGTACGAGATGCTACCATCACCATTGAAGGCGCTGGCTTTGCAGATATCGGGTCTTACATCTGCAAAGTGGCAACATTTCCTTTGGGCAATACACAAGCATCAACCTTTGTTAATGTATTAGGTAAAGTAGAGCTAACTTCCTTTTTCATTGTATTGAGTGCTTCTTGCTCATGCTGTTCTTAAATCTCACTTTTCAAAGCAGGACAATTACGCAAAGCTTAGGTGACCACTAAGTGTTTGCCCTGCAGGAATAAACTAACCCCTGAAGCTACCTAGCTTTTTAAATTTCTACCTTTACAGAGGCCATGTAAACGTACCTATAGAAATCTGCTGCTGTGTAGAAGCTGCTGTGGTGTGGTCCCACTCATATCACCCACCCCAGTGTCATTCCCTGTGAACAACTGCTATGTCAAGTTAAAATGTATTTCACTGAGTCTCCATAAGGTCCTCCATACTCCGCACAAAGTGCACATATTAAGACTTGTTTGGAATATGCAAACTCTCTTCTCATGTAGCAACCATGTAAACAGAGTGCAACAAAGTTCAAACAGTCCCAACTTGATGCAACTAGTTGCATGCAACAACAAGTTAATTGCAGGGTTTCATACAGAGTGCCTCTCATGACATTCAGTAACATTTAACCAAGCTGCATGAAAAAGTTTCATATGTAGCACTGGTCTAAAACTACAATGTGCAGCTACAGTTTTCCCTCAAGGCAGTGAGGATTGTTGTTAGTACTGCCCTCTTTAACCTTTGTCACTAATTATGAAATCATACCTCAGGCTGAGTAATTGGCATTTGTAAAGCTCTCACGGACATTGAAGAAGCAGATGACAAACTTGGCAATCTGCAGTGTAAAAAACATATAAGTAATATATAAGTAATACTGTACTTTTGGGTATCTGCTCATTTAGCGTCACCATAAATATTTTTTTTTTTACTGATTTCTTTTGTTGTTGCCGATACAACATCTGTATGTTGAGGCTATTTGCGTTTCCTTGAAAACCCCAACAAAAAAACATGGCCACAGTGTATAATAAATACCAAAGAAATCAATAAGAAATATACAACACCGCATCTAACTTCCACTATATCAATGTATTTATTGTATGAATGTGAAAAAATTAAGTGATACATCCAGTATACTCAAGTGTACATATCCCATACTGTATGGACACATAACCCCTTCTCTGAGGAGCATGAACGTTGAACTTTCTTTGTGGTCAGCATATGTATCAAGCTCTAAATGGGTGGTTGGATTGCACTCAGGCAGAGCTGAGAGAAGGAGATTGCATTGTAGGCAGTAGTTTCTTGTCTCCCCCCAGAGACTGAAGGAGACTCTGATGACTGATGAGTGGTACATTAAGTGCTGCTGTGAAAGCCACAGTGTCTGGGACCTCACATAGTTCAACTACACCTTGCTCTCCTCTCTGAGCATCTTCTCAGGCATGTTTTTGTTTGTGGGCTTTTTTTTTTTTTGGCTCACACAAACACATACATGCACACCCATACACAAAGACATGCTTAGGCCTACTTTACAATTCAGATGTAATTATGGAGGATGTTCTCTGCAATTTGATACATGTCATGTGGGAATTAGGTTATCCCATAGGGATAGTTTTCTTAGAGAGAGCACATCACAATTACAAGACCTGAAGTCAGTAGATTCAACTTCCCAATGCCTTGTTTTGGGTTGACTTGTACATTATTCACAAGGCTGTTTTGAGAAAGGACAAGGTGGCTGTAGCCCAACAACTACATCATGCATCACACGTCACTATATGGACAATCTGGGTTTACATGGTGTGTATTGTATTTGTTTCAGTTTAAACTTTTTACTCAACTCAATGTTCCTAGTTTTAATTCATGTTTATACTTCAGAGGTTTATGCGAGAGCACTTGACTCATTTTCATTCCTTTCAAATGAACTAAAGTAAATCAATGAACAGGCTCAAACCTATGAATAATAGACTAAGTCACGGCACACATCATAATGATTAACAGGTGCAGTGGACATAGACTTAATTTTTTTAAATCACACTATTGCTACAAAAATCAGTATCATGAGACAACACACAATATTTGTTTTGGCTCAGCGCTTTCTTGCTTTTCATCTTTATGTCTGCAACTTGTCCTAGAAAAGGCCCGAACATTTAAGGAACAGTTCAGCAGGAACTGAGCTACAGTATGTGAGCCAAAAGTCGCCAGCAGTAAGCAATAGGAAGGAACCAGAGGAGGAAAATATGACACATAAAGTGAATGAATTAGAATGACCCTTTGTTTGAAAGTGCTGACAGGTGAATGGGAAATTTAATGAACAGCAATTGACTTTCTTAAAAACAAAACATGCACACACGTTAAGTTGACAAGGCAGATTTTATTGATAACAGTACTGCTGCCGGTAATTCTTTAACTTTGTAAGGTCCAAACATTTGAGCTTTATCCTCCAACAACGAACTGCATCCTTTTTTGTTTAAAGTTGTCTGTTCATTCATGTAGCCAATAATGCAGCTCCATTTTGCTGAGTCATAAAATTGAAAAATCAGCCCAAAAATCAGAGAGATGGTTAAAGTTGCTTCCTCATCGAAGCCAAAATCTGTGTCATAGTTTTTCTGGGAAGGTGAAAAACGTTTCATTTCTCCTTTCAGTCTAATCAGATAATGCTGGATTTCCCCCACTTACTGTGGAGTCACAAAGCTATATTTTGCTTGCATGTTGCTATATGTTATATCTTTTCTGTAAACTATCAGCTAATGAGGCCAGCCTTACAAGCTTACCATGTGTGGCTTCATTTGCACAATGAACTATGGTTGTTTTACTTCACAAACTAGCTTTTGGTGCTTGACAGCATTTAGCCTTTGTCTAAAGCTAGGGCTGGGCGATATGGCTTATAAATAATATCCTGATGTTTTTAGGCTATGCCACAATATACAATATAAATCTACCCCTAAATCTTATACATGTTGAGATGTGATGCATAACTAGTGAACATTCAGTTATATACCCTCTTTCTAGGGGTTCCCACTCTGACGTCAGTGTTCGGTGTGCATATGTGGATCAGTGTGTATGTGGGTGAAAAAGGGCCAATACAGCCAGTTTGCTGAAGGGAAATCGTTACCCTTTCCCCTAAAGCATTTCCACTCATCCAAAGTGTTCCCCTCCCTTCCTGACAGCAACTCCAAATTAACACGTCTCTCTGATTTAGTTATTCTGAAGCTTCAGCCAGCTCGCCTCCAAACATAGAGCTGCTACTGTTTATAGTCAGAGGCCTGTAAGGAGGGGCACAGAGAAGTGAGTGAAGAATGTGAGGTGGACGACTGAGAACGGTGTCCCCGCCCCTGCGCTGGGTGCAGGAGACGCCAGGTTATTTTTGGAAAAAGGGGGTGCCAGGAGTTATTTGAATTTGTTGTTGGACCTCCTGCTCGGCTCGGGAGGAGTGGGGTGGCAGATGTCTTAAAAGTGATGTCCTTGTCTTGTGGAGTAGGCTGGTGTGTGCCCCCACGTGCCGCCTTTAAAACTGTTTGCAGTAAGTGGAACAGCTGTTGTTGTTTTAAGAGGGACAGAGATGGGGGAGGTGGTGCACTGCAAGACAGAGAAGGAGAAATGAACATAAGAGGGAAATTCTAGTGTCTGATCAGTCTGATGGTACATGAAAGTGTCACCTTGTGTAACCTGTATAGCCAGTTTACTTCACTGCCCCTCCATTGTGTCCTCCACTCCCTCAGCAGACTATCTTTTGTATTTCGACTGTCCTTTTTCCTCTTTTGTCCCGCTGAAATTTCCCAAGTGTCATTTCTGACAGGTTGTGATTATTAAACAGGGCCCCATATGTTTTTTTAGGCAAGTGCAGCACAAAAAAAACTGTTTTAATGTGTTGCACAACAGGTAGTGGGTTGCGTTATTCTGGTCACATCCCTCTTGCATGGATCTGTTTTGCCTCTCTGTTGAGAAAATCCTTGTTGCGTCTAAATCTCCAGTTATTCTCCGGAAGCTGGTATAACATTACCCCAGCTCTAAAGCGCTGAGAGGTGTACAGTAACTTAGCTTCTCATCTTCTAGTACAACACAGTCAAATACAAACACACCACAGTGTTGACTGTCAGTAGTCTCTGATTCTGCAACAAATTAATAATTACAAATTAAGGGTTTTCCCCAAAGTCATGTGCATAGGCTACTTCAGGCAGTGATTGGCTTTGCTAGAACCATACGGTAGGACCAATAGATTGCCCTTCCTCAAACACACCATATGTTTCACACACAACAATAAAGACAGCTACATCTCCACTGAAATGATTGAATAGCATGGTTCATCAATTTTTAATGCATATATGTGAAATGGAAGAAGTCAATCTGCTCTCTCTGGCAGTTAAGTATACTAAGGCCAATTTCTTCTGTCCGTACACTATATGATGGGCATTATTTATTCATATACATACGCAAAAAGATCAATATTCATTTTGTAATCTTTTCTCCATTCTGTCATTTCCTCTGCTCCCCCTTTTCACTGTCTCTCCTCTTTGCTCTCTTTTACACAGTGGAGCCAAAGGTCTATGTGTCCGCCGGCCCCACAGCTCTGTTGGATGGTGGGAATGAGTCACTGGTGGCCACCTGCATAGCGGAACGTGGCCGTCCTGCTGCTGAGGTTTTCTGGGAGACGGAGTTGTATGGACGAAGTGAGAAGCAAAGTCAGGATGAACCCAATGGCACCAGCACCACACATGTGCACTACATGTGGCAACCACAGAGCTACGCCCAGGGGAAGACGCTCACCTGTGTGGTGCGCCACCCGGCCCTACAAACAGAGTTCCGCATACCCTTCATACTAAATGTTCAGTGTAAGTGCTGAATTATAAGTGAATTATAATTATGTCCTTAATACCTGTGCTGTCTTTTCGTAGATCTAACAGGATAAGTATTGCCTTTGTAGTCAAAGGCTGATGTAGTTTGCTGCTCTGTGCCATAGACCTCCATTGTTTTCCAAAAAGTATTTATTTATTTACTCGCAACACTGTTAATCCTCCCTTTAAAATTTCTACTGTAATACATTAGGTAAAGTACAACATTTCAAGCCCAAATTGGCTGTTCGTCAATTACAGAGGAAGATTTTTCGTTCAAAAATTCAGATTTTCCCAAATGTAATAAAATGGAAATACTAAAAGGAACACAAGTCCTTGGAAGGCAGAAATTACAGTTGCAGTTTTCTGGACTCAGAACCTGGACAAGAAGGTTGTGCATGTGTTTTGCACAATGATTTCCCAAAAACACATGAGTGATCCCACATACGCTGTCCCGCTGCCGTAAATGCTCACTAGTGCACTAAATCCGTGGTCCCCAACTAAAGCACTATTTGCTTATGTTTCACTAATGTTTGCTAAAAACTACAATAACAAAAATACAGAGTGTCATCCTATCACCATCTTTCACCAACTTCACCAAATTGCTTCTGATTGTGGTGCTCGCCACCTTGGATTGGATTGGGTTAAGTACTATCACTGCTCAATTAATTGTGTAAGGTTATTCAGTTTATTTATCATCAAAAGTTTTAATTGAATTTTGAATGGCCACTGTTGTTAAAAAACAGTGCAAAATAATTTTGTTCCTGAAATCACCAAGTTGAATAATCATTATTTCTGGCAAAGTAATGATTATTATAGCTCTAATTGTGCAGCCCTAACAAGTACAGTATATCTTATCGAAATTAACCTATGCTGAAAGCCTGATTTATGTATAGCCTGCTCACTCCCTTTCCTTCTTTGCCCATAAAAGAGCCATTTAAGAGTCATCTTAATGTTATAATCATTGATGCATACTTCCTTGGCGAGCAATACTAAGGGTTAGTCTGTGTTTGGGCTGTGTGAGTGCAGGCTAATGAAGGTATTTTATGAAATATTGATCAGGCCTCAGCAGCAACACAAGTAGCAGGGGGCTGCTGGGGGCAGCCGATGGAGACGCAGAAAAACCAAGGTTAATACAGGAAGAAAGAGGCTTTCTAGCTCAATAAATCATGTCAAATGCAGAGGCATGGGATTTTAAGTGCAAAAGAAGCACAATTTCAACGTTGAGCTGTGTGAAAAGGGTCAGTGGACACGATGAGCCGAGGCATCTTCCTGTGTGCTGTAATGAGTTCCTCACTTGTCCTCTAGAGAAATCAAAATGAAAAATTGGATATCTAAGTCCGTGTTTGCTGTGTTTTATTACAGTGGCATGTGCTGGGCTTCATTTAGTCATCCTCCTGCCTTCCTCTGTTTTTTTCTTTGTCACGGTGAGGCTGTAGAGTTTATTATTAGCTGCACTACATCTACTGTCTGAGTGAGTCTGTCATTTTCTAACTTTCCACCAGCCCAGGGTCATTTGTTTGTTCTCTTGGCTCTCATTCACCAGCAGATCCTGTACCCTGCTACAGTCCTGCACAGCCTTTGTTTTTGTCATCGCTCGCTACTGTGCTTATAATGCACGCTTTGTTCCTTCTGGAAAAGCTCATTTGTCATCAGGTTGCTGGGATCACAGTGACTGATTATTGAGTCCTAGTCTTTTACCCTTTGAAATAAAATAAAATACATTTTTGCAGTTTTTTGTTTTTTTTTAACATCATAACCTTTTGTTTTATTTTGTTTTACAGTTGCACCAATGGTATCGATAGTAGGAATTGGCAAAAATTGGCATGTAGGTCAAGAGAAAGTGAAGTTCACCTGCGATGCCAAAGCCAACCCACCTGCCCGTCACTTCACATGGATCAGGTCAGTATCCCCAAAAACATGGACAAACTCTCAGATCAAATCTCACAGATTTTTGAGAAGATTCGAACCCTTGGACTACCATTTTGGTAGATTTTCATCCTATCGGTGAGGATGGGTGTAGCAAGAATGTTATGATCCTAATCCATGAATTGCAGTGATGTCAGAGCATACATTCATGCTCTAGTGAGAGTAAGCGACCTCTATGGTTGAATGCTGAAACAAATGCATTAGATTTCTCTAATGGCGGCTTAATGCTAGCTCCAAAAAACCTCACTGTATTGAAGTGAAGGAGAGAAGCCCTAACTTCACATGGGAATATACATGGTCACATTTTTTCCAAGGTCACAATAGCTTATTGTGTTCCACTAAGGGTCGGGTTATGCTAGAACAACATGTCGTCCGACCATGCCGAAAGGGAAAAGTGTTTATAGCAGTTCCGAACAGCCACACTCGATGGCAGAACAAAAAGTCACAGAGGGGGGTGAGACGCAATAATCATTTAAATATGGGGATACCGGTGTACATTTTCAGACAGTCTCTCCTTGAAGGCATTCATAGTATTGATCTTGTTTGTAAATGCAAAAAGTGACAGAAATGGTTATGTCACGAATGAAAAAAGAGAGCTTGAGAGAGAAGTTCAAACCCTGTTTACTTTCTCACATCTGTACAGCTGGCCAATCACGGCGTAAAGTGGGTGTGAATGACGGATTGTTGGTTTCAGAAAGTTAGAGATCTGGGCAATTGAAAAAGCCATTGTAAAATGTAAATAATGGAAGCCAGGAGTAAACTCCACTGGTTGCTCTTTTGAGCCTGGACAAGTCAATAGGTCATCATGTGTAAGTAAAATCTCACTCACACAGTTAACTGTTGTGTAATGAAACTTGGCTGAATTTAACACTGGTATTTAGTGCTTTCTTGGTTGCAGCAACAAATTTTGACGACTACTTGAATGAATGTTGCTTAAATTAGTGATTTTTGTATGCGTGTTTGTTTTGTTGATCAACAGTGTAGTGACAAACAGGAAAAAGGAGCATGTTTGTTAAGTAACTAATGTCACTGCAAGTGCTACATGATGGATCAGCTGTTGTGTGGTCCAGTTGCATAGATCTAAACTGAGTTTAAACAAATTTATATTAAGCAGCGAAGCAAAGAAGCTTCTGTCTATAAATTACCTCTAGCATAACTTTGGAGCCCGGACACTGGAGCTGTCGAATGCACTGCTGCACCCATCGAGAAGACTCCCTGCTATAAATATAAGATTCCAAATAGTTCATGCATCAGAACAACACTGGCCTATTGGCAGCTCTTTGTCATCATCTTGCTTTGAAAACAAGAAATATGGTCTCATTTGAGCTGACAGTACCAGTAAAGTCTAGACAGCCAAGCTCTTTATTTTCTTTTTCTTTCTTTCTTTTTTTGCCCTGACGTTGAAACCTTGTGTTCATGTAGAAAGCTTTTCCCTTCGACTGATGGTGCAGTCAGCTTAAATTATCGCAGTCATGTGATCATGTAATAGTTGCAACAGGCCTACGAGTCAACACAACCAGCAGAACAGTGACGTTATTGCAAGTCATGGATAGGTTTTTCAATTATACTTTGAAAATGATGTTTCTGAAACACACAGTAATAACAATGTGTGAACTTTCAGTCTTTGTACACTGTGAGATTTATGTAATGTTTCATTTTTGCACAGGTTGGATGGATTGATGCCCGAGGGTGTTGAAATCTCAAACAATAGCTTTGCTTTCGCTCGCCCGTTGGAGCGCAATGACTCTGGAGTATACCGCTGTGAAGTGATGAACGACATCGGTCTCCGCAGTCAAGATGTAATCCTCTGGGTACAAGGTACGTTTGGACTTTTTCACTCAGTTTCTTAAAGTGCTATTGGATGTTTTTTTAACCATACGCTTACTTAAATAAATTACCTTTTAACACCTGAGGTTAAAAGAAGAATCTGTGCCCTTTGACATTCATCGTGCTTTTCTGATGTAAGATTACCCTCTCGGTACGATCGGCCCTCAGTTCAACACTTCTAGCAGAGCTAAGCCTCCATATACATGTCCCTGCCCAGATCCACTTTCACACATTCCTGGCAACAGAGGAGCGCGGGGTGCAGATAAAGAGTATCATTACCAAACATTTCCACTGTTGTGGTTTTGGCAACATTAGATTTCTCAGATAAGGAAGAGGGTGTTTACCCCTGCTGGTTCAGCAAAGCATGCACCCATGTAACCATTTTCTTTGTTTTGTTTAAGGTCAGGTTTCAAAGCGGGACATAATGAATTGTGTTCACAGATTTGGAGTACACAGAAGTATGTGTGTGCACTCCATTAAATATGTTATTCAACAGCATATTGTACTCTTAAAGCTGTTCTGTATGAAATGTGATCCAGTTATTTAGTTTAATTCAACACTTCATAGATTTAAACTAACAGCCAGAGACGGGACTTCCCTGGACCATCGAAAGGGGTTTCCCTGCATTTGGATTTGTTTAATGCCGTTGATTCATTGACATAAATCCTTGTCAGAAAACTCACAAGATACTAAACAACTCCTGTCTGCTTCCTCTGTCTGTCCATGGTTTGTTACTTATTGTAAGTCAGGGCGTGGATCCTGAGAACTCTGCATCTCTTTTTATTTTCATTTCTCCTCTGCTCCTTTTAATCCTTTTCCAAACAAAGCAACTGCTGCTTTTGGACACGTACTCCGCTAACGCACACACACAATCCTTTTCGTTTCTCACTGTCAAGAGGGAAGAGCAGGAGAAGCCCCAAGACAGGCTGTCAGGCTCCATCTGTGTACCGGCCTAGTTTAGAGTCCCGCTCCAAACGAAAGCACAGCTGACATCCTGTCCAGGACGAACTTGCACTTATCTTCTCTCTTGTCAAATATTAAAACTTGGCCATGCGGCCTCTCATTCCCCTCCCTTGTGGAGATAGCCAGGTTGAGCTCAGCTACATTTCCTCCCCCTCCGTGGCTGCTTGGTGTAGCTGTTTCACATTCCCAGTTGTCCGTGTAGCCTTGGGGTTTTTGGCTGCTCGTCTCTCTGAAGATCAGCTACATGGTTGCAGATGCTCATAACCGACGTGAGGTTAAACTGTTGCGCTACGGGGTGGGATTGATGGTGACTGACGAAAGGAGACAATTGCCAGTATGTCAGTGCACTGACCTTGATCTGTCTCCGTTATCCTCTCTCATGCTTTTACTTTACCCCTAATCCTTCAGGCTCACACACAGTGTATAATTGCAGGTAATTAGATTCTTACTCAGTTACACATATTGTGGAAATCATTATAGCTCTACAGGGAATCCGGTTTTGATAACTAGTACCTAAAAACCTCCTGGAGATGCAGACCTCTATTAGTGCGAGTCATATTGCTTTGTAGTCAGGCCTTTGATGTTCCTGTGCAGAGATCGACTTGTGGTATCAGGCTGCTCTCAGCCCCAGAGGCTGGAGGTCAAAATGGAGACACTTATCTTGACTTTGAGCTCCACACAGCCCCGATTCTGGCTGCTAATTCTGGCCACCGGAGGAAAAATCAGATGCAGGAACCTCACATCGATCACACAGCATTTCATCTTCTCACATGACTTCACAACAGGGTTTAGAATGAAAGGTGGGAGAGCCAATCACGCTCACTCAGATGCTCATGAGTGCATGTCCTCTGTCCTCCTATCCCTCTCTGTCTTTCTCTCATGCACACACACAATGACATTCAGCACTTAACCTCTTTCTGCCCCTCTCATTTCCTCCTTTTTGCTCTACGGCACAGCTTTCAACAGATTCTTTGGTCTCAGGGGAGGCATGTCTCTGCACCAACACTGCACAGTGTTGATATAAATTAATCTAAAAACCATTCACACTTGCTTTGCAAGTCGTTACGGAACATAAAGTGCGGTCTTTCTCCCCTTTAATTTTAAGACTCCTCACTCCATCTGCCGTCAATCCTCTCTTGTTTAAATCTTTTCATCACATGTTCTCTCTGCAGATCCTCCTCCCACCACGGCCGCCCCCAGCACCACTGCGTCCCTCCTCTCTGACATCTCTGGAACCGGCACTGCTGCAGACCAGCGGAGAGCCCTGTTCACCTCCCCGACCCTGGCCTCCTTATCTGACAGCAGCCTGGGTACTATTGTTGGCGGGGCTGTAGGTGGAGTTTTATTCCTGATTCTCCTGTTGATCCTTGGCGGGGCCTGCTTCATGAGACAGCGCAGGACCTTCAGAGGAGACTACTACACCAAACAGTACCTGGGACCCTCCGACATGCAGAAGGAGTCTCAGCTGGACGTGCTGCAGCCGCATGAGCTCCAGGAGGTCTACGGGGACAAGACGAGCAAAGGCAGCCAGGAGCTGAAACCCAAACTGGGTGGAGACATCATTTACCCCGACTACACCCCTGAACGCAAGGATAGGGATGACTGGGCCGACAGGGGGGATTCCCAAAGGGGTCTCAAGGAGGGAAACTACTACCCAGATCACTACAACACCCAAAACATGCACCCCTGCGGGCCTCCTGTGCACAGCCCCATAGTGAACAACGGCTCCCCCTACCTCCCGGAGGACTGCTATGACAATGGTACAGACAGCGACTATGTGTCCCACATGGACGGATCTGTGATCTCACGCAGGGAGTGGTATGTTTGAGGAAAGGAGCAAAGGAAAAAAAAACGGACAAATGACTGTCTGAGAATAATTTAACAAGTGACAGATATAAATATCATTAAAGGTTGTGTCATTTCAGTTAAAGGATGAATACAATTTCCCAGCTCAGTTTCACAATGAGCTCTTTGAACAGTACTGCTCTGCCTTGATTGTAACCACTTAACCCTAAGGACATGTATGTGGATTGTATTACACTTTTGTAGCATTTCAAGGAGCTACAAATAAGCTGGAACACCTCAGTGATATTATCTGTGTAGGCTTAAGAGGCTTTGGCTTACAGTGAAGTTTCAACGGATGTGAATGAGGTTTTGTATTCTGCTTGTTTGTGTTTGCATCTGTCTTTAACACAGGTCAGGTGTTGAGGCCACAAGACCCTTGTTAGTGAAGTATTTATATCCGTGACTCAGCTCCCATAAAACCTCACAACTTCTGTGGCATTTTGAAAATTATCTCTTGATTGCTTACAGTGTCTTCATACAGGTGAAATGTTCATCATGGCTGCAACCAGTATTTAAAGCAAATTATATTGCATGATTTTTAAAAAACAAAAACAAAATGTATCATCAAGTTAAAGGGAAAGTTTGTCGGTCACGTGATAAAAAGGGAGAATTTCACAGCCATTGTACTGAGGGAAAAGCAAACTGACTGATGCTAGTACATTACAAACACTTCTCCTTGTAAACCTCTGTTTAAGTTCTTCAGTGGATTTTGCAGACTTTGAGTAACTTCTGTAAATTATTCATGAAATGGCAAGCCTGTCACCTGACAATGAAGATGACAACAGAGTAAAAGAGGTTACTCCCTGTGGAAGTACTTTTACTTCCAGCTTCAGTTCAACTTTTACAGATATCTCTGTTCCTAAAGTTGTTATCCTTAAGATTTCAGTCCTGGTTGATTTGGCAACGCCTGTGGTTAACGTAGTAAGAGCAAGTGTGGTTTAATACTGCAGCAAAAACTCCTTGAACAGCTTCTTTGTCAAAAATACAAGAGGAGCAACCTGGTGCATCTGTTTACAGTGCAACCAAACATACACGTTGTTTTAATAAAAAAGTCACTCAATAATTGCAACCATGATCTGATTTCATGCTGCACACCGCATGAGTAGTTTTTCACACAACAGCAGGGCACGGTAAAGTTCGATGTAAAATGATAAAAACGATCACAGTCAGCGCTAACCGGAGTGACAGATACTTTACCTGTGGGTGTTTCACAATAAAAACCACCCCGTGTCTCGCCAGTTGAATGCTTTTAATGTGAAATAGCGGCAGTAGGAAAAGTTCAGTTTGCATTAGCAGTAAGTTAATACAGCTCTGACACAGTTTAAAAGAATGCAAACAGTAAACAGTGAGCCTGATATCAATAAGATAAACTTGTGCTGAATTGCATGCATGCATTGTTTCCTCTGAATCCCTCATGCTTAGGAAGGCAGTAGAGAGATAATTACTGAAAGTGAATATATTAAATGGCAATTGCAGAAAAAATGCAGACCATAAATATCAAAAATGGGGTTTGATTTCATGAAAATCTTAAGGAATATAACTTTAACCAAACACTGTTATCATTAATGAAATTAAGTTAATCCAGTCACTTTCCTTGAGTGAAAAAGCACAGCTCAGTTATTTCAGTTGTCAGTAAACAACGTCATGTTGCTCCATAAACCACCAACAGCTTCACTGCTCCCGCACGACACTCCACGGTTGTGATTCATGATTGTAAATAAATATATAAATACTTGTTGAAAAAAGGTCAGAGCACAGAAAGAGGGGCACTACTAAACTAATCCCTCAGCTTTAGTTTGTATGTGTTTGAAGTATGATGTGCGAATACCTCACAGCACAGTTGGAAACATTGTGAGCGGCTGACATCACTACTGATCCCAGAACAGGCTATAATGTTGGGGTTTGGCTCCTCAGCAGCTCCTCTGAGGATATACAGTGATCATGGAAACTAGAAATTGAATCCACAAATGAAAAAAATGGTTTAAGAACCATGTAGGTTAGAGCTGTCTGTGTAATGGCTCCCCAAGGGATAACATTTTTTTTTCCTACAAACAACAAACCCAGTGACATGAAGTTGAAACAAAAGAGTTGACATCATCAGTGATCTCATCTCTCACTGC
Source organism: Siniperca chuatsi (assembly GCF_020085105.1). Lineage (NCBI taxonomy): Eukaryota > Metazoa > Chordata > Actinopteri > Centrarchiformes > Sinipercidae > Siniperca > Siniperca chuatsi. The sequence continues at coordinate 22,933,385 of NC_058048.1, forward strand.
TCGATTTGACCTTACACTTTTCCACTTAGTACTTCTTTTTTTGTTGTTTCCTCAGGAATGATACATGGATCAAAGTGGCTGCTGCAAAGCCTCACATGAAAAGAAAAACATACCCTTTTTGGAAAAGATCCATTTAGTCAATCAGGGTGTTTGTTGCTAGAAGAAAGAACCATATGTGTGTACTACAATCGGATCAGTACAGGGTCTTGGGTATATTTTGAGGTCTCCTGTCTTATTGGGGTTTTATAGAATGTGGGTGCACATTTTATCTTTCCCTTTTCCACCCTCGATTTCCCATGCCAGGGCTTTGGTTGAAGGTTTAGATGTCTGAGAATAAACTATTTTAATCTCACTCTCATCGTCGCATACACGCACCCAGCCGCCACACATCTGACACTGCAGCCCACAGTCAAAGACCAGTCCTCTCCTCAAACCGTCAGCTTTTTAATTTAACTTTTCTTCTTTTTCTCATCACATTTGGCAATTAAAGCGCTCAAACTCTGTGATATATAGCACATCCATGTCTGCATGCACATTTATTTATACGGCTGATTCATAGCTGTCAACTTGTTTTTTATTTGGTAAATTCGCTCCATGCAAACTGCCGTCTCTGCTCCAAAAAGGACCTTTTTTTCTGTCTCTGCTTTATCTCGAAAGACTGTTGAAAAACTGAATGTTTTTGTAAAGTTCAGCTTTGGTCTCTCACCAACTGGTTGCATGTAAATTAAGTTATTCGCTTCCTACTGCATTCATTATTTCTCATCCCTAATGTTTATATACATGTACATAATGCTAATAGGTTAGCGTGGGATTAGCTCTCAGCTTGATTTATATGTTCATGTACAGTTTGTTCTGGTTTCTCCCCTACTGAATATTTGGTGCCTTAGATGGGCGGAGCGATGCACAGAAACTTTGAAAAATGACAATTACTGAAAGCATTGATATAAAGAATATTAATATCATTGAAGAGGAGGACTGACTGGTCTGTTAATATGTCTTCCATCTTGATATTTAAGATTTGCTGTTATCAAAACTTCAGAATAGACAAAAGGTTGATTGTCATGCCTTATACACTTTGAAAGGACACATGTAACAAGTTAGTTACTGAGAAAATTGTAATAAGTAAAGTTTCACTGGGAATTTAGGCAAGCCAGATTAATAGAAAATATTATTGTTCTGTAAATATGCTGGCTGTTTTTTTATTATTATTGAAAAAAAATCTTATTTTTTGTATGAGGTCTGTAATTTTCACAGAGTATTAGTTTATCTTACGAGCATTCGATGAGCTCTTGTCTCATGATAACATAGAGGGCGATCCTGTTTTCACTGCGTTTTATATTTGTTCTCGAGAGTTTCTGACCAATTATTTTGTATGTTGTTCTTTGAATGATTGATGTCTCACAAGAATCAGAGATGAAAGTGTGGTAGACTGTATTTTGTTCTTTTGTTGGCAATAAAAGACCATCATTATTGCACTCAAATGTGTCCTGGGATTGTGCTTTCAGATAGTTTTTTATTTTCCTTTTATTAAGTTCTTTAACTTGCATCAGCTTTTTTTAGATGAATACTGTGTTAATATAGTATTTAGATTGCCCGTAATTATCTAGAGCTTTCGAACCAGATACAGGGGAGGACAGAATACAAAAGCCCACAATCTTTTTCAGCAGATGGAGTTTTCCCAGTTGTCATGGATTTGTAGGTGTTACAATTTCATAGTGTATCACACAGGACAGTTACTAAATGGACTTTGAGGTGTTTTGTCTTCTGTTGTTTCCAAGGTCAAGAATGAACTTTCAGTCGCCACTTTTAAGCAACAACATAGACGAGAAGTCCTTAAAGTGCTCAGAAAAAAAATTTGAACATCAACAATTTCCATGAAAACTGAGGAAGATCAGGTAATACAATCGAAAGCTCCAGAACAGCTACTAATGGACCCTGAGATGAACTCAACTTTCTGCTGATGACGGCCACAAGATGTGGATAAAAGCTCTGGAAGAAATCTAATGAGTAGGTTTTACTGTAAGTTTTATTAAATTATTTTTTGGTATTTTCCCTTTTTGGATGGCAACAGTTGAAATACAGACAACAAACACGGGAGAGAGAGAGGTTTGATATGTAGCAAAGGAATATGTCTTCACCATGAGGCCACACACTCAGAACTCTGATGCATTTATTTCAACTAATATATAATATGGTCTTCCACCACAGTGTTTTGCTTACATATCTCTTACTGGACAAATTAATCAAAAACATTTTTATTCCTTCATATATAGAGTAAATACACAGTATGTCATGGGCTGATGTCCAGCTAAAGTCTTATCAAAAAATGCCAATTATTTGGTGGTTCCAACCTCTTAAATATGAGGATTTGCTGCTTTTGGCTGTTTTATATCATTGTAATTTGAATATCCTGGGGTTTTGGGTTGTTGCACGGACAAAACAAGCAAACTAAATATGTCACTATGTGACCTGGAAACATGAACTTGTGATTTATTTGACATTTACAGACTAAACGATGAATCAATCAATAAAAAAAACTGACAGATTGATGCTGAAAATAATAGTTAGTTGCAGCCCTTTGCAGGAACTTTACCAGTAGTCTAGCATTCATCAGTTTTTAAGATGACTTATGGCAACTTTCAGAGCTACAAATAAGCCAGGTAGATAGATAGATAGTTCTTTTTCTCCCCGATACAAAGTAACGATGTTTCAGTTGTTAGTCGGCCAGTGGCCATCAGTCTCTGTCACCTTCAGCCTCTTCCACTGTCCACACCTGTGATAGTTACTAACTGACCCATTTCACACAACTCTCCATCCTGTCTAACTCAGCACCCTCTTCATCACCGGTTCACAGAGTGAAGCGAGTGAGGCTGCTGGGTTTTTGTTACACCTGCGTCAGCTGGCCGGTTGCTGACCACCCACAACTCCCTCCTGTCACCCATCAGTCCTCAGAGAGTAAGATGTGCCTCTTTAAAAATTGTGAACTTATAACACTGAAATTATGCCCTCAAAACATTTACAAAGGAATTTACAATGGCATCCCTAATCCCAGCCCTCCCACTCTAAGTGCCTGTGTTTAATCCCCAGCGTTAACCTGGCTTTGGAGGTGGCATGAAAGCTATCAGTTGTGTTGTTTAGCAAAGTGACAATCGTCCCCTCTGGTCCAGATTAAGAGCAGGAGGAGAAACCAGATACCTAATCCTCTGTGGCATGTTGGACAGAAATCTCCCTTCTTGGACTTCACTTTCATCACTTCAGCGTCCACGTCAACCCATCCCAAAAGCACTCACTCTATTATCATGGTGTTGCCTGACTGGGATAACCCCGGCCTAATCCATCACTGCTACCATCTGCATGTTTATGCAGGCAGTGTGGGTAAATAATGCTGTGTTGGTGGGCTTGGGTTACCCTTCCTCTTACCTTTCTTTAGTTTTTGGCAGATGGCTGTGAGGGGCATTTTTTCACACTTAATGAATCCGTCAGCAAATGTGTTTAGTTTTGTTACCTCGTAAAACAGCAGCGGGTCCTTTCTTGAAACATTCTTAACAGACCCCACCCAAAGAAGTTAAAGTCGAAATGGATTTCAACATCAAACTTTAACCTTTAGAAACTATTCTTGTAAAAATGCCTGTTTTCTTCTTCCTGCCAGGGTGTCAGTAGTATTGTTTTCTTTTGTTACCTTTCATGATTTATTAATTCAGACTGAAGAAAAGAGAGGTGGCTGCTTGTATTTTGTGTTCCTACCCTCCTCCTCCTCTCCAAAAACACTGATTGTTAGCTAATGAACACGGCCACAGCACCGGGGAGCTCACATCAAAGGCCACAGCTGACTGAGCTGAACAGACAAATTGTTTGAGCTCATGGGTTTGGAAATAATGAAATGCTGCAGAGGGTGGGAGAGTGCGGAGCAGTTACAACAAAAATGTTGTCACATGGCCTGCGGGACCGCTGGCCCTCTTCTCGGTGTAAAGTGTGTGAGGCTTCAGGGCAGCAGCCACCTGTGGCTGAGATAGTGGCAGCGAGTACTGGGAAAAAAATAACAATCTCTGGTCTGTGTCAGTCATAAGCGGTCAGTGTTGTCCCTTTATATGAGATAATAGTGAGAAGTTGATTTTTCGTTTTATTTTATTGTGATTGAAAGTTTATTGTGTTGTCCATTTTGTAGCTGTTCTTTAGCTTTCGATCACAATCTTCCCCAGCAGATGGAGTTTGACTTAAAGCTGCTATAATAAATATTTTTATGATAACAATGGATCAAATGACTACATATAATGTGAAAGGAGTCCCTCATAGTGACGAGACACAGTGAATTATCCTTGTCTTGCCTTGCTGCCTCCTCTCAGCTTTACAAACCTTTATAGTGTCTTTCAGCTCGTTGTTTTGGTTTTGCGGTTCGCAACCTTACCGACAGTGCACTACCTGCTCAGCACCAAACAGCAGACAGACACAGTTAGCGACTAGCTGGTGAACATAGTGGAGCATTTAGCAGCTAAATAGCCAGACAATTTCTTCAGGACTTGGTGGAGAATTATGCTAACAAGCTAAAAGGCGAGTGGATATTGGACTTGCATTCATAATTTGGTCACAAACACGACTTCGAATGAATGATTATGTTGCTCCAAATCTGCTGGATGTGTAAATAGACAACGTTTTGCTAACAAGTTCACCATATCAACTTGTTTCTGCTGCCCCCAAGTGGCCAAAGAAAAATAAAACTCAGAAAAAAAGTTTCATGATGACAACTGGGCTAACACTAATTCCTGAGGGACATTGTGTTATACCACGAGACATCTACTAAAAGGACCTTGCACTGAGATTGTTTTGTCAACAGATGTTTTTTTAGATTATGGCATAAAGCTTAGCAAGTCTCGGGCCACACTTTGGTTTCTCTTTCTTTGTTTTTCAATACTTAATTTGCTATATTTATTTTTTTCCAAACAAATCATCATCAACAAATGAGCAAGTAAAGAATTAAATGAAGGAGCATTTTAAACACAGTCATTCACTTACAACATACACAGTCCAAACGATACAAGCAAAAACAAATAGACCTTCCATTCTTCTTTCAAGGTTTGTAAAACCATGTAGAATAAGACTGGAAAAAGCCTGTGGCATCTGGTCTGTCTGTTTACAGACTGCTACTGTTTCACTCTGCCTTTTGTAATTTACAGGCCATAAGTATAGGTTTTCACTATAATGTACAATGGAGCATTTCAGAATCAGAATCAGAAATACTTTATTGATCCCCAAGGGGAAACTCTTTCGTTACAATGGACCACATTTAAACGTTACATTTAAATTACGCAGTATATCAACAATATGATAGTCATATGCAAGCAGTTTGCTTTGTGCTGCACTGTTGATCTCTAAAAACATTCCTCTAGATTTTTTTTTTACCATCAGAAAGCAAAGAATTACCAAATTTTTCTGATAAAAAAATCTCACACGAGCAAAACTGCTCTTATCTGAATCATGACACATGTATAAACCCTCCTACATATATCACCTTTAAGCAGTAACTTTGACTTGTTTGCAGTATAGATGCGTACTTCCAACAAAGACGCGAGGTTGTGCTCCGTGACAAAAAACCCTTTGTGTAGCGACTCCTCTGAGACCGAGAGCAAAGACAATGAAGGTTTTCATCGATGAGCCGCATTGTTACTCTAGATTGCTCTGAAGGCCATTCACAGATCAGATCCTGTGTGCTCTGTTCCCAGCTCGCTCTGCCGCCGTGGAAAAGCTTGCTGCTCTGAAGCGCTGTGAGCCTGCGTTTCTCTCTGCTGACTCAGAAAGTTTTCCAGAGACAGTTTAAAGAAAAGTACTGAGAGCAGCATTTCTTATTGCACAATATGAAATTAAACTGGGATGATAGAGTGATTTTCTCTGGGGCCTAATAAATAAGGTATAAACATACAGATTGGGTAGTGCGGACGGTAAGAAAATATCCATAGGATCATTCCTCCTTTTGGCAGACTGACCATCTCTGCTTCCCACTGCTGTAACAGGCACATTTAAAGACAAAAACACGCACATGTTGTTCTGCAAGGGGCAGACAGTTACGTGGTTTTACATATGAGGTTCTGAGTTTTTCATATGTACCAGCCTCTAATTGGGCTCATGTCATGCCACAAGCTCTGATCAGAATGGGTGGGCAGCCATCTGACTGGGTTGTGACACGGAGACCCCCACATCCCCTGCATTGTTCTGCAGTGCTGGAGCAGATATAATCTTCAGTGAATTTTAATCCCTGCAAAACAATGCAATGTTCCCTGGGAAATGTCCGTAGGGTATATAAAGGGAAACAACAACTCATAATTGAATGGAGCAGACTTAAATACAGCTAAGACTGGACTGGACCTGCAACTTTTTATATGCTAGAAAAATATGTGAGGTGCCTGGTTTACATTCTGCAGTTAACAAGACAAAGAGTCTGCAGACATGCTAGCAGCTCTGTGAGGCCGTACATAGACACAGAGGTGGTTTGAGTTGATTACCATTGTCACCATGCTAACATGCTAACATGACAATGCTAACATGCTAATGCTAAGCAGGTGTTTACCATGTTTACCATCTTAGTTTATCCTGTGAGCATGCTAACATATGCTAATTAGCACTAAACACAAAGTTCAGATGAGGCTGATGGGAACGTCATTAGTTGTGCTATGGCAACAGCTGCGCATGTCAATGCAGCGACTGGCAGCTCCTTCAAATTTGACATTTTTGTTGTTATTTAAATTGTTTGGTTTTTTTCCAGCTTTATTGCAGAAACATGATTGAATGATGTTTGAGTGGATTTGATTTAAAGGGCTAAGCCAAAATTGTTCAAATCGCCTGGATCAGGAGATTTTGACTATGGTGACTATGATGCTGCGGCCTGTAGGCTAGCTCCTTCAAACTCCTCTAGTCATCGGAAAAGGAAGCCGGGGTTTGGATTAAAGAACAACTGACCTTGAGACAATCCAGCCAGATTGCACCAGACACCACGGCGGGTGTTGTGTGATTGCCCTGGGACGAGACGAAGAGCCGGGATAGGAGCCAAGCTGGCCCAGTTTGGACTTAAGTCGTCCTCTGGCTAATGTCCGGTCTGGACGAAATGGGACTCAGGCTGGCCAAGGAACGGGATATCTGAGACTGTTGTGCCCACAACTTTACAGAGACCTGCTCCACCAACATCCTGGGGGGAAGCATAAATGGGGAAGCATAAATGTCATCATCCCACAGTTGCCCAGATATTTCACTCTGAACTAAACACATCAACCTGCTGGTGGCACTAGAGGACAAGTCCGGGGATCACCAAAGTCAGTAGGGCTCATCTTCTGGAGAACATGAATGTCTACACAGAATTTCATGGCAATCCATCCAATAGTTGTTGAGATATTTCAGTCTGAACTAAAGTGGTGGACCTACCGACATAACAATCTCTAGAGCCCACGCTGCTAAAAAAAGACTTCAAATTGACATAAGAATTTCACCATCTATCACTTTCAGGGACGTCTGTCTGTCTGTCTGCTCCCGCTGTTGTTATTTTTAGTGTTAAAGCTCTGTTTCCTTCACCTGCCTGTGTCTGTCAGTCTGCAACTACTACAAGGCCCTGTTCCCTGACAGACCAGACACCCAGCCCTCCCTCTGCATGCTTCCTGTGAACAGTTGGACCTGGTCGTGTGGATGCAGTCTGACAGCCGGACCGGCCGTTCACTCTCCACCACCAACTGTGCGCATCTATGCACGTGACGGCGCTCGTCATGTGACTGCTTCCCCGCCTCAGCGTCAGAGCTCAGCAGCACAGCAGACCACCACCGGAGGCTGTTGTTAGTTCCAAGCCCTTGGAGCAGATGAGTGGTCATAAAACCTCACCTAACATCAAGCCCCCACAAGCTCAGCTTATTATGAATCAGTCAGCTAGTTTGGGTTTTAATATGTTTTAACATCTGTTTAGCTCTGATTTGTGTTTGCTGCCTTTATTTTCCAGCCTTTCTTCTTCAGTCCTTTATCTATCAGGGAGACCTCTCCTGACTGGGACAGATGAGCCTGTCACACTCAGCTGTTCGGCTGGATGATGTATCACCAGGTCTCAGGCCTACAGTCAGGACATGTGTTTTTTTGTTAAAACAACATCAGCGCGGCCTTACACCATATCTGATTTATAGCTCTGATTTACTGCAGGGGCAGACAGAGCATTCACGTATCTAAAGCAGATAGAGACCTACATCATTATGAGTACAACCTTGTTAATTTCATGATTAATATTGTCATTTTAGCCCACTTTGTCTTTGATATTTTCATTGTGTCTAGGGTTTTTTAGGAACACATTTCTTTTCTTTTTTTCTCTTTTTAATCACAGACTCCTCTTACATCTTTTGTCAATGTTTTTTCTTAAAGCATGCTATCATTTTGTTTCCATTTTGTTGTTGTGATATTTGTCATTTTCCCACTGAGATAACACATTTTAAAGTGCTTCCTCTCTCATTTACCGTGGAACGCTACATGAAAGGAAAAATGCATATGTTTTACATGACAAAAAACACTGTAAGAATGCATTTATAATCCGAAAATCTCCACACATATCCATCATATTTCTCTGTTAAGATATACTTACATAATAAATGTATGTTATGTTATGGAAAGCTAACAATAAGAAGACAACATAAATCAATCTAAATCATGAATATTCTTGGTTTAGACCACTTGATGTGCAATTTAAAGGTAAAGTTGTTGAATGTAGTTTTTACATCTACATTTCTGCCACATGCAACATTTTAATGTTTCCTTTCATGTAGCTTACAACTGTATTTCATTTTTTATTTAGTTGAGATATGTTTCATATATTTGGTGTATTTGATGTATTATTGTCTTTGCCCTCCTTTAAGATGAATGTGCTTCTGATTGAGTTTTCATTGTAAACAACTTGAATTGTTAATTGTTTTTAGATGTTTATCACCCTGGATGGGTTTGATGGTTTTCTATACCTGTCATTAAAGAGCCAGGTGGCAACTGCACCAGGGCCCCAGACCCTCAAGGGGTCCGAAGGCTCCAGGTTCACCTTGTGGTGTTTGTGGTAATTTGATAAATTTCTTATTTATTAACACTTCCTGCACCATGAAAACCACAATGTAAACAGAAATTATATATATATATATATATTACTTTTTATAATTTTTCTGTTCCATACCCATCTTGTTTAAATGTTCTTTGTAATGAGTATGGCCACAAGCAGAAACACATTGGTCTCACAATGAAGTTGTTCTTAATACCACAAGTGTTTTGACCTCTGTAAGGAAGTCATTGTCATGATTTGCATTTTTAATTTGGCATGTGTTTTACGTCGGATGCCCTTCCTGACACAACCCTCTGCATTTATCCAGACTTGGGACTGGCACAAGAAGACACTGGCTTGTGCCCCCTTGCGGTTGCATTTTTGACCTCTGTAAGGCATATTCCTAAATATATTTGTGTTTTATCAAGTTTCCACAAACAAATCACTAACTGATACATACACAAGGCACAGAGAGTGGGAGAAACAGTGGGTCAATAGGGACCCACAGCTTAGTTTTGCACTGAGGCCCCACAGCCTTGATATATACATGTTGACCTGACAATATATTTCAATAAATCTGTTGTTTGGGATGAAGACATTACTCTTTTAATTGATTATAATTAATCACACAACCAAATCAAACTGAACTAATAGTGTATAATGGACTGAAAAACAACAATCGTTCTCTCAGTACAGAAGGAAAAAAGAACAGTAATTATCAACTGTTCCCTCTCTTTGTCCTGGACTTGTTTTCTCTTCTTACAATAGTTTCCTGATTGACCACTTGACTTCCTAATCATCTATGCCCTCGTCTAAAACTGAGGCACTTCTGACTTAATTAAACACAGCCACGATCATATATCGAAGCAGGGATGACAAAAGCAAATAGAGACAAAAGGAGGAGAGGAACTCCATTGTTCCACCACAACACAGGCGTGTGTTGCAGGAGAGGCGAGGATGAGGTGAAGCACAGCTCATGTCAAATCGAATAAATTACTTTCAACAAGGAGGGTTGGGTGGCTGCGGCAGGCCTATTTAGGAGCCTTTAAAGTCGAACAGCGTGAAGTCTTAATTACTGAGATTTAACACTGGCCAGTGCTGCGCTCATGCTGCGACGGTCAGGAGTTGGAGGCTGCTGCCCCCGCGGCTTCAGAGGAAGGAGAGAAGACTGAAAACTGAAGACAAAACAGAACATTTCCACTGTCTCTGCCAGCCGGAGGGAAAATAAAGGTTGATTAAGTTTAATTTTTGAATTGTTAGATAAAAGCAGCTAAGGCCTCATTCTGTTCTCCACTCGGTGTCGGGATGAGATGGATTTCCAACACATTACACTTTTTTCCTTCCTTTTACCCCTCCTGTCACATTGAACCTTCATGCACACTCGCATTTATTGGCAGTAATGATCCCAGGTTACTCCCCGCTGACCAATCACATGTTAATGCCTGCTGTTCAGGGGTCGGTTACTTGGAAAAGGACCAGAAGCGGTGAGAAGCTCCAGTTACATTAGTTAGAAGGTGTGATGGTGTGAGTGAGAATAAGGATATACATGCTGACCTTTGACCTTTACGTCCTACTGAGATGTCAGGCTTCAGATGTGCCTTTACTCCTTCAGCTTCACTTCACAGGTAGAAAATATCACATTTAGTTACAGTCAGCAATCCAAATTGGTATTATCTTTCAGACAGAATGCAAAGTGTTATGTTGACAACTACATTCAAAGTCATAAAAACATCACAAAATGTGTACCACAAGGTTTTACAATAGTACCAGACTCAGCAAAGATTAATTTCTATGCAGATGATACATTTATCTATACAGTCGTCACCTTCATAAACCAAACTATTACCAACTTCAGACAGAATTCAGTTATCATTTTTCCAATTAAAATGAACTTTCTGCTCAAAATTGAGGTCTGTAACCTTCTCTAGGAATCACACCCATACAAAAGGTAGGTAACATTACTCATCAAACACTTGATGGAACTGAATAAGAACATAAGACAAAGTCTCTTCATGCAAAAGCTAAAATCCAATTTAGGTTTATATTATCATTCTAAGAAATGCTTTCCTTTTGTCAGCAAGAAAACAAAATCTTGGTCAGTCAACAATGTATCTCTTTCAGATGACAATGACACCCTGTATGTACTGACCACTGATGACACTGAGCTGAATATGTCCTCTGTATTTTTCTAGGAATTTGGAGGTTTTAGCAACTGAGGTAATTACATGCTACAATTAAAATAAATAAATAACACAATGAGTTCTAGTATTTTTAGAGTATTTATTAATTAATATTTTGACTATTTGTAGGTCAATCAAAAAATAAATAGGATTCAGAATTTCCTCAACAGCATTGTATTCCTAGCAGTGTGGAAAAGGCTGTGACATGCAGACCATATTGGGTCTAAATGTAACTAAAGTATTTACAGATAATATAATGAAACAATTAATTGAATAAATACAATATGACAAGTTAAACTAATTAAAACATTTTAGAGTTCTTTTTAGAGGTTTTCTTTTTTTTTTTTTAGAGTTTTTCAAAATATCTGGGGGGTCTGGTATGTGTTGGGAGGACTTGGGCTCATGACCTCAGTATATCTAATCCTGGCTATGACCCTGCTACTGCACAGACATGATCTTGTCCAGCATTCATCTCTATGTTAGATAATAAACTCTTCACTGTAATTTATATGTGTTAACTGGAAGGACCTCACTAAAAATACAAAGGAAGATTCATGTGTACCATTTCATCTTTGAAGCCATTCTTGTCTACTTCTGTAAATTCTTTTTAAATATATTTTGTTTCCAATAGCTATGATAGATTATCTAGAACGAATGATAGATTGAACTTCATTTGGAAACTCTGCCTCCATATCATCAATGTTTGGTAAAGGTACTTGTACTTTCCATTTTATGCTACTGTATACTTCTACTCCACTACATTTGAGAGAGAAATATTGTACTCTTTTTATTTATTTATTTTACATTTATTGACAACTATAGTTACTTTACAAAGTAAGATTTTACATACAAAATGTATGATCTGTTCATAGAATATGCTCCATCATATTAGTTTAAACTACCCCATAGTATATAAAGCAGATTAAAATTAGCTCCACCTCCACCAACTACAACAGTCAGTCAACAGTAATAATTATCCAATAATTTCATATAGAATAGACACTCAGAATGGCCATTTTTCTGCATTGAGTGCTTTTACTTTTGATATTTTAAGTACATTTTGCTATTACCATTTTCAGCGTGGACGTTGTAATGGAGTATTTTTACAGTGTGGTCCTTATACTTAAGTAATTCAATCACTGCTGCATATCAGGCATTTAAACAAAATTCAAAAAATGTTTAATGAGTAATGTTACTGTTTTAAATAATCCAGCTCCTCTTTTTCTTTTTGTGTGTGACATGTGTGTTAACTTCGCCATGCTGCCTGCCATTTTGGCCATGTCTCTCTTGTAAAACAGATAAACTATCTCAAGAGACGCCCTGGTTAAATAAATCTAAAATCTCCTGTGCTATTTGTTTTGGCATTTTGTGTATTTGTTATTATTATTTATTATTAGAACTGTTTTATGAGAAAGGTTTTATTGCAATTAAACAAAATCTCACCTGATTTGAACTTCACATCATCACTCTGCACAGTCAGGGATCTTTTCTTTCCTAATTAGTTGAATATCCAAGTGTCTCCTGTAGTAATATCAGAACAAATGTCACGGGGCATTTTTATTTTGGCCGAAGTACCTGTTTGTCCTTGTATAAGAATCTCCCCAGGCTGTGTTACCTTTAGAGGTCATGCATTGGCCCCTCAGCAGCCGTGAGGATCAGGGTTCTGGTAGCCGTGACGATACACTTTCATTTCAGCCAGCTAGTAATCCCACAATGCAATAAAACTGTCTGGCCCCTGCGTCTGGCTCCAGTCAGACCAACTTTACTCACAAAAATGTCCAAACCCCCCTCAACATTATTAAGTGGAATGTAAATCTCAAAATAGACGTTTAGACCTCTTTTCTCTTTTTTCATCCAAAATTTGAGATGTCATTAAACAGCTATTTGCCAGGAGAGAGTCAGTAATTATATAGTGTGAGAGAGTCATATGTGTTATAATGAGGGAGTGCATCCCAACCACACCAAGACACCAGCAGGGACAGAGGTCACTGCAGTCTGGTCAGGCTGTGTTTACATTGGCAAAGGAGTTGCAGCTGTGTGAGGAAAGTGTGTCTCTGGGTTTAGACATTATCTCACAGTTGGTTTTGGTCAGCTTTTAAAACAAACAAGTGGCTTCTGCACTGTCTTCTACTGTCTTGCACACTGTTTTGTAAAGATGAATACTGACCCGACTGGATAATGATTGCTAGTCAGAGCAAATTATCACTTATCACTCAGTGAGCTTTTGACGGAAAAAAAACTTTGTTTTCCTCATTTTGGAGCAGCCACTGTATACATAAGTGCAATTTGTGATACCCATTTGTAAACCTACGATAACTGATTTTGTTTGGCCATTTGGGTGCAGCGAAAGCAAGCTGTGAACACATAATTTTTATGACGAACTTGTTAGCAAACAGTCGCATATGTACACATCCAGCAGTTACGGAGCAACAGTATTATTCATTTGGAGTAGTGTTTCTGGCCACCTGGGCAGGTGGTGTACAGTGGGTTTTTAGAGCTTTTTTGCTGAAAACAGCTGCCTGCTGCTGCTGCTGGAAACGACACTACGAGAGCGGTGAGAGTGAGCCAAAACAGTAAAGTTGCAGTAAAGTCGAACAGCAAAATAATGAGCTGAAACTCACTTTAAAACTACGTAAAGCCGAGGGGAGCTGCAGATTCAGGTGATAATACTCTGTAAGTTCATTGCTACAGTACAAGTGACCTCTTTTACATTGTCATTTGATGCATTGTTATGATAAAAAGTGAAAGCCATATATCTTGTTCCTCTGTGTCATAGACCCCTAGTATTGTCCAAAAACTATTAAAAACACATCAGTGAGCCACACTGTTGTAGGCCTACTGGGTGACATCTTCCTTCAATATGATTAACATGGACGCTTTAGTTTATTTTGAGTCATTCCCACATACACTGTCCTGCTGCTGCTGTCAATAGGCTACTCACTAGAGAACTAAATGTGTGTAACAAATGCACTATTTGCTAATGTTTAAGTAACATTTACTAACAACACTAAGAGTTTACATCCACGCTAGCAGCTCTGTGAGGTTGTACTAAGGCACAGTGGAACTATGAGCAACATGCTAACATGAGCATGCTAACATGCTCACAGTGACAATGCCAGCATGCTGATGTTTATCATGTTCACCATTTTAGTTTATCATGTTAGCATGCTGACATTTGTTAATTAGCATTAAACAGAAAGTGCAGCTGAGGATTATGGGAAGTTTTGCAGGTACCTGGTCATAAACCAAAGTACTGGACAAATTCAAACTTTGACCTGGTGATGGAGCCACATTAAAAGCTAAGGTATCACCAAGGTTACTGCAATTCATCCTGAAGGGACCATGGATAGCTGTACCAAATTTCATACCAATATATCCAGTAGTTGTTGAGACATTTCACAACCATAATGTGAACCTCATGGTGGCGCTAGAGGAAAAGTCAGGGCATCAAGTCAGTAGGCTTCATCATCTGGGGACCATGAATGTCTGTATAAAATTTCATGCTCATCCGTCCAATGCTTGCTGAGATATTTCAGACTGGTGGACCAATCCCCACAGCGATGCCGCTAACGTGGCTAAAGAACTTATTGTTTTCCTCATTTTGAAGAAGTTATACATGAATAGTATAATATAACTTTATATATATAACTGTATATGTATATAACTTTTCATCCCTAAAAATAAAACTCAACTTGAATTCCTATTTGAATCTGTGCAGCAGTGACAGACTGTCTCAAAATTCAATGCTGCCATGCTGCCACACAATACAGAAAATGTGAAACCTATTGATGACTTCAGTTTCCTTAATGCAGATCTGTTTCATTCACTGCGGCCTGAGTCACTGTAACCCGACTGTCATATATTAACCTTACCTTCTGTATCACATATTCACTCTGCATGTGAGTTGCTGAGTTGAGCTCAGCAACTCACATGCAGAGCTCATGACCCTCTCATCCTGACATGAACCAAATCTAATTATAGGCAGGAACAGAGGGTCTTGTAAAGTAAACTGAAGGTGTAATGTATTAGACCACATCAAATAGTGTGTTTAACTGAGGAGCATGATTTCATGTAAGGTTTGAGTGGCTGTAATCTTACTCCCACTTATTTCTGATGGGATACCAAAACTTGTTTTTAGTGACATTTACTTACTTTATTTCAAAACATATATTACATGTCTTATTCTTCCATTCAAGACAGAATTAAGGTGAATCCATCTAATGTTTCTGGTCATCAAAATTTTTGTTTTTACTTTTTTACTCTATTTGATGGTTAACTTAGCTTCTTTTTCCTTAAAACTGAGTTTAAAACAGCTACGTTTTCTTAATTAAAGGAATGTGTTGATGGAAGATCTACCCTATCTACTTTAAAGTTGAGTTTTGACAGCAAAACTGCAAAAAAAAAAAAAGAAAATACTTATAGCATGAAAAACATGTATTAATCTAATGATACACTATTAAAAGGGACTTTATGCTCCACAATTGGGCAAAACTCATTGCTCCTCATGAACTTTTTCCCATTAAAGGAATCAATTAGCCTCTGATCAGTGAGTCCAGATATTTGGGATTTATGGCCCCAGGCTTTTAAAATGTGGTTAAGAGGATGTTGGACTGATCCTTGACAAATGCCTCTCACACCCACCCAGCGGCATAATCACTTAACATTGAGTAGCAAGTGCTGACTCAGTGTAGGTAAAAGGAAGGTCAGGCTGTGTGTTACTGGCAGAGGCAGAGAGAGCGGTCACTCTGGGACGCTGAAGACACCTCCTGACTGAAGTGTCTTTTGATTTTATTTATCTGATTGCTCCTGTTAGAGGCTAAAAAGGTGGGAATGCCCCTTTACATTCTGTTGTCATTGTGTTGAAACTTGTGTTAACATGGACAGACCTACAGTACAGTGTGCTGCAGGA
Source organism: Siniperca chuatsi (assembly GCF_020085105.1). NCBI lineage: Eukaryota > Metazoa > Chordata > Actinopteri > Centrarchiformes > Sinipercidae > Siniperca > Siniperca chuatsi. The sequence continues at coordinate 22,949,508 of NC_058048.1, forward strand.
ATGCACTGGTTGAGCGGTCATTGCGTACACAAGAGGCGCCACAGGGATTTCTGAGGGCCTTGATCTGTGTGTGTGTGTGTGTGTGTGTGTGTGTGTGTGTGAGTGTGTGTGTTTCATGACTGCTCACACTGGTTAGTAGGCTGCAACTCACCTATCATAAACAAGCACTTTTAAATATACATATTGCATGCTTGGTTGATTTAGGGTTAATAATAAAACCTCTAGAGAGAGGTAAAAAGTCAAGGTGAGACTGCCCTTCAGAATATACTGTAGATGCATGTGGCAGCTGTGGCTGGAGGAAACAGTACTCAGATCTTTTACTTAAGTAAAAGTACCAATACGGCAGTTTAGAAATGCTCTGTTCCAAGTAAAAGTCCTGCATTAAAATTTTTACTGGAGTAGAAGTACAAAAGTATTAGCAGCAAAATGTACTTTAAGTACCAAAAGTAAAAGTACTCATTATGCACCAATTTCACAATAATGTAGATCATGTAATTGGATTATAATTATTGATCCATTAATGTGTAAGTATCACTTTAATGTTGCAGGTGGTAAAGGTGGTACTCCTCCTGTCCACATGTCAAAGTGTCCTTGAGCAAGATACTGAGCCCCAAATTGCCCCCTGTATCCAGGCTAGCACCTTTCATGGCAGAATGAGAACCAAATTGCAAATCTCTTTCTCCTACTAAGATTGAAAAAGTGCTGTGTAAGTGCAGTCCATTTACCATGTCTTGGGCAGGATGGAGAATACAGGGGAAATGGTGTTGCTGCTCAAAACTCTTATCAGTTATCAGTTGTGCCCGTAGATGGCAGCCATGAGTTTTGTTTAGCTGGAATCCAAAACACAGTCCTGTTGCACAAACTTTGCATCAGGCACTTTTTACCTTTTACATTTGAAACCTGAACCTGAATTGAACAACATGGAATGGACTTGTACCAACTATAAAACCAGATCCAACAGAGACCTCACATCAACTAATGGAGAGGGAAACCATAATCATCTCCATCACGGCGGTCTGAATATATGTGATTGTCGCTTCTCTCCTCTCCTGAAAAGCCATAAGACAGAAAGATGAATGAAAGTAGCAGAGCTAAGAAGGAACATTTAGGCATGATTCGGGTCTATAAAACTGTATTGATTTGCTGCTCGCCTTCCTGCACAGTCCCTGCCTGGCCGGTGCCAGAGTAATTTGTCCCCCAGGTCTAAAGTTGCATGTGAATTTTCTGTTGTGTCAGCTGAGTTTAGTGCAGTGCATGCTTGAGAGGAGGTGAACTCTTATTATCCCACACTGCTTTAATTAAGAGCTTGCTGTCAACGAAAGCAACATCTTTAACTCATTTATTACCTCCTGCAGTAGGCATCTCCAAACAGCAATATTTCATCTTCCACAGTAGAGCGTGTGTAACTTTGTCACAAACACATCTGCAGCAGACAAATCAAAACAGAAAATGAAGGTTCTATTTAACAAAAGAAAGCATGGAGGCGTAATTGCTTAACTGTGACAGATGCATGTGTGTATCACTCACAGTGTATGTATGGGGATATATTATGATTCCACACCTCAAGATTAACGTCCAGTGCCAAAGTTTAGTGCCAATGCAGGAAGTAGTGTGACCTTTATATTGCAAGGCATAAAGTGAGGATGTGGATGGTGTGTAGCACAACTGACTTTCATGCAGGAGGTCAGAGATTGTGTCCCATCACAGACCTGCAATTTACGTTTGCCTTTTTATTAACTGTAACCACAAACTTTCCCTAACTTTAAACAAGTGTTTTAGTTGCCAAACCCTAAGCATACCATTCCAATTATTTATTTTTCATGACCACACTCTTTCCATAAACGTAGCCATACCATAGTTACCTTAGTCGGATGGAAAAACAAAACAAAAAATGCCATTGAATGCAATCTGGGGTTTTGCAGAGAATTGCATAAAGGTCAGTCAAGAGAAAAAATCTTATTCTCATTGCAGCCAATGGGCCTGGAGGATCCTTTAAGATGTACAGATTTACAAAACAAATGGGTGACACCGTGTAATGAAGGTCCTCTTCATTACTTCCTCTTCATTGTAGCACACATTATTCTACACATAGACATGGTACATGAAATAAAGGCACAGACTTTTTTTTAAATTGAGATTGAACTTTTATGTGCATTAATGATGTGGTGTGTTTTGTAGACATTGTAGCTTCGGCCTGCACTGTGAAGGAAAACACACACTGAGTTTGACTAGTTTGGTTATTTCAACATGGAATGAAGTTGTCATTGTTGTGCCAAAATGATTGAATTCAATGACTTAATGTTTAAATGTTGCTAGTTAGTGCAGTAATTTAGACGATGTCTTTGTTCAAATCACTTAACTCTGCTGTTATGTCTCCTCTCCAGGGTGTTTGGGCTAAATGAGTCCAGAGGTGTCCAAACACCAATTTAAAAGTTCCAGGAGATACCAAGTAGTAATTAGTGGAGGGGTGTTTAGTGTACTTTCATGTGAAATTCAGATTTACTTTTTTCCTACTTGCTGTGTAAAGTAAGTTAAGATAAGGAAAGTAGTTGACATTTTAAAGAATGAATGTAGATTTTTATGTATTTGTTTTTGATGGTTAGAGTCACACTTCCCTATACTGAGCTTGGGGTTGAGGTCAACGCTAGCGGCAGGATATATAAGGCTGCCAGTTTCCATCTTGTGTGGCTGCTGTCAGGTTCACATGTTGCCTGTGGTCTGCAGTATTTCTACTGAGAACCATGCCTATCATTTATGTATATGTGTTCATTGTTGCTGTTGAACAAAGCCTTTGTAAGTCTAATAAAAAGTCTTTTGGCAGCCAAGTCGTTGTCGAAACCCTGCAAAGCAACCGCTGATCGACCTTTTTACATGGCCACTACTGGAAGTGGTTACTGAGGTATTGCTATTTGGTACTGCAACAACAACACATCTTTGTGGCTTGTGTGTCAAAACAAGATAAGCAGTACACAAGATTCAAATGTTACTCCCTTAATTAGTTGTGTATCATCACAGAAAAATCTTGGGCATAATGAAGATTCTCTTTGGGTATAAATGGCACAGTTTCCTTGGAAGGGCTTCAGTAACTCAGCTCCTCCCCTGATGGGAGTTGTACAGGTTGCATTAGCACAGATTCACAGCCTGCTGGTTGAAGAGTCCTGTGGTGGGGGAAACCAGGAAGGGTGCCAGGTCTGGAGGGGTGCACAGGCCCAGCCATGCTCAGCACGTCCCAAACAACCGGCGCACGAACCAGAGCCATCTGCTGTCCATTTCACTTACATTCTCACTTGATGCTCTGCCAGCAGCTTGCTTTTTCACCCCTGGAACGAGGATAATCCTCCCGTCCTCACACGAGCCACCAATGCTTCAGATTCAGCTGGCTGTACACCACGTTTACTCTTCTGATTTTTGCCTCAGAAAACAAAGAGCTAGAGTTCCCTGAAACGTATTTCAAAGCATTTATCACAAACCCCCTTCCCAGCTCCATCCTCTACTTACTGTAATGACCAGATTTGCCTCTCCACTCTTTATGAGTGTGTTTGAGTAATTTCCATCAACTAAATAACCATTAAGCACTCAGCAGCGTGGCCTCAACTGTTGAAGTACATAAATGGCTCATGACCTGAACATCAAATGCATCATCTTCAAGACTGGCACATCACTGCTTGAGTAATTTCCACCAACTAAACAACCATTAAGCACTCAGCGTCCCGGCCTCCTCAACCGTTAAAACACACTGGGGCATCAAAGAAGAAGAAGTGATTGATCAGAGAAGTTATGACTCATAGAGAAACAAGAACAAAGAAGCTGCTGCGGGAGTTTTTTTCTGTCATTTGAAAGCTTTCTATCCTAAATAAGCATTTATTCAATTTTTACTCACTCAACATGCTTGCAGGTGGATAAAACTTCCTATTCTACATTGCATCACAAGAAGTGCAAGCGTGAATGTGTTTAATGACCTTGTCATGTTGATGATGTTTTTCGACAGTTGTAAGAAATTATAATAAGCAGTATTTCAGTATGAGTCAACCAAGTGCTTATAGAAAACTATGATTCATCAAGAATCACAACGTGTGTGAAATTTCAAGTTTGGCATTATTCTCTATGGGTAATGCCATACTGTCGAGTGATGCATTTGAAAAGCATTAAAAGTAATGGGACTTTTGAAGGTTGTCAGACAACAAGTCCTAAACATTCATGAGATGATTGTGATTCATTATGGATGTATAATGTTTTATAGGAGCTGATAAAATGCATCAGTAACCATTATGTGTTCTTAAAAACAAGGTCAGGATGTTTTGTGAATGAACTGAAATTGTGAGTTTCCTTATATTCATTATAGATATAATATTTCAAATATAGTAGACTTATGAGGGCTCTGATGAAATGTTGGCTCTTATTCTGGCATTACAGGAGTTTATTTTTTCGTTGTTACGAGTGTGCAGCTGCTTTTCTGTGGTCAGCACCTCCTCATCACTGGTATGCACTTCACAGCACTTGTTTGTCTGCAGAAAGTATTATCAGTCAGTCAATCAAACTAACATGACAAATAAGGCAGTAGATGATAAAAGTGAAATTAAAAAAATAAAAACACTGATCCATAAAAGTTAAAAAAAAAATAAAAAACAATATCCATAAAACCAGTGGTGGAAAGTAATTTGAGAAAGTTACATTTTCTCAAATAGGCTACTGTACTTAAGTACTTTTACTTTTTACTCCAATACATTTGACTAGTTACTTTGCAGATAAAGGTACTGACGCATTGCATTGTCAGTAAAAAACAACATTCAAATACTGCTTTTATGTTAATGCATCAATAGTAATAATCCAATAATATAATATACTATTACTGTGAAAGGGGTTATTTTTGATACTTTAAGTACATTTGGCTCATAATACTGCTGTACTTTTAAGTATAATTTTGAATGCATGACTCTTGCTTGAGTATTTTTACATTGTCGTATTGGTACTTTTACTTAAGATAAGAGTCTCAGTACTACTTCTGCTACGGCATAAAACTTTCTAAGCAAAAGGTTAGTTTTAAAGGAATAGTTTGACATTGTGGGAAATACGTGTATTCACCTTCTGCTGATGGTTAGATGAGAAGATCGATACCACTCTCACATCTGTTCGGTAAATATGAAGTTATTAGCAGACGGTTAGCTTAGCTTAGCATAAAGACTGGAAGATGGGGGGAGACATCTAGCCTGGCTCTGTCCAAAACGTGTTGTTTTTAGACTCAGTTTTTTGTACACATTAAACAAACAAGATGTAACGTATTAATTAGTGAGCTTTAGAGGTGCTGGTAGGTGGATTTTGTTACCTTTGGACAAAGCCAAACTAGCTGTTTCCTCGTTTCCAGTCTTTATGCTAAGCTAAGCTACTAAACTAAGCTAACGAGCTGCTGGCTTCATATTTACCAAACAGACACATGAGTGGTATTGATCTTCTCATCTGACTCTCTGCAACAAAGCAAATAAGAGTATTTCCCAAAATGTCACTTTTTAAACAAAAAACAAGCTAAAAAGGTAAGTTTTGAGTTTATGTTTAAAGATGTCTCCTTGGGCAGGCTGTTCCAACATCTTTGAAGCATGAAAGCCAAAAGCTGCTTCACTAAGAAAGACATTTCTTTTTAATTTAATTCCTATTTGTTTTCCAGAGCAGGGGAGTGAACATGTGCTCTGAAGTAAGAGGCCTTTCCAACCAGACCCTTTGTCCTTTCTCTGTGGTGCAGACCACACATGTCTTTTTAAAACATGAGTGGTATTAGATTGTACTTAGATATATAGCCCAGAAAGAGGTGCACGCTAATGGTACTGATGCAGCTGTTTTTTTATTAATTTCTCTTTGTACACGAATGCCAGCAGTGTCACAGGCCAATACTGGTATGTGACTCAGATTGATAGCGGCATATCAATCAAGTTTTGTTTCAGTGTGGAATCTGTTCAAGGGACTTAGTGTGTGTGTGTGTGTGTGTGTGTGTGTGTGTGTGTGTGTGTGTGGAGAGTTTGGTGATAATTCAGCTGTAAATGAATAACAGCAGGAAGAGATGGTGCAGATGATGCAATGATTTTCCTCTTCTGAAGAAAGTGATGATAAGGTTCTACAAAGTTAAGTGAGTTACCACACAACCCTTCACAGGCAGGTTCGCTGGTGCTTTACTGCCTACACATTATTACTGGCTGATCACCAACCAGCTTTTTCCAGCAGAATTTCCGCATGTGTGTCCATAGAGAAAGTGATAAAGAGAAAGCCAGCAAGGTGAAAAGGGTGCCAGTTGTACATCTGTGAAATCTATAAGTACCTTGTCTGTGAAATGTTAACAATTCATTGTCAGTAAAATACATTAGCTTGCAGACAGTAGAGCACACCCGGAAAAGACTGAAGGTTTCCAGACTCCTTCTCCAAACTCCACCTCCGCCTGCCTTCAGGGAATAACCACTTCAGGTAATTTAATTAGCTGGAGAAATTACCACCAGCTACATGTTCATGTGATTACACCAGGTTTTAAGAGATAGACTCCACTCTGTGTCAAGTGTTTGCCCTCAAAATAAAATGTTGCATGCCGTTTCAGGAAAAGACTGAACACTGTTTTACCTTCCGGAGATAAGATCATCCACAGTCAGAATCAAGTCAGAGAACAAGACTGGAAGTAATAAGAACTTTAATCTTGCTTGGATCATGCCGATAAAACCTCTGTCATCTATCTGTGCGGTTCAGAAGCTGATTTCTATGATTTGTACATACAGATACAAAATATCCTAATTTGCTTCCCTTCATCTGTTTTTCAGTCTGTTTATAAGACAAAATAACTCAAGAGAAACTTAATAAGAAACTAAGATATGATACTTTGGCTTGATTAACACTTGGATACAAATTTCTTAAAACCCTTTGAAGGGCTTCCAAATGGACGTCAAGGTGAAATGTGCATGAAATTAGTACCTTTTAGGGATTAAACATCTGAATTTGATCCTGAGCAGACAAAAGGCCCTGAATGTTGCTTATGCTCCTTCCTCTGATGTTACATAAATGACTCAAGTGTCTAACTCCTGAATTTAAGGTGCATTTTACAGGAGGTGTGTGGATGAAACAGCATTTTAGGCTTGTTTGTGTGTGAGTGTGTGTGTTTGTGAGTGTGTGTGTGTGTGAATGTGAAGTAGAGAGAGAAATAGGATGACACAACTGTTTTCTTTGTTGTAAAACCACTTTCACAGGCTACAAAATGTCTCACTACGGCTGCTGGTTTCATACCAGATGATTTGAAAAGCCGTTACAAACCACACGCATTCAAAATGTGTTGGCAGCAATTTTCTAGTTTTTTTTTGTCAGGTCATTTCATTCAGTCATCCTCTTATGGTCTCGATGACTCATCACTAAAGTTGATCAACTTTAACAGGAAACAAAAGATGGGAGCCTCACAGAGACTGGCCTAAAATGCTGTGCAATGCTGAGCCCCCTGTAAAACTTTACCTTTCGCACCCACATTTGTTTCTTTTTGCAGGGTGCTCAGCAAGTCTGACTGAAAAAAACACACACTGCCTTAAAATGAATTACAGGAGCATTAAGTGATAAAACAATGAGTGAGTGATTTCCAGAACTGCAGGGCATGAGCAGTAGCAAGCTGTCTCGCAGACAGGCCGTCTCTGAGTGTCCCAGCGGGGACGGGATGGTATGAATGATGCATGGCTTTACCACTTCCCAAGGCGCCCTGCTATATGAGGTGGCTGAGCAACCAAAAAGACACATAGTGCATGCCGACTTGGAGGAAACAGACTCAGAAAACAGAAAACTGTGAGACAAGCAAATCTGCAGCAACTCTGATATACAGAAGCCCAGTTATTGTTTCAGAATGCAAAAGGGAGAAGTGATTTTACACACAGCTGTGTGTGTGTGAGCATGTACACATCCAGTCTGTGGGTGTATGAGTGACAGCAAACATGCATGCACAAAGGCACCTACACGTCAGTGTCAGCTGTAGAGGAGGGTGTGTAGCTCTAACCATAAACCACAGAACACACACGCACTTTAAATACCCTTATGCCTTACAAACAGTCAGTTGATCCAACTCTATTTCACTCAATGACACCATCATGGGATGCTCAGGGCTGTTGATTTTGGGTCTTGTCCTAAATGTTGCTCACTGCTTGGAAATTCTGGGTAAGTCTGCAGGGTTACAATCCGTCTGTGACTGTCAGCTGTTTATGGGCTTATTTTACTGGCCTTTAAGGTCTTGTTTAACCTATGCCATTCACACTAAACAGTGCTGCGATGGTTTTCCTAACTGATTAGTCCAGTTATGAATGCACACAGGCAATAAAGCCACATGCTGGATGCATCTGGAATGCACTAAATAATAACTATTTCTGCAATAGGACGGTGCAGTCCCTCATTCGTCCAGGAGTGTTCCATCGTAGAAAAGGTTTCAGTCGTAGTCTATTTCTGCAATATATTGCTGATGGCATGTTGGTATTGTCACTCTGGCAGTCAGCTCATTATTATTGATCAGTGGTGGCACCTAAAACTACATTAGTTTCTTTATAGCCTTTAAAAGTTAATATATGAGGGTTGTTAAGGTTTTTTTCTTTGTGTAAGGGGAAAACCCTCTGCAGGCTTCACTTATTTTGAGATCCTACTGTACGGTTTTGGGTTCAGTATGAAGTCTTTGTTTCTGCAGAGTCACTGGGACTTCCAGGTGGAGATGAAAGTTTAACCGTGTGAAGAAGCTCTGTTTTTTTAAAGTCAAAGTCTTATTTGTTTACCACATGCCAGTCTGCAAAGGAAGAATTGCTGTGTGCCATGGGTGAATGGCTACTGTTTGGTGAGAAAAAGAAGCCAGTGGGGCTCAGGAAATATGATGCAGTGCATGAATACCTGATTTTTTTTCTCAGTTATTACTTAGTTTGTATCCTTAAGGTGTGCCTTTTCCATGCTTGGCTGACATTTATTTTGGCAATAACCTGCAAGGGCAAATGAATTATAAACCCACGAGGCATAATTTAACCCGTACAGCATATTTATTTCCCTCCCTCTGTGTCCTTTCCTCTTAAAAGGCTTTGGAGGCTCTCCACATTGTTTCCATTTGCTGTGATGTATAGTAAGACCAACAGCATTTCAGCTTTAACAGTGTTTGATGCAAACAGTTTAGTTTAGACTGCAGCAGCTGGCTGTATGTTCAATGGTTTTCCATGAAGCAGCAGCAACAAGCTGTCATTGTTTTACTCATCATGTATCTAAAGCTGAATAGAAGTTCTTGGCTTCAACTGGCAAATAGAGCGAACTGTGTCCTTAGGTGCACTTTGATAAAGTCAGCAAAGGAAGCAGGATGAAAGGGACTTGGTATGCACTGGAGTCTGCACACTGTCCATTCTGCAAGTGCTAAAACCTGTCAGCTTCTATTAAACGTCCTTTCCACTGAAACCCCTCCTAATCATGGCCGATTTCTCATGTGTGGAGGGAAGAGGTCATAGATGTCTGGGTATGGATCAGGGCGTAACTTTTGGACTGTTTTCATTTCATTACCAAAATGGAGTCCTCTATTAAATATACACTGAGGGGACAAGGCCACATTTGTCAAGTGTTATTGTGTGCACACAGAATACTTCCTGTCTTCAGCCCTTTGAGTATTAGAGGGCTACTCCATCTTTAATCCCCTGTATTTTCCTCTAGTACCACCATGATGTTGATTTAGCACCACCAGCAGGTCACAATTCGCCCTTGCAAAATGTTGTACAGATATTCATGGTCCCCAGAAAATGTATCCTTCCAAGTTTGGTGATCCCCTATCTTTTCCTCTAACGCCACCATGAGGTTGACATTTGTGGTTCTGAGTGAAATTTCTCATTTCCCACAATAGAAATTTGAAGAAATTTGGTAATCAAGCTGACTTTTCATCTAGCGCCACCATCAGGTCAAATTTTTACTTTGGTTACTTTGAGTACTTTGGTTTATATGCCAAATGGTAAATGACAAATGCAAAAGGGAGGGAGTAGAATTAAAAAAAACAGAAAGATAATTTATTCACTCTTTCAAATCTTCTTATATATGTTTTCATGTTCTATTATACATTTCAATCTAAGCGTTTGCATTTAAGCTTCTGTTTTCCATTTTCATTTTCAAAATGCCATTTCACAATATCTAATATTTCAATATCTAATTTTGGTTTTCTTTTTAACATTCAATTATGGTCTAATTTTTCTTAGTACTAAAACAATAATCATTTTTTAAATTTAATTAGGCCTATTGCCCAGTGTCAGCTGGGATCACCTCCCACCTTAATACTGGGTAAAACTATCATCCATACGTTTATGACATTCCCATCAGCCTCAGCTGTACTAGTGCTAATTAGCTAATGTTAGCATGCAAATATGCTAAACTGAGATAGTGAACATGGTAAACTTTACCTGCTAAACGTCAGCATGTTAGCATTGTCATTGTGTGCATGTTAGCATGCTGACATTAGCACTTAGCTCAAAGCACTGCTAGCATGGCTGTAGAGTCTTAGTCTTGTTTATATTGATCAGTCATTGGCACATTCTAATTATGATAAAATGACTAAGAACCTTATAACCACTGACCTGGTTAATCTGCCTCATCCATCACAGTTTCACTTAACTAGTGAAAGACAAGATGTGCAGAAACCCCTTTAATAGGCACAACCGTGGACATCTATCATCCTGCTGTCCATCCTCTCAGGTAGAGGAACAATCACGTTTTATCCCCTCAAGACATTTCTGCTTTACTAGTGTTTGCAATTTTAGGGCTGTTCAGGTAAACTTATGACCTCTCGTTGTTGAAGAACGTTGCATTGTTCTTTGTCTCAGGTCCGGATGGAGAGCTGATTCTTGAGATCACACAGAACATCACAGCGGTCCTGGGAGAAGACGTGTATCTGAGGTGTAGATATCTGGGCGAGAGTGAGATCCGGAGTGCTAGGTGGAAATATCAGACTAAAAACTCTAATGTTAAATCCAAGCTAAAAGCAGGATTTTCTAATGGCCACTCGTTTGGCCGCTATGAGTTCTCAGCCCCGATCTCTGTCACCAACCTCACAGTTAAGATGAATGTGTCCAGTGTGGATGTAGAGGGAGAATACATCTGTGAGTTTGAATCAGAGGAAGAACAATATTCTGGCAGCATATTCCTCACTGTTGTAGGTAAGCCAAGCCAATAATGTATGTTATTCTTTTATTCATTCACCACTATGTGAAGAAATCAGCCTGATGAAGTTGCCACAATTTAAGATAAAGATTTATAAATCTAAAAGGTCATAACTGTTGCACCACCGGTTGGATTTTAATTGAATGTGTAGAGGTGATGCATCTTTGACTCAAAACATGCCTACGCCATTTAAGGACATGTTTACTTGTTCATTCATTCACAGCTCGGCCTGATATCCAGGTCATGGTGAATGCAGAGACCATAAACGGCCTTCACTACCAGTCGGTGTCATGCTCTGCTGTCGGTGGCAGGCCTATGCCTCAGATCAGATGGTTGGTCGATGGCCTTCCTCCCTCAGATTACCCTTTTACTGTGGACGTGAGTGATACTGTTTACTCAAACGGCACCTCCACCCTGAGCAGCATCCTCCGCTTCCCCACCCACCTGCAGGACGAGGACAGCGTGACCTGTGTGGTGCAACACCCGACCCTCCCAACCCACAAACTCACCACAGTGAGGGTGGAAACGTACAGTAAGCTCACACTAATAGCTGAGCATGTCTGTATTGCTGTGTTTTATGGAAAGCCATTTGCACATGTCTTGTTTAGACTACATAAAATATGTGTTACCCGTAGAATTTTGTAGTATTAACGCAATATTTCTACGTGTTAACACAACAATCACAAGTGACGCCTTAACGTGGCTATTTTGGTTGCGGTCAATTTTTCTAATGTAGTCTAAACAACAAATCTAAAAGACGTTACTTGCGCACATGGCTTTCCATAGTGTTTGTACATCTGTGTTGCCAGGTGGTGACATATTGCATTGCATCACCAGTCAGAGTTTTGTAATCGTGCATCATGACTTTGCAGCTCACAACACAATAACTCTCCTGCTGATTTTTCACGCTGGCCATTCCTTCTCACTCTGCTCCACATACACAGTGACGGATCATAAATCACATTGCACAGTGCAAAGCATTCATGTAGTAATGAGCTTTTTCACTGGTGTCGACCATATGGAACACCAAAATGCAGCAACAACCCAGTAACTAATAACAATATCATACCACAGTGCAGCATGTAATTTGGTGGCTGCATTTCTGTTGAGTGGTGAAAAAACATTTTCAAATATTACAACTTTTAACTTCAACAAAGTTCTTGCACACCATAAAGTATTAATCATGAGCACATGCACTTTATTTAGTCACAACATTTTGTTCCAACATTAAAGCTGCTGTAATCAATATTTTTATATGACCACATGTATATTACAAAAGGTTGTAGTGATGAGTCCATAGAGAATTATGACCTGTATCTGCAGTTTCTCTCAGCTCTACTGAGCCTTTTAGCGTCTTTTGAGCTCATTGTTTTGGTTTTTTGTTTCAGGCCCACACATTTCTGTTTTGGTTCACTCTTACTGCTCTCATAGTGTTGTTTTAAGCCGCAGGAGGCAGGTGTTTTCAACAAAAAAGCACAAAAAACCCACTGTACACTATTGCTGAGCACCAAACAGCAGACAGACAAAGTTAGCAACTACCTGGTGAACATAGTGGAGCATTTAGCAGTTAAAGAGCCAGATATTTCCCTCAGGAGTCGGTAGAGACCAAAGACTAAGAGCTAAAAGTGAATATTGAGTGAATATTGAAATTACATTCATCAGGTGGCCAGAAACACAAATCCAAAAGAATGCGTATGTTGCTTTGTGTGTAATGTTGCTTAATGTGTAAATAAGCAACTGTTTGCTAACAAGTTCACTCATGTCAACTTCAATATGTCAATGTTGTGTTCACAACTCCTTTCTGCTGCCCCCAAGTGGCCAACAGTATCAGATAATGCAGATTTAAAATTAGCTACTATTTATATAAATTTATGTTTTTTATGTAGCTTAATTCATGCCAAGATGACACTTCAATGAATTTACACTTGTAAATGCATCTTGCAGACAAACACGACTCATGTAAAACTTTAAAGCAACACTTTACCAACACTACAAACTCTGGTTTTCCTCTGCTACTGTGAGTTTCAAATTGTTCTTGAAATGCCCCCTAGTGGTCACGGGCTACTTATTTGCTGCCTTGCATTTGAAGCAGTTCATACCAGTTAAGCTTTTTTCTGTGGTTAATTAATTAGTTTACTTCTTCATTTGTATGGCCATATTTTTGAAATGGCCTTTGCATCCATACTTTATGCAGTGCAGAGTGTCCAGATCCCTGCAGGGATACAGTGAATGTTCATACGGCAGACTGTATGGTAACAATCCTATTAGCACGAGCCAGGCCAGCCAGCTCATTTGCCCGATATACTTTCACACTCCGCTGAAGTATTCCAGCTTAGGTAATTATCTAAGTGCAGTGGTTAAATTCACACATAACCGTAGGTGTTAATAGATGGAATTTTTAAAGGCAAAGTGCTTTAACTCACTTTAATCGTACATACCCATCCCCAACACCCGAGCTATTATGAGGTGTTATTATGTTCACTTGTCTTACTCATTAGGGATGGCTGGCTATTGTATGACACCACAACTTTATGTATTTTATAATAGACTCTGATCTCTGCTGATTCCCTGTATTAAAGCCTGCACTTCTCTCAGCTTTGGTTGGACAGCAGCTGGGCCAGACATCTGCTCTCAGCTGCAGCCCGGCCAACAGATGGGACAGGTGATAAGCTTAAGTCAGCACTCTCCAAAACCCAAGCAGAAGCCCCTTACGGCCTATGTTTAGCTAACATTCAGCTCATCCGGCCACAGCTTCCTATTTAACAAAAACACCCTTAGCCTCAACTTGCAATCTGACTTTTTAATTTGCTGGAAAAAACATCAGACCTTGTGAAAAAATAACTCTTCTCGCCTTTCTTCCTGCTCTGCAGCGAGGCCAAATGTGACCATTAAAGCAGAGATGATACAACAAGGAGGAAGTGAGTTCTGGGTGGTCTCTTGCATTTCCTCTGGAGGGAGACCTGACACTGACATCTCCTTGGTTTTGAACACCGATGAAGAGCTGCAGAGAGAGAACAACACAGACTCAGACATCCAAACAAGCTCAGTCCTCCTTCCTGCAATCGTGTATGAGGGGCGCAATGTCACCTGTGTGTTTGACCACCCCAAATTTACACACAAAGTGTCACGAGTCATAACACTGCCGTCTTTTTGTGAGTATTATCAGTGTTTCATATGCGAAAACTTCTGTTTTCTGTAACTTCTATCTCATGAGCATCAACAGAGATGTGCTTTCTATTCTGCAGATTTGTCAGGAGTTCAGTTGTACTCAGAGCTTGGAAGCAACAGTGATGACTTCCAAGACTCTGAATCTTTAGAGCTGCAGGAAGGACAGAGTGACATCGTCATCAGCCTGCGGGTCACTGGGAATCTGCCACATTACAATGTTACCTGCAAAAAGTAAGACATATTTGATGTTAAAGAAGTACTCCATAAGGTTCAGTTTAATCGTCATGGAGAGCACTACTCAACTTGTGAAAACTCTTCTGTTGCTCTAAAGAAGCTTTCTTAAGTATGAAAAATGCCATTGTCATTTTTTTTTTTTAGACTTATAATTTTTAACAGAAAGCTTGTGCGGAGTTTGAAAGACATGGGCTTTTACCAGGCAGGAGAAGGTTCCGAAAAAAATGCTATTGAGCTGCATTAAGGGAAGTGTATCGTGTATTCCTTGCTAGGGACTAATGTCAGGATATGTTGGCCTCAGCTGCTTCAATTTGGACCATTATTTTTTAATCTGTCTTTTGTGAGTCCAATAACTTTTTGGAAGTGTGTCACTAAATCTCTGGAGCAGTCCTTTAAGACAGAAAGTCTTGTCTCATGTCTTGATTTCAGTGTGCTGTCATGCACATATTTCACTATCAATGATCAACTTTTCTTTAATTGATTATATCCTTAGAGTAATTATTTTTGTCACTTCGTACATGGTTGACTGTAGAATTGAGCCTGATGTAATATCTGGCAACGTCTGACGTCTGTAATTGTATTTTTTCTTTTTGTTTTGTTACAAGTGTCTTTTTTTTCTTTTGCTCAAGAAAAAAAATTAAGAATTATATGGGGGAAAATATATCTAGACTGAAACAACCTACATATCCTATGGAGGATGTGGTAACAAGTTCGGTGGCACCAAACCACAAGTAACATATGACAGGAACCAGATTTAGACATGTTCCCTGATTGAAATAATCATTTAATCAAGATCTAACTGTAATATTTTAATATTGGTAAACTGAACCATGAATTCCTCTTTGTATATTTGCTTGTGTTTCCGTTCTAGAGATGATGGGCCCTTGCCTGAGGGAATGGAGCTGGTTGGCAGCAGCCTCACAGTTCAGGGTCCTGTGGGGCATGAGCATGTTGGCCTGTACGAATGTTTCTTCTCCTATCACCATCTTCAAGCAAAGCTGCAGTTTAATGTCACAGTTAAACCTCAAGTTATACAGCCTGGTAGGTAAAACTCTTTTCATATGTTTCTTAAAAGACTTTCATGAACACATTTTGAATTTTCTGCATTGTGTGACTATGAAATATTGATGTGGAACCTTCTCTCTGCGCCCTTCCTCTCAGTTCCTCCCACTATAAGAGTTGATTTGCAGACTGAAGATGGACACAGGGTGATTGAGTGCTCAGCAGCTGATGCTGTTCCTGCAGCCAACATGTCCTGGCTTCTACCAGAGGGTGTGTCTGGAGTTTCTTGGTTCAATTTCACTTCTCATAATGGAAGCCACTCTGTCAGGGGAGTTTTACTCCTCCCTGCCTGCTCGCCTTGGGAGCTCACTGCAGAGTGTGTGATAAATCACCCTGCGTTTGAGGAGCCAGAGAACAGAAGCATAACACTCCCTCTTTGCGGTATGTTCAACAAATCGAGCAATGGTTAATTTTGTCTGAGTAGCGGACATATTTGGCCATATAGGCGGACATAGATTTGAGCTTTTTCTCAAAAGAAATCCATCACTTCTTGTAGTTTAACTTCTCTTTCCCACGCAGCTCGCCCTAACATCACCATCAGCTCCGGCACTGAGTGGAAAAATGGTAACGAGCACACAAAGGTGGACTGCTCTGTGGACAGTGTTGCCCCTGCAGCAACTATAACCTGGCATGTTGGAAACCATGACATCAGTTCTCTGTCGGAGACTGAGGTCCAGGCTGATGGTTTGGTATCGACCCGTAGCTCTGTGCACTTCTTGCCGTCTTTGTATTCTGGTCAGGATTTGACCTGCATGGTGGAGCATCCGAGCCTGGAGGCACCAGAAAAAAGAACAATACACATTCTTGTGCACAGTACGTTATTTCTTTCTTTGAGATATTTCTCCCTGTGACACACACATACACACACACACACACACACACACACACACACACACACACACACACACACACACACACACACACACAGCTGCTCATCCCCTTCCTGTCACCCCTTGTTTTCTTTTTCAGAAGCCCATCTGCTGAGTGTGTCTGTGGTAAGACAGCAGGACTCTCCCCTCTGGCTGGCAGTGTGTGACTGCAGAGGGGAGGGTGTTGGGACGAACCTCGCCTGGGTCCTTCCCGAAAATACTAAAGGCCAAACATCCCTCCAGTCAGAGTATGAAGGCCGGGTCCTAAAAGCCAGGCTGACTTATCAGTTTCCTCTGGCCCTTCATGAGGGGCAGGACCTGACCTGTGTGTATCATTATGAACACGGAGCCACAGAGAAGAAGACCATTCATATCCCCAGATACTGTGAGTTTAACAGAAACACAACTCAGTTATTCCAAATGTAGAAATTCACATAAATACATTCGGCGCTCCAAACATACAGGGTTCATCTTCAAGGTTCAATTGACTTTTCTGCAGATATCTCCTCTGTGAGAGTCCTAAACCACACGACTCCTCTGCAAAGCCGCTACGGTGGTAAACCCATCGTACACAGACTGACTCTCCAGGAAAATCATCGCAACCAGAGAGTACTGCTCCGAATCGAAGGCAACGTGCCAGAGTACAACCTCAACTGTAAAAGGTGATATATCCTCTATTATATCTACCACCTGATCATCATGAGGAAGCCCCTGTACACATGGTGTGCTGTACAAAACTCAATGTTCACCCCATTTAAAGGACCTAATACACTCAGACTTAAGAATTATCAGCCTGAAAATGTAATGTGGATTGTTTCCACGACATGGATATCATACAGCATAATTTTGAAATTAGAGTATAAATTTGGAGATATTAAAAAAATTTCTTAATGGGAACAAATCTCATGAAAAGTGTTGTCTGTGTAGCTAAAGTCTGATATAGCTTATTCCTCTGTACCATAGTCATTTTTAGTCAATCCCACACACACATCCAGCTGCAGTAAATACTCACTAGAGCAACAAATGTGTAAAAATAGCCCCCAGCTAATGCACATTTACTACTGTTACATATATGAGTAACATTTGCTAAAAACTACAGTGCCCAGCTGTTTTAGAAAATTACAGAGCTTGTCTTTAGTAGAAACAGATGGGCTTGGAGTCGAGTACCACAGACAGGGTAGGGAAGTCAGAAACTAACACATTGTTGGTTTTGGTCTTTTCAAGTGATTTGTTCACAATAAGCGTAAAATAAAAAATAATCCTTTGTTTCAGGAGTGATGGCTCATTTGTCCAAATGGAAGGGGTTGCAATGGTCTTCCAGTCAGAGCTCACAGAGCGGGATGAAGGCCTCTACACCTGCTGGGCGTCCTTCTATCACCACATAGCCACAGTCAACATTCAAGTGGAGGTGATGAGCGAGGACAAACTGTTTGGTGAGAACTTACCATGTTGTATTTTCCATCTACATTCACAGAACAGATTGACATGTTTACTTCTGATGACATGCTGAGGTTTGTTATCAGACTTAGGTCTAGTATTTGTGGCTTTGACAACTGTGTGTATGTATGTGTTTCAGCACTGGTGGCCATGATCTGCATCTCTTCGGTCTCGGCCATCATCCTCATCCTCGTCACCATCCTCTGCTTGTGCTGGTGAGTTAAATGCCTCCACAGGTGACAGGTTGTAGCTCGGCAGGTGATGTGTTAATGGGCAAATGAGGGCAACGCCGCTGGTGCAGTACAGTATGAGACAAACAGGATGTACTGATCGTTAACCCAACTCACCAAAACCCCAGGATTCATAAACAGGAAGCAATGTGGCTAAAGCAGACAGGTGCCTCTGCTACCGCAGACTTGCGTGTAGACAGGTAGACAATGTTCCCTCTATCAGCAACAACAACAGATTTATTTTCTAGTTTCCTGCTCTGGCTATTAGCAGTGTTACTTCTGGCACTTTCTGTAGTAGACTGCTGTTAGTTTGGCTCATTATCATCAATGCCACATAGCAAAAGTAAGAGGTAAAATGTTCAAAAAGTCCCCATCTTCGTAAGTTATTAGTATAATGAAATTTGAGCTGCCATTTGTCAATGAAAAAAAATCTACAAATCCATCTCTTAGTCTTATTGCTGTTGGAAAGAATCAGTGAGTCACTCGACTTTTATGACTGATGTGGGATATCTGTCACGATCCTAGAACTGTTTGTGGTTTCTGCCTGCAGAAGTTTGCACATTTCCACGTTCACTGCCAAATTTAACTTCTCTCAAGAAAGTTTGTCAGGATCAGATCAGGCCTTGCTATGAATAAAGCTGCACTGTGCAGCACAGCAGTGGTTCAGAAGCTGTTTCAATAGGCCTTCGTCTCCGGTCAGAACATTTGGTCAAGGTGCCATTGGTTGACAGAGCCTCAGCCCCATTATCCCTTGCTCCAGTGAGAGGGTCCTGTCAGGCTAATTTGGGAAGGTCAGTCACAGAGCGTACAACAGCGTACACAAGAAAACATGACTCCCCAGGGAGAAAAGCTATTTTAGGACTAACGTCAACCCCCCTCACTGAGGTCATAATGTACAAAGTGGGCTGCTGCTTCTGACATCAGAGATCAATGATGAGGACTCGGGTCATCACTCATCTCCATTGAAATTCCTGTCGCATAATGCATTCACACCTGCAATTTTGAGTTGGCCGTGTGTGTCAGATTAAGTCACAGTGTCATCTAGTGGCGTTGTTAAGCCCTAGAAGTTCCTCAACAACAGGGTTATTCACGTTTAATACAAACTTTTTTGTTTTGTTTTACAGCAAAGGAAATAGCAGGACACAATATAAGGTAAGACTACATTCAGTTAACATGCAAGTTTATTTTACTTTAGAAATGTGTTCATAAATCCGGTTTTTAGTTGATAGTTCATCTTGTTTTTCAGATTTTGCAAATCTGAAACCAAATTTAATAGTCTCTGTTTCCTTACCATGTCTTGCTGCTGCACTCTCTCTCTATGATCCAAAAGCAGAAGTCTCTCTCGGCCTTGACAACCCTGATGCAAGAGCCCGGCTGTCCTGAGGTGAAGAAGCCAGCAGTGATGGAAAAAGACAGTAAGGAATACACTCAGCTGGTCAGTTACTCCATAGTCATTGACGTCAAGAGTACAGTGTGAAAACAAAAGGTGCTCTGGATTACACATTCAGCTTTACGTTGTACAGAAACTACTGTGAAGGCTTACTGCAACTGCAGCATTGTTTATGATTTCAGTGTATTTTGAGCATTAGAAGCATTAGAAGTGAAGGGATCCTGTTTATGTACTGAAATATCAGTTCTTTTTAAGGTTTTTAGTTTTGATTGATTGGCATTAATGAAAGATTTAAAAATTTTAAATGTATTACTTTTGCACTTTTTCATCTTACTTGAATTTTGTACTGTTTTTATGCACATTGTATTTTCCAGTATTTGTCAATAAAATCTTCCAAATATATTTTTTTCAATTTGCCGTTTTTGTTTAATTTGTTACCATGTAACTGTACTACAACAAACACATTTCCTGATATAGTAGAGATGACTGACAGACTTGGCTGTGACTTCAGCTACACACCATCTGCCCTTGTGATTACTTTGGTCGACTAAATTAGTGAAGGACAATCTGCTGTGACAAGAGGAGTAATTCTATAAATAAATTCTTGTACAGTATATAATCCAGATGCAGACAAGACTCATCCTCAACTCATCCGCCCACATCAGGTAGAAGTGTTGTTACACCCTCTTGTGGCAAATGATTGCACACACAACTGATTGAATCTGGTTTTAGTCACGGCCATTCAGCCTGTGGTCGCTATGCAGACAAAAATCAGTTACACTCCTTTAAGTTTCCTTTAAAGTTTTTACTCAGAATCCCTCTGAGATCTATTTGTTATTACAGTTTCTGAAGAGTTTCTTGGAGCTGGTCAGAGTGCAGTGAAAACTGCACAAACAGAATCAGTAATTAAAAATATTACATAATAAAACTGTAATTTTTAGTTTATAGAAGGTTTAGTGCCACACAACCGCTGTACTTTCCTACAAAAAATGAATACAATCATGAGTATCAGTGCTCCTAAGAATACTGTGTATCATACAGTCACAAGAAAGATTCATTTTAAAAATGTATATTTCGTTTTTCACTTTTTCCAGAATTTTCAGTATTTTTCAATAGGACAATCTTAACATTTACATAACTTGTTTTCTTATAAAATGTACTAAATTGGTGGCCTGTATATAATGTATGTATGTAGGTTTCCATTTCACCTAAACAACACATAGGGTTATTTCACTGATCATCTTAAACCAGAGACAATGGAAGGAAACCTGCATGCACTTGGATATTGATGTCACATGATCACACAGCCCTGTATTACATGAAAAACCATGTACAAATAATGCAGATAATTCAATTCTACTGAAATCTGTTGAAACAAAAAAAATTATTATAAGATTACAGAGGCTTCAAGTAGTAGTAATTAAAAACAATACATTTTACAACTACTGCTTTGAAAAACAGTAGACCCAAGCTGCACATACACAAACATTCAGCTTAAAAAAACAAAACAAACAAACAAACAAAAAAACTACATGGACATTGTTTGAATGAAGTCCTCCCACATAAATTCATCTCTTCTTGTAGACACAGGGCTTCAACTGCAGTCCAAATTTCTTGACATTTTCTGGAGCATTTCCCATCTTCACAAATTCAAAGGAGTAGAAATGCGTGTTCTCTGTGTCCTAAAGAAAAAAACAAAGATGTATTATGTACAAGCTAACTTGTATGGCTACCGGCCATCATGTGGTTAAACTCTTATTCAGAGTTTTTTAAATGATGTTCATCTACCTTTAACACATTTAACCAAGACTCTTTGTTGCCAACATTAAACCAGTTTACTATATATTCTTGTCTACCTGATGTTTCCTGCCCACAGCACCAAAGCCACACGCTGTAAGCTATGAAAGATGCAGCTGCCAGCTACTAACTTCCTCTTTGAGCACAGTGACTTCATAAAAGGAAAAAGAAATTACCTGTCTGACAATAAATATTGTATATTTTTGTTAGATGTTTATATGCAAGACTAACCATTTGCTCAGAGTTCTCATAACTGGAGTATGAGCTTACCATTTCATTTTAAAACAGCTGTGACAATGCATGCACCAACTTGCTTAAGATTTTAAAAAACAGTGCATTAGGGAAGGTAGACAAATAAGAGACTGTTTCTCTGTCCCTGTAATCATGGTCATTGTTGCCTCACCTTGGACACCATCTTGAATCCCAGACTTGCCAGTGCAGTGACGAAGCTCCGCACGTTCTCGAACCTACTCGTCACTTCTGCTATTTTAAGGACACCCCTATGATAATTGTGCAAAAGAGTTATACAGATATATCGAATATATAATATGTAACTGCCGTGCCTTTACTGAATCAATATTACATATTTTACCCCATCTTTAAGACACGATTGGCCTCTGCTAGAAAATCTGCCAGGTTGGTTCCCATGAGAGAAAGGCAGAACACAGCGATGTCCACAGAGCCATCATGAAGCGGGACCTGCTCAGAGAGAATGTGTGTTTTATTTTATAACAATCACAGAAGCTGTATCTGAATTAGCATACAGATACACACTCACGTTGGCCATGTCACAGACTGTGACATGCTCACAGGCAGCTGCCAAGTCGAAGCTGTGCACTTTGTTCTTCACGCTGCGTGCTATTTTACAGTCACCACAACCAAAGTCTGCAACCACTAGAGAGGAAGGTCTGAAATAAATGACATGATAAATGATGTTTTTACAATCACAGGATATTAAACTGTAAGGAACAGCTCACCTTTAAATGAAATACAAGTAAGGATCTACACAGAAACAACCAGTGAGTGTTGACCAGAATTGTTCATCTTCTCCCAAACTGCTGACATTAACAAGGCCATCTTCTCAAAGCAGCCAAATGAAGCAACAATTAAACACCCACAGTGCAGCATTATCTCCCGCATTACACCTTGCCAGGGCAGGAATTTCACCGCGGCCACGGTCATTCCCAGTCATGACTTATTTTTGCTGTGATGAAAATGTATTAAATCATGACTTCATCATCACACACTGAACTTAACTGTGAATTTTATGACTTATAATATTCCTTGTAATTCGTTGTTGTGTTTGTTTGTCCAACAAACCTCAATGGAGGTGAGCAAACTAAAGGATGTTTTCAAAAGGACTCAAGAAAGCAATTAGAAAGAAGTGTGTTGAACATTTGCAAGGTGTGTTCAGAGACTCTGAATGTTTAATCTTCAAAAATTATGTGTAACAAAATCATCTAAGCTCAGAGGTCCACTTACTAGCTTTTTGTAGCTTCAAACAGCATCCTATGGTCTTCTTCGGCGAACGGAGCTGGCTCAAGTATCTTCACGTGATACAAGTGTGAGACTTCGATTTCAAGTTTCTGTATAGGGGTCGTACTTGTTATGACGTGCCGAGCCTGCTCCATTTGCTGAAGAAGACCTTGAGATGCAACTGAAAGCTCCAAAAAGCTAGTAAGAGGACTTTTGAACTTTCGTTATATATACTGTTCTCAAAGGTCAAAAATGAACTTTCATGCCCAAATTACAAATCTTTGTTTGATTTTATGAACTGAGATACTGATTTCTACCTCATAGCATCCCTCAGAGAAACTTAAAAAATAAAATTCTATTGACTAGAATACCTCACCTTAGTCGAATGTAAGAGATGATCTCATCCACTGGATTGGCGGGCCACCTCTGAACCTGAGCCGTGTATCCTCTGTGGTAAATCCCGAAGGCCTGCGGATCCTGTTTGAACATACGCTTCGCCTCGCCGCTGGACGTGCTGTATAAAACTTCATTAATGTAGCGGAAACGAGCCGACTCCAAACGCTGCTCCATGCGGGACCTGAGGGAGGCAGAGCGGTCCTGTTTCACCTCCTCCTCTGGTGCCGCCGGCTCGTCCTTCGTCTCTGCAGGACTCTCCTGTTGGACTGTTTCCTGGCTGCGCAACATTTTCCGTAGCTTCGCTCTTTTCAGAGTCTGTTCTTTGCTCAGCTCAGGTCTTTTTGTGGGTAACTGGTGCTGATCGTCTGCGATCTCCACTTCAGGTTCATCTGCTTTCTGCTTTGATCCATCAGCAGAAGATTCAGTTGCACCTTTTTCAGCTTTGCCACCCTTTGTTTTTTTCTCCTTTTCAATCTGCTGCTTTTCTTTTCTGAGTGTCTGTGTTTCTGTTGTTCGGGATATGTCAGTGTCCTCTTCAGTCTTTTTCCTTTTCTGTGGTTTATGTTCCTTTTTCTCGGGTGGTTTCTGACTGATTTTTTCACTGTTCTTGTTGCTATATGAATCTGTTTTGACTTCTTCCATTGGTTTGTGTTTCACTGCAGATTCAGGTTTATTTACTTCCTCCTCAGGCTTATTCTGGCTGTATTTATTTTTACATTTCCTCTTGTTCTTCATTTTGTTTTTCCACTGTTGTCTGCTCAGTCTCTCTGTGTTCTCTGGATTGTTTAAATTCACCTTTGCAGATTCTGTCATTTCTTTATCCTTTGTCTTGCCCACAGATGTGGTTTTTACCTTCAGGGCCCCTTCAGGAAGAAAGAAAACATTTGAACATTATCTCATAGTTAAATAATGTGAACATCAACATTTTTCTGTTTCTGAATATATTAAATACATATTAACACTCTAAAATGTAAATGACCAGTTAATTACTCACCAAATTTGTTGTCTTTCTTCCTCTTTGTTGTTAGAAGTTTCTCCTCCTTACCAGTCTGATCTAAGTCGCCATTCTCTTGCTGCTCTCCTGTTGTCTCCGCTTGCTTTGGCCTTTTCCTTCTTTTCTTCTTTTTCTTACTGTGTGATGGGGGCACTTCTGTCTCACTGTCACTGTCCTGCTGATGGTCGTCGCTCTTCCACTCTGGTACTGATCCCAGTGTCTGCAGGGTCCGCAGCAGGCTCTTCTTTCCAACAACCTTGGACTGATCAGGGGATGAATTCAGATAATATAATTAGTCTTTTAAATGACATGTGCAGCCTAATGTTGGACTGGGTAATACATACTGTATCAAGATAAGCAGAAGACGGTCCAATATTGATACAGTGTCACATTACTGTGGGAATTCACAATTTTTAAAAGGAAAAAGTTTACTCTAATATGACATTTGTTGCTATGTTGCCGACTTTGCTCAGGAAAGGAACAAAATTTTTGTGTGTCCAAATTTGTAATGTACGTGTGGGTTTTTTTGTTAATTTATCTATATATATTTTTTTCGTATTCTATATAACTGCTGCATTTTTTAAAAATGTTTCCATGTTTGACCGTCCCCCAGAAAAAACCCTAAAAAAAACTAAACTAAACAAACTATGGGCCTGACTATCCTCTGGTCATTTTTATGGTTGCAGACATCCACCTGATAGAAATGACACTCGCTAACTGCTTTGTATTTCTATTTACACAACTCATGATACTGAATAAAGCCATGTACCATATACCATTATAGGTGGTATGGAAATACAAGCTCTGATGTCAATATAACTTGCTTGCAGCAGGTAACTAAACTGAATCTACATTTACCTTGACATTTGTGCTGCTGTTCGCCTTCTGGGTGTTTCCGAGGGCAGTTGTGCTCAGGATTTGAGCGTCTTGTTCGTCATTCCAGTCTTCATCCTCATTAAACATGTTTTCCCCCGAGGACTGTAAGGAACAAACACAAACATGTAAATCACTGCTGGAGATGAGGAAAACCCTGCCACTGCTAACTCTGCTAACTCAGTTACTCACCGGTTCGTCTCTGAGGCAGCAAAGCGTTGTAAAGTTGTCAAACGGCTTGTTTCGTTGATGACGGCGTTTGTGTGTAAGTGTTTTCTTTAATAAACATGTAACTACATTAAATAGCTGTAGTAATTTCTTGTCAAAAGGCAAAGCCACGTTGGTTTGTCTCATGTGCGTGAAGGAAGCAAAACAGAACTACAGGCGCATGTGGATGACGCACGCACGCCAGAGGTTTGTGGGACATGACGTTATTCGTAGTGATGTTAGAAACCACAAATATAGATGAACCTACATTTTCTGTTGTTATTCAGGATTTGTAGAGTAAATTCAAAATTCAACCATTTGTATGTTTGTATAATAATAATAATAATAATAATAATAATAATAATAATAATGTTAGTAGTAGTTAATTATCATTAGCAGCAGTGGAGGAACGTAACGAAGTAACCTACATTTACACAAGTACTGTACTTAAGTACAAATTCGAGGTACTTGTACTTTACTTGAGTATTTACATTTTATGGAACTTTATACTTTTACTCCACTACATCTCAGAGGCAAATCTTATACTTTTTACTCATGTATCTCCAAATTTGTTGATTTTTTTTATTTGAATGTTTCTGATAAACTGAAGGATTAAGTGTTCCTTTATGGGGGGAGTAAATTCCTTCTTAAGATAAATAAACTCTTTAAAAAAAACTTGTATAGCTGGAAAATGCATCATTACAAAGCTGAAAACAGGGCTGTTTTTCTGAGCTCATGAAAAGTTGACTTTTTAGCAATACGTAATTCTCACAGGACAGCAACGCTACAAACATGATGATCTTATAAAATATGACGCATTGCTGTAGATTAAACTACCCAACAGTACATAAAGTAGTTCAAATGAGCTCAACATTTAACATCTACAGCAGTTAAATGCACCGTAAACATTAATGCAGCAATATTTCAGAATCACAAATTTATTTTCTCAAGCACTCAGAACTTAAATGAATGAATAAATATATTAATAAAACAAACAATAATAAACAATTAATAACTAAATAAAAAGATCAACAAAACCAATGACATACTGCAATAATTCCAATAGCAGTATTTTTAATACTTTTAAATCCATTATTTTTCCAACACTCCCCCATTCAAGTTTCTGGATAATCAAACAAACATAACTGTGGTTTTGTATTATGTATAATATATGTGGGATATTAGAACTTTTCTCAAATTAATGGCTGGAAGGCCAGCATTAAATAAAACCGATTTAGATGTAACCAAATCAAAACAAACATACCATAAACACACACACACATGCATAAACCTGGGCACCTTACATCAGGTTGTATACTTACAGAGGCTCATTTCGGTTAATCAAGACCGGTGGTGAATCTGTGTCTGTTGGGAAAATGGGAGGCTCGGTTATGCTTATGTCTTCAAAGGCCTAGTTGCCGATTTGTAGATTGTGTACACAAGGCAAAAGACTTTCTTATTAAGTCTCAAACTGCCACCACTGAAGTATTCTTGTATTTTATACCTGTCTTATTCTATTTTAACTTGTTTTTATTTTCTATTCTCTTGGCTCTTTAATGACTGTGATAATGATTGTCACAATGCTTTTGATGTTTTGTGTGAAGCACTTTGAATTGCCTTGTTGCTGAAATCTGCTATATAAATAAACTTGCCTTGCCTTACATAAGTATGTTTATGCAGTAGATATCTTGCGTAATCCTTATTCTCTATACTATATGCACTTTATATAAACATACTTACATCTTTTCCCACCCAAGGGGTTTGATAAATCCACACACTTTAAATGTTTTCTGTTTCTGTTTTATCTAACGTTTTGTCAGTTTTTATATCATGGTAATGAAGAAACAATATTTTATTTCAACAGTTGTTTTTAAAATAGTTAGAACGACAAATAAACCTAAACTTGAAACTAGACACGTGGAGAAAAAGATGATCTCCAGCCTAGGGTGACCGTTTTTATGTTTGTACATATTCACTTTGCAATTCAAAATAATAAGCATCATATCACACCATAGAACCTACGTGGTTTGGGGTCCTTTAGGACATGCACATAAACAGTGGTGGAAAGTAACTAGGTACATTTACTCAAGTACTGTACTTAAGTACAATTTTGAGGTTCTTGTACTTTACTTTCCATTTTATGCTACTTTATACTCTACCACTACAATTCAAAGGGAAATATTGCACTTTTTATTCCACATATATACATTTAGTTAGCCTACTACTGATTTTGCAGATTCAGATTAATAATAAAAAATATGATCAACAAATAAATGATGCATTACTATGGATAAAGATAAGACTTTATTGATCTACGACTTAATTTCTGCTACCCGGCAGTATTCATAGTAAAAAATAAGCTCAGAATCAGCTTTATTGGCCAAGTATGTGTACACATACAAGTTGGCTCTGGTTTTAAAATGCTATCAATGTTACACACAGTTACAATAGAAATAGAGATAGAAATAGACATACAGCTAAACGAGGACAACAAAGATGAACAAAGATAGGTGAAATGAACATGGAATTATTATAAACATACAAGTAGGTGAAAAAATGTGTATATATAAATATATATATATATTAAGCAACAATGACCAACAACCTACAATGGCTACATACAAGCCAAGTGTTTCTGTAAATTGTAAACAATATAAATAGTGCAAAGAAATAAATATTGAGTGGTTATGCATGAGGTGGGTGATTATGTACAGTATATGCATGTATACATGTCTATATAAATCGTGCAGAATTTACATTTGACATTGATGGATAGTAAGTACATGTCAAAACGGTGTTTTTAATCTGTAAATATATAATTTATCATTTGTATGTAAGTGGATATTTTAGTGTGTCAGCTCCACCTTTACCAGCTGCAACAATCAAGTAATGTACATATGAATGCATCAATAATTATAATTATAATTCAGTAATATAACATACATTATTCTGAAATGGGCCGCTCTGCATGATGAGTACTTTTACTTTTGGTACTTTATGTAAGCTATATTTTGACGCTAATACTTACTTAAGTAAAAGTTTGAATGCAGGAAGTTTACTTGCAACAGAGTATTTCTACAGTGTGGTATTGCTATTTTTACTTTAAAGATCTGAGTACTTCTTCCACCACTACACAGAAACTATAAACTGGATTTTGTTGAAAACTATGACCAGAGGCGGTGAATATTTTGACTCCCTGCAGTTCCCTGTGCCGCCTGTAGGGGGCGGGGCGCTCTCTTCCGGCGCTCTACGTTACCGCGTACGTACGTGCGGCGGCGGTGAGGGTGTGGACGTCCCACGGCGTTCAGTTTACTGGACACAACCTAACGCTGCTAATAACTTCAGCCCTGTCTAACCGCATTACACCGCAACAGGCGACTATACCTGGTAAGGTTATCGCCACGGAGGCAAATTTACTGTCAGTTTGAAGTGATTAAATTATGTTTTGTAGTGTTCATCTCAGTCAAGTCAACGTCAAATGAGAGAAACAGAGAGTCCGTGGCGTCAGGGTAGTTGGTTAGCTTGTTAGCCAAACCTGCCTGTGTCTCATTTTGTCAACCAGTGGATGTTAGCTAATGTGTGGAGCTAATCGAGTCACTTTTAGTTAATCGAGTGTAATGAAAGCACACGGCGGTACTGCCAGGAGCGAAAGGGATAACCAGCTAGCTAACTTAAATGAGCTGTTCCCATGTGTTAGCTTGATAGCAGCGCAGCTAGTCAGACTGCTGTAAAGGCAGTAAATTGTTAACGGTGAGCTCATTACTGTGACACCAGCTTGCTGCAATGTTTATGTTAACAACATGAACAAATCACTCTAACTCTCAAATTCCGATTTTATTTAAACTGCGTATTTATGGCATGTTAAGTTGAACTGCAGCTATATTTGTGTTCATCTATCATACCCTTTTAAATTTGAGTGTTTGGCTCATCAGACATTAAACATTTGTGTATCTTCATTGATGGTTGTAATTAAAAGTCAAAAACTGCGATCCCAGTTCTTTGCTAGTGTCATGCCACATTTGTTAACCCTGTCACAAGCTGTTGTCTTCAGTAATGACTTGTAGTAATGATTTTTATTTAGCCAACAAATAATTCAATAATAGTTCAGGCTGCGTGAAAGATGAAGAGGGGAAGTATGTCCATAGGCTTCAAATAACGATTATTTCCACTTCCAACAATTAAGCTGCTCATTACTTTCTTGATTAATCATTTGTTCTGTAAAATGTCAGAAAAATCAGAATTTAAGAAAGCTCAAGGTGACATCTTCAAATTGCAGTCTTCAAATCACATAAGACAGAGAAAAGCAGTAAAGCCACAGAATTGAGAAGGTGGAACTAGGTAATGTTTGACAGTTTTGTTTGATAAATGACTTAAACATTTGATTTTCTGCCAATCAGCTAATAAATTAGTCAAATAATCATTTTAGCGCTAATTTAAATATTAAGGAAGTACAGAAGTTATCATGGCACTGGATAAGAATATTTATCTACCCTGGTCTACAGGGTGTTAGTTGTGAGTCACAATGCTGTAAACCGCATACCCACCCAGTATTACTAAGGTGGATAAGATTACGCAACACTAGGTTTCTTGGTTGCTTGGCTTTCTTTTTTTAGGTTTGTACAACAGGATCAGATGAGAGAGGATATACCTGTCTGGAATAGAGGTCGGACTGATTGAAAAATATGTTAACGTAAGAACGCCCGCTTTTCTGTCCCATTTTTCAGCCGTTGTCTTGATTGTGTCTCCTCATTGTCCCAGATGAGGGACTGATGCTGGCCAGGACCCTGCTGTCCCAGTTTAGTTCTGCATCTACTCCCACAGGTGCACCTTTAATAGGAGAAGAATACACCAGCCAACATGGATGATATCTTCACGCAATGCCGGGAAGGCAATGCAGTGGCAGTTCGCTTATGGTTGGACAATACAGAGAATGACCTCAATCAAGGGTGAGCCAAGGTTTTTTTATTTGTGTGTTTTCTTGTCTGTAGGATATTG
The DNA here is from genome assembly GCF_020085105.1 of Siniperca chuatsi. Classification (NCBI taxonomy): domain Eukaryota; kingdom Metazoa; phylum Chordata; class Actinopteri; order Centrarchiformes; family Sinipercidae; genus Siniperca; species Siniperca chuatsi. Next base: position 22,979,793 of record NC_058048.1, read on the forward strand.
ATGGTATCCAGAATTCACAAATCACATCTATCCATGGCTAATCAAAGCTAACAAACTATTGAATATAATCAAACCATAGAATGCAATCTCTAAATAGCATACACCCCTAAGCATGACTGGTAACTCACGTCCAGCAGGCTCTCGTAGACAGTAAGGATGTGTCTTAATTTGCCTGTGTAAAGGTGTCAAAATAATCACTTTTTGATGCTTTTAATCAATAATGATATCACACTAACCACGGCCTAATTAGCTTGTTTTGTTTTTAAACAAAATATCTATTCAGACTGAAGAATCATCAAAAAGTTTCAAAGACACTAGCTTAGTGTTTTGAGATTACATAGAGGGTCCTCTCTCCTGTATCTTAATTTTTCAGCCAATCATTCCTTTTGCACAATTGTACTTAATCTGTGTGACACTTAGCACAACATGAATTTGTGATGCTAGATATTGTGAATCAGAATCTCAAGGAAATACACCGCAGTGTCATTGTTTACTTTAAATGTCGCATTCTGAAGCCCAGTTTCTGGTGCAGGCTGAGAGCCCGCCTTTTCAGTCCCTAGCGAGATGGTGGCCTGTGATTGAACCCAGTTACTTGTGGGCGCATGTTTATGTGCAGAATGCCAGCGGAACAATTCAGAAGTGTGATGTTGGACAGGAAACCTGCTGTGATGGTAGTGTTAGTCACGCTTGCAGTTGCTGCTGCAATTAAATTTACAGAACAAACTTTTGCGGACATACGTACAGGGAATGCTGCAGGCTTCTGTAAGATTTGACACGTTTATTACAAAATATCTGTCTGATAGTTACAGATCATCAGTCAGTCCTGAGATGCTTCTGTATCCTCAGCTAACTTTTGTCTGTAAAGAAAAACTTGGCAGAGCTTGCCAGTCAAGTAGTGATGGCCACCCAAGAAGCTTCTCTCTTGGACCTTTCTGTCTTAGATTTAGATTACCGGTATTTGTTTTCAGAGCAAACAAAGAGAGAATGAAATAATCCATTTAATTATGATGACTGTGTACCTTTGAACTGCTCTGTTTTTGTTTTTTTCCTATGTTACTGTACATTTATGGTACGTTTGAGCACATTAACAACTAGTTGGATTGTATTTTGTGTGTGACTCTTTGACAAAGAACATTGTTGTCAAGTTTCAGAAGTTTCAAAGAAACCAGTAACGTTTTATTAATGTTGAACATGATGTTCAACTAGTAATGTGCCAACCCTCTAATTTCACATGTAATAATGGTGAGAAAATTATTTTGTTTAAGAGTTGTGATAACATGTGGTGATAACATCCAGAAGTGAAGTAGTTAGTGTAACGTAGTAATAATAATAATACACGATATGAATATATGGACATTTTCTGTTGCCTTCTGAGGCACAGAGATGTCTCTAGGTACATTTTAATTTTGGCTGGAAAGAGTAAATTGTTGCCATTTGGTCAGTGTTGTTTTTCTTTTCTTGCTTGAGGCATTTCTGCTGTAAAGATAAGAGGGATTCATACCTTTTTATTACAATATTATAATTTAAAAAAATAGTTTTTAAAGTATAATAATATGCAAGAAATTATGCAAGTTTGGGTTTTTTGTAGCAGTTTTGTGGCCTTTTTTTACTTTTAAGCTTAAGCATTTGTGCAGAAATTAAGAGAGATTTGTTTTCTCTTTTCTCTGCACTGACTTTGTGTTTGCTCTGTTTTTCCTATTAATTTTCCCATAGTTGTAAGAATGTATGATTGCATCGAGCCAGTGTTGACACATGCACCCCTACATCTGTCCCGTCCATTAGCTGATTGTGTGTCAAGTTCCCTTTTCCGGTTGATATATATTCTCCAGTGGGTGAAACACTCTTAATCTTGCCTTTTCATTTCCCTACAGAACTTCTAATTCTTCCCTTCCTATATTTCAGTAAACCCACAATACCTCAGCCTGTCAGAGAAGCAGATACTACTGAAATATTTTCCTCAATGATGGTGTGTTTACACTGATGTAACTCCCAGACAAAGAGTAGTAGTGGAATGCTGAATCTCCTTACAAGGAAGAACACACAGGCCTTGAGGGAACCATCTACCACCCACCAAAACTCAGAGAGAGGGGGAGGAGATTATTGTAGTGGGGGCAGGACTGGATGAGACAGAGAATCTTTGTGTGTGTGTGTGTGTGTGCGTGCGTGTGTGTGTGTGTGTGGCCAAATAGTGAATTTTTCAAAAGAGAAATGCAGTAAGCCATAGCAGAGCAAATCACCTTCCCCTCCTCCACTTATGTGTTTCCGGTATTTGTCTCCCAGTGGTATTAGATAACTCCACTCATTTCTCCTCAACATTTCCTCCAAGTTTAGAAGAGTTTAAAACAAGTTCTCCTAAATGTTTACATCATCTCTGGTCTTCTTTGAGTATGTTTTACACTGCCACTTTACTAGTTGGTGCATAATGTTAGTACGAGTTATAGTTTTGTGTTGAAAATTAGCACAGAGGTTAATCTGTGGTTTTGAAATTCAAGTTATTCAGGTCGTTTTGTTTTTAAATTCAATTTATATGTAGGGCTGAAACAAGGAGTTAAATAATCGATAATCTACAGTTAGACAATTCTTTTAATTAACAATTAATCTGCTGATCATTTTGTCTATAAAATATCAGATAATAGTGAAAATGTCCATAATACTTTCCCAGGGTGACATCAAGCCAAGTTTACTATCACAAAGAAAAGCAGCAAATCCTCACATTTTAAAGTTTAAATTTAGAGAACTTTTGATTGTAAAAAGGACTAAAACGATTAACGATTATCAAAATAGTTGCCAATTAATTTTCTGACCATCGACTAATTGTTTCAGCTATAAAATAGTCAATTGGCAGCAAATTAATCTGCAGCTGTTTTAACAATGTATTAATTAATTTAAGTTGTGTGTTCCAGCCTCTCAAATGTGTGGACTTGCTGCTTTTCCTTGTCTTACATTATAATAAATTGAATACAGGTTATGAGGCCCTGCGCCCAACCTCCATTCCTCACAGTGCCCCATTTGTGTTGTTTGGTCTCAAACAGAGGGCTGAGTTCAATACTCTTGTGTTTTCTTCGGCCTACGAGTGTGTAATCGTGGCTTTGATGGCTGTCTGTATTTAGCCTTGTCAAAATGTACATCCCAAAGAAGCCTTGTACATGTGAGAATAACAGTTTGAGCAGCAACACTTTAGTTTTCCCTCGTGATTGTTATGGACAGCACTTATTTTTATGGAGTTTACCATGTTGTCAAGGTTGAGGTTCCTTGTTTGGGAAGGAGGTAGATTTATAATGTGAATACTGATTTTTTATATAACCTCTTTAGTGGGGGCAGCAGTTGTGCCTGTTGCCAATAACAAAGATTATTGGGTTTAACACAGGTCTGATACTCCTCGGCTATATTATGAATGGGTTATTAGAGATGCACCAATGTCGAATTTCACAACGATAACCGATTTTAAAAAAAACAAGGAGCGTACATTTTGCCAAACCAAATACATGTCTAGCCCTCAGTGCCATAAATTCTGCTCTTTTCATGTACTGTATGTTCAACATTATTTTGTAGAGCATAAACTGTTTCTTTAACTTTTCATGAGGTGACAGAATAAAGTAAAGAAATCCTACAAAAGTTAGTTCTCCACTGTAAAAACGTTTTTGCATCAACTACTTCAATGACAGCAGAAGTGACAGTTCTAAACATACATATAAAGTTTTTAGAAACTTGTTTATTCTGCTTCTGTGGATGTTCTTTTCATTTGTTTCCCTCATCTGAGGCTTGGCAGGGATGTCGGGGCAGAGACATACAGGGTGCAGACAGGGGCTCTTCCTCTGCCAGACTGAGCACTGTTGGCAGGTGGAAGTGCCTGAAATAAATTACTGCAGCCAGTGTGGAGGGGGTGAGCAGGAGAACACCCTGGCACTCAAGTGCCTTTGGGTTGTGGGGATGAAGCAAGCTTAAAGGGAAAATCTATCCTATAAAAAGGGGCCCCCGAATAGAAATACACACACAGAAACCTGAGCCTCACTTGATGTGTAGGTAGTACTTTTTCGGCTGTTTTATCTGGATTGGGGCCCTTTTTTGTTTATAATAAATGATCATCAGTCAGTTACTAATTGGGGCTGAATGATATTAAAGCATTTGAGAAAATAACAATGCACTTACACATCATATACACATGGTACACATTGTGATATTAAAAAAGGTTACATCATTTCTCAAGATAGAAACACACAGGAAGAGAAAATTAGGGAAAAGAGAGTACCTGATGTGTTTTTGGTGGGTTTTTTTTTTTTTCAAATGGACTAGACTAGTTTCAGCTTTGCTTTTCATTTTCTGTTCGTGGTAAATGGGATTATATAGAGTGTAATTTGATTATTTTATTACATTCTTTGAAGTTGGACTATTGGACATGGACATACAAAATTGCTAAAACTAAATATTCTATATTCATATTTAGCTTTGAATTTTGTCTCTTAATTTGATAGCTGTTTTTTCCCCCCTCATTTACAGTTGGAGAGTGTATTGCTGTTATTTGTAGTGCTGCAACTAATGAATATTTTTATTATCGATTAATGTGCTAATTATTGTCTCAATTAATCGATTGATCAATTGTACATCAGAGTTCCCCAGAGTAGTAAGGTGACATCTTCAAATGTCTTTTTCTGTCCAACCAACAGAACAAAACTCAGACAGTTAGTTAACATTGACATAAAACAAGCAGCAAATCCTCACATTGGAGAAGCTGGAACCAGAGAATGGCTGGAGTGTTTGATTGATATAAGACTTAAACGATTAATCAACTATCAAAATAGTTGCAGATTAATTTATGTCGGTTGACTAATCGAAGAATCAACTAATTGTTTCAGCTCTAGTTATTTGCAAATAGTAAATCTAAGATCATACAGATAAGCAGGATGGTGATTATGTTTACATGTCCGCTCTTGCTTTTAAAGAATACAGCTATTAACTTCATAACTCCTTCTCCCCTAAACAGGCCCAAGCTTAACACAGAAAACTAATAAAATCGTGGAGGTTAGTCTGTGGGGAGTTTTTCTCTCATAAACGTAGGGTAATTAGTTTTTAGGATTTGGCCTTTTGGTCTGAGAGGAAATTGCACGCAGAGCAGATCTGGTGTCTGTGCAGCAGGTCACCCAGATGCACAGATAGATGTGTGTTGTGGGACTGAGGGTCTCTGTGGGGCTCTTGATGCCGTTTTGAGGCAGGCTAGTGAATTGATGGTGGGGGTGGGCAGAGGGTTCAGATTCCTGCAGATTCATAATACTCCCTCAGTTCTCAGATCACATTATTATGCTGTCTGCCTACTCATAATTTAATTTTCATTATCTGGAGGATTGTGCTATGTCTTGGCACAAACAGTAAAGCCCACATTGAAAAGGGAAAGTGTATGGAAAGTGGAATGTATCATAGTACAGTCCAGCTGTTTTAGTGGAACTGAGAGGGAGAGGATGGATTTGAATGAGAGGACGAGGGAATGGGGAAACTCAGATGAGGGAGGAAACTTTTTTTTTTTGTTTTTTACAAGTCAGTCTTTTCCTGATTGACTCGCTATCACTCAGCTCTTACTGTCTCTTAATCTCTCAGTATTTATCTCTTTTTCTCTGAGGAGGTACACCATCAGTCACTCTGCCATGTAATCATGGCCACTGTCCTACATGTGTCGCTGTCAGTGTCACAGAGACAAAGAGGAATGATGAGCATCAGAGGCCTATTAGCTGTTGTCTCAGTCTGAGTGGCATCAACTTCCTGTTTTTAGAGGAAGATGAACAAATTCCTCATTGCGTTCACAGCTGAATAGCCTAAAACAACACAATGCTGTAGTTTCAGATAAATACGCTCAGTTGCCAGTTTTTAAGGTATAACTAGCTAGAACGAATGTAGTCTAAAACAACAATCCTGCAGTAAATCCTACCTTCATGAAGGTTTTAACATTCAGTTTGTGTTGAAACTGTTTTAGAGAAGTGTTGAATTGTATTGTTACACTGAGAGATGTTTCTAATATTAAGTCTACACTTATAGATATAAATGGGGCAGAAAACATTAGAAGCACTTAACTGTAACTGCCAAAATGACAAAGTTGAATCAACACCTCTGTAAAACTGTTTCAACAAAAACTGAACATTATAACCTTCATGAAGGTGGGATTTATAGCAGGACTTACATTACACAGCAATAGTTTTAGATAGGTGTACCTAATAAACTGGAAACTGAGTGTATTTTTAAGTCTTATGAACTGAGGCATTCTTAAAGGCACTCTGTGTACAATGCATCAGGCCATAACAGCTAATTGAACTGATATGTATTTTTTATGACCACCCAGTTTTTCTCTGGAATGCATACTTGTTGTCTTTTTCTGAAAAGTGATATTTTGATTGTCAAAGCAGAACACAAATGTTCCAAAAAACAGTCCCAGTCTGTATTACTTGGCCTTGTGCCAAGTATACCACAGAGTTGTTTGCAGGGAAAAACTTATTGTGGATAGCGGAGGCCTGAAGCTGGTATACTTTATCTCCCTCCATACACTTTTCCTGTCTGTCCTACAGTTATTCTAATTCCTTGCTGTGCTGAGGGTTTGTGTGAAACCTGTGCTGAATAATATGAATGCTCCTCTCTGACTGTAGAGATGACCACGGCTTCAGCCCTCTCCACTGGGCATGCAGGGAGGGCCGCTCCAGCGTGGTGGACATGCTCATCATGAGAGGGGCTCGCATTAACGTCATGAACCGTGGAGACGACACGCCTCTGCACCTGGCCGCCAGCCATGGGCATCGCGACATCGTGGGAAAGGTAGGGTTCATGTAAACACTGGGGAATGCACACAGTGATGCTAGAAAAGGTTCCTTCCTGGTTCCTTTGGTTATCCTGTAACTCCACAGTAAAACTTTTTCTGATGATTATCAGATTATGAGTTACCTCCCTGTCATTAGAACATGACTGACTCTCTCTCTCTTTCTCTCTCTCTCTGGTCTATTTGTCTGAATAAGTCTTGTATTGTGCCAGATGTTAAACAAGTCCTCCCTAGATATCAAGTCAAAAGCTGTGAAACTGACACTAATCTCTCCTTTGCACACAAATCTCACTGGCCAAAATGAAGATGCATCTCTTAAAGTTTGCTTCATAAATACAGGATATTATGAAACCTAAAATGATGTAATCTGAACAGCATTTATAAAGGCAAAGGTCTTGTCTGTTCTTGCAGTTCCACCATCAGCAATTTTAAACTGTAGGGAGTGCTTAGCAATTTGTCAGTGTCGATGTCAATGAGTATGTACGAGTAAGTATGATTATAGAACCTGCCTAATACTACATTTGTTTGTTGCAATTTATGATGTGAAAGTAGTAATTTTCCTCAAAATATGTTGATTAATCCTTTATTTATTCAGGGCCAGTCAATTTGCCCGCTTGCTAATTTTTCAAGGATATCCTAAAGGGGTTAGTCAGTAGGACAAATACATCAGCTGCAGGCTAAATGTAGGCTGTTTGGACATTATTTTGGCCAGTTCTATTCACCAAAATAAGTTCAATTAGTTGACCATTTACAGTAGCTGAAATGCAACCAGCAATACAGGGAATGATTCACTGATAGGCTGTGTCTGCACAAGCTCCCATTTAAAAAAAAAAAAAAAAAAAAAAAAAAAAAAACACCTGCAGGATTCCACTTTGGCCTTTTAAGATGCATCACATGGGTATACTGTATGTCCTGTTTAAATGCTTTGTAATCCACTGGTTTACTTTTGGAAATGCACCCTGCAGTGCGGTGTGTGGAGCTCCTTGTGGCTGCGAAATTATTGAATAAGGTTTTGTAGAACAGCAGGTCTGGTTGGTAAAATAGAAAAACACAAACTGTTTAAAGACATTAATTTTAGTCTGAAAAAATACAAGGATGTCTTGTATCTGAGTGTACCGTATACCATAATGTGAGGCTTCTGCTCCAGGGTGTCTGATTTAGAATTGCTGCCAGGCAGCTATTGAGTTTAATGTTAGGCATGTCTCAATACCTCTGGTATGTGTTCACAGGCAGGACGAACCTCCAGGATTTTTGCTGGCCACATTAAAACCCATCCCTGTATACAGCCCAAACAAGATCTGACCAGCCGTGTTTTGCGTATAATCCTTTGTTTCTGCTTCTCTTTTAGCTGATCCAGTGCAAAGCAGACACTAATGCAGCCAATGAACACGGGAACACACCACTGCATTACGCTTGCTTCTGGGGCCAAGACCAAGTGGCTGAGGTTAGTGTGCCCCCTGGTGGTGTAAAAGCTGAGACTTGTCTGTTTTTTGTGTAATTCCCATCATGGCAAACAATTAAAAGGTCACTGACACCAATCCATGCTTTTATTCAGGACCTCGTGACTAATGGGGCTCAGGTGAGCATCTGTAACAAATATGGGGAAACTCCCCTGGACAAAGCCAAACCTCAACTGTGTGAATTCCTCAGAGGTATCCTGACTCCCCATTACCACTTACCTCATTCTAACAGGTTCAAATGCATTTTTGATTGTCTTTCTGTTCAGTTTTCTTATTGCAATCCGTCCCTCCATCACACAGACAAAGCTGAGAAAATGGGACAGAACTTGACTAAAATTCCCTTCAAGGACACGTTCTGGAAAGGCACCACCAGAACTCGACCCCGTGAGTCCCACACACACAGAAACCAATTTATTAGCTGACCAGTTTCCATCACTTAGTTTGGTCAGAGTGCTGCATGAAATAGAAAGATTTCCATGCTGGCCTCCCAGTCAGCCGTAATGTAGTGTGTGAAATTTCCACCGCTTTCCTGTCTGCATAGTGTTAGCTAAATTTCACATGAATAACATGGCTTTTGTCTGAGCTTTCACTAAAGTTTGTCTCAATCTTGTGTTTTAGGCAATGGCACTTTGAACAAACATGCAGGCATTGACTACAAACAGCTCTCTTTCCTGGCTAAAATAAATGAGAACCAGTCTGGAGAGGTACTTTACATTCTTGTTTTCACTTTTTTATTTTATTGTAGAACTGCTGATGGTCAGTTAAAGGTAGATATCATTCACTTCACCTTGTCTATGTTTATTTCTCATCGGTAGCTATGGCAAGGACGCTGGCAAGGAAATGAAATTGTTGTTAAGGTGCTAAAAGTTCGTGACTGGACCACAAGGAAAAGCAGAGATTTCAATGAGGAATATCCCAAACTCAGGTTATTATTTAATCCAGACTTTTCTACAGCCTCTATGTTCTGTGCTGATGTGGTCACTCATTTGTTTGTTTGTGTTGAACCAAACTTTATGTATTGTTTCTTTTTGGGGGTGTTGCATCTCACACGAGCCGTATGTTTATGTCAAATCCTCTGTGGGTTTGCCTCTTTGTCTGTCTGTCTGTCTGTCTGTCTGTCTCTCTTCCCTGTCCTTCCCTCTTGGGCTCCATCACAGGATATTTTCCCATCCGAATGTCCTACCCATGTTGGGAGCATGTCAGTCTCCTCCCGCCCCTCACCCCATCATCATCACACACTGGATGCCTTATGGCTCCCTCTACAACGTGCTGCATGAAGGCACCAGTGAGTACTTCTACTCTGGTCACAAAGTCCATACTTGTCACCATTTTTGGTGATTTGCAGGGATTTGTGATTTATTGCACTTACGCATTTGTCATTATGTTGCCATCACTTTTTGTACAGTAGCGATTTCACTGTCATCCTGTTATGTGGTGAAAGTAAGGGTGGCTGAAACCTGGTATTATTTGTCACTCATCCTGCTGTCAGACTTTGTGGTGGACCAGACACAGGCGGTGAAGTTTGCGCTGGACATTGCTTGTGGAATGGCCTTCTTACACACACTTGAACCCATGATCCCTCGCCACTATCTCAACAGCAAGGGTGTTATGGTAAGAAGAAGTTGTGGTTTCAGCATAGCTTTCATATATATATATATATATATATATATATATATAAAATATGTTATAAGAAACACAGAAAACTGCAGAAGAAAGTAGGGATGTCCGTTACACTTTTTTTTTAAAGTGACATCTCAGTCAGTGTTCCTTGTTTCCACAGATAGATGAAGACATGACAGCCAGGATCAGCATGGCAGACGTCAAGTTCTCCTTCCAGTGTCCTGGCAGGATGTACTCGCCTGCATGGGTAGCCCCCGAGGGTAGGCATCACTCATACAGCACAGATCCAAAGTGACAGCTGAAGCCACACAAGCTCGAGCGTGAATGATGGATGCAGGGAACTCTAGACTGCCTCAGAACTAAATTTAATCTGCAGCTGATTTCCCCTTGAGATACAGTGAAACATGTCTATCATGATTTATGTATAAACAATTACTTTTCGTTTAGTGTATCACTTATTGGAAGAGATGGAAATGAAGGATTTGCGGGAAAAGGAGCTTGAGATTTAATTTGGATATAAAGACACTGAGGTCTGTCAATCACTGGTATTGCTGGGGCAATATAATGATATTTCTGTTTTATAGTCAGTTATTTTGAGTGTATTGAGCGATTTTTTAAAAACTTAAGTCATGATTTACAGTTTTGTTAACTTACAAAACAAACAAAACAAAGCACATCAGATTTCTTACAGAAAGATTTTTAAGATACTTGTGTATGCCAGCTAAAAATTGTGTTGTAAAAGTGAACCTTAATAAATATGTTCAGAGTGACATTACATTTTAGTAGACTGTTTCTCCTCTTTCACTGTGATTTTTGCTTTTTAAACAGAATTGACTAAAATTTTCCATTTTTGTTGTGCACATTTTTCTGTTACCTGTTATCTGTTATTGTGAAATTAACTACATCATATTAAAGTTAAGTCCTTCACTTTATCCCCATCTATGACATTCAGTTTTCATATAGCTACATATAGCCTACATGACTCTACTGTGGGCACTATGGTTATCAAGCACTTCTTAGATCACCTCCTGAGGCAGAAGGTTTTTTGCAGAAGGTAGAGCGAGACACTGCCTGTTGTGTAGTTCAGTGTGTTTTCTCTAAATATCCTTCACTTGCTGCTCTTTGTGATTTCCAGCCCTGCAGAAGAAGCCAGAAGAGATCAACCGTCGGTCAGCAGACATGTGGAGCTTTGCTATCCTGCTGTGGGAGTTGGTGAGCAGAGAAGTACCGTATGCTGATCTATCCAACATGGAAATTGGCATGAAGGTTAGCAGAGCTATCTTTCGTTCGTTAAATTACCAACTGAGTAGCAAATGCTTGCAGGCAAAATAAAGTATTACTCATAGCTTTAATGCATTCAGGAATATCTCTTCTACAGTGCCAAGCGTTTGTCTGTTTTTGGCTTTCAGGTTTCCCTGGAGGGTTTGAGGCCCACTATCCCCCCCGGCATTTCGCCCCACATTTGCAAGCTCATGAAGATATGCATGAACGAAGACCCAGCAAAGAGGCCTAAATTTGACATGATTGTGCCAATTCTGGAAAAAATGCAAGACAAGTGAAAAACCTCCAATGCCCTCCTGTACTGAACCGTTGAATTACAAGATATCATACCCCAAATATCACTCTGATATGGTGGTGTGGTGCTTACCAGTATTGCCTTAAACTCTTACTCTACCGCTGCATTCAATGCCACTGTAGCTTCTGCTTCTGAGATGAATTCAGCAACAGTCACTTCTTTTATATTGTTTTTTTTTTCTCTCTCTTTTCAATGTGATTATCAAGTTTTTATTAGTTTCTTCATCTTTGTCACTGATCAGGTGATGCTCTCTGCAGGAGCTTAATATTGACTGTTCATCTTCTAAATTGTAATCACTTGGACTGAATACAATCTTCTTCAATCTTCCAGACTGTATAACCTGTGGAGGTCAGCATGACAGTCTGCTGCATTGCTTCAGTGGATTTAAGGCCTTATTTTGTATCTGTAGTTGGCTCACTATTAAAAAAGTCACCCCGTAAGGAAACTGCTCCTCTTCAATGGTTCCTGTTAATAAAACAAATAACATAGTAACTCAAAGCTTGTCTTGTGGGGAAAAGTGTGTGTTTGTTTTGTTAGCAACAAACTGTATGTAGCTGGGCAAGCATGGCACATGTCTGAAACCAAGCATTTAAACATGTAAGATTAAGAAAATGTATATGAATGAGTGGTGACCATGAGAGTACTTAGCAGTGTTGTACCATTCAGCTTGGCTGTGTAGTGATGTGTAGAGCTTAACCTGTCTTGAGCATTGGTCCCTGATGTTCTCTGATTTGTACCCTGTACAACCTGCTGACAATGATGTAAAACCGGCCATAGAAACTTTTTTTTTTGCCGCAGCAATAATGTCTGTTGATCATTGTAATTTTGGGAAGATTACTTTCAAAATGCATTGCAAGATTGATGGTTTTCTCTTTTTAGTTGTAATAATGTAATTATCTAAATTACTCAAATGTATTACTGTAATCTGGTTTATTCTCAGTTTCCCTTCAAAATATTAAGGTAACAGTTTTATTATGATTTGAATGGTGTTAGCTGTGCTATTCAGTGAAGAGTGGTCAGTCTCTGTTTCAAGATGTCTAAAAGTGTTTGCACTTAACTCAAGTGTTATTTTCATGTTGAATACTGACAATCTATGTAATCCAACATGTAATGCCTTGTTTTCCTTGTAGTATCGGGAATGAATACTGCAACCCAGACTGTAATTTATTCATGGATATCATAGGTACAGTCATAATTAGCTGTTTTGTTGTCGAGCATGGAGACTGCCTTTCCTCCCAATTTTATGGCTACATCAGAAGCAGCTGCCAGCAGAAGGTGACTGGGACATTAAGGGGTGGTATTAACATTCTACAAACTGTCATATTGTATTCTCACTCATTTCTATTATTTTGGTCATCTAGATGACCTCTCACTTTATATCAATCTCATGGGTTGTTTCTTCTACCTGCATCGTTTATGTGCCTCCACCAGCTTGCTTGTTTGTGCTGAATCACAGGGTGAAGCCAAAATCAAGAATGACTTATGCAAATGTATGTATTTATATATAAGTATATTAAAAAGGAAAAATATGCGCAACTTGAATGTGTGGATTTATAGTGGGAATTTTACATTATTGGGTAATTTGGAAAAAGTGTAAAGTTTCCAAATGAATAATTCTATTAAAAAGCAACGTGAATATCAGTCCAAAGTTATTTAACTGCGGATATTTAGCTCAGTGTGTAATAGTGCTTGTGATCGTTTTGTAGGTTTGAGTCTCTTAATATAACTGTCAAATTAGCAACAGAAAAAGCATAAATGTTTTACAGGAAATATAAAAGATATTTGTTAGCTGAAATTGGTCCTGCAATCACTGATTATTAAGAAGTAAATATTTTGCTTTTCCATCATTACCTCTAAAGCAAAGGGCATTTCAAAAAAAGTGAATGAAAATGATCTCTCTAATTAAGATTTAATTCAAACTACAATCAGTGTTTTGTTTGCAGTTCAAATATAGAAACAGTAGAGCGTATTTTTTGATTGTGTTAGACTACCCATGCAAAATTGTAGTCCTAGTTGTTTTTGTTGTATTATTTTGGCTTAATATTTCATACATAAATCTGTGGTTTTTAATCTCCTATTTTCTATATATTTATAAGGGAGTTTAAATCACTCTTCTAAATAAATCTGACAGAAATTAATTCCAGATGAACTATTGATACCTTGGTCCTTTTAATTTATTTTATTTTCCTTTGATGAATGTCTATAAAAAGTAAAATGTCCACTTCCTGATAAATCAACCTTTATAAAGGCTTTATAAATTAAAACCAACCTTATTAATGGTTAATAATTAATTTGATAATGTTTTATAGATCAATTATAAGCCATTATTAAGAAGAACTTCTAGGCTGCCAGGTTGTGAAAAAATCTAGCTGGTGAGTCACTAATAGTTTAATAGTTAGGCTACTTTCTAATAAGCTATAAATTCATATACATTTCAATAAAGTTATTAAATAAGTGTCACTGGTTTCTCACTTTCTAATAAGCAATCAGCCAAAGTTAGTAAGTAATCTGCTGTTATAAATGTAATTAATAAAGGGTAATAAACCTCAAGTAAGCAGTTACAAATGTTAGTCAATGTAAGTCATTAATAAAAAAGGTTCTTATAAAATAATTCATTAAGTCTGCAGTTTTAATGTTAATGTAATGTAATAGTTAAAGGAATTCTGGTCCAGATGCGCTGCAGCTGTTTTCCAGAAAGTCAGAGGCCAAATAGTCCATTGGAGTTGTCTTATGGTTTAAAAAGCTAAGACCACCATGGCCAAGACAAGGAAGTGTCCCACTGGAAAAGGATAAACACGAGGTAAAGGGATTTTCCACAACTTGGCAACCCAAAACTTTTTTTATTATTGTCTTATTACTGAACTATAAACCATTAGTAAAGGATTTATTAACCATTATTAAAGCTGTTAATTACAGCTTATAAACACTTCATGAAGGGTGATTTATTAAAAAGGGGTTACCCAATATATAAATGTTGGTGAACAGTTCCATGCCAATGAAAGTATAAAATCTTATAGATATTGCTGTTGGCACGGAAGGTATGCATTATGCTTTATAGATGACTTTAGTCGTGAGGATCTGAAAATATGCATCACCGGATCACTATGTCCAAAAACAGTCTAAAAAGCATTTTGTTAAGTAAGTTACTGTCGAGCTCTTTGCCTGAGTGGCTCTGGTCGTGACGTCAATCCGTGACGCAGTTCATCCTCCATCACTACTAGTCGAGCCCACTGACAGAAAACACCACCTAGAAACGAAGCGAGCCCTCACGATTCGTGGAAATATGTAGTTAGCTCGCATAGTTCAGCATATTTCGACAACAGGAGGTTTGGTGGAGCTGGTAAGTCAAAATTCTTAACATACGCTTCATAAATCACTGTCACCGCGCTCGCTTTGATTTATCTGTTTGGAACCGTTAGCTAGCTAGCTGAGGAGCTAACATTAGCCTAGCCAAGATGACGACTGTAATGATGGTGGATGGATCCCGTTATTTCCAGCTGCGGCGATGGCATCCGATTAATATCGTTGTATTTTAGTACGCAGTCTGCTTTTAGAACTGTATTTTAGTTAACAACCAGCTGACTGAATCTAAACTGATGCACTGAGCTCCTGATTTGCTCTTTATTGACCTCAATATCAAAAGAGAAAAAGGTCGTGTTGGCAAATGGAAGGTGAAGCTGCTGAAGTACGCTTCATATTCGACCGAAAAACCCAACAGTGGAAGTAACTGCAGTGATGGCCAACCCGGAATAGACGAACAAGAAACAGACTTCAGTCTCCAGATTGAAATGTTGTTAGTTGCTTTACAGTCAATTTAGTATGTTAGTGATATTAGCATAGTTAAAGCTTTAGAATATATTCGTTGCCAGCAGCCACAGTACATTTTCTCGAACTCTGATGAGAAACTCTTGATTGAAACTCAGTATTATTAATCGCTAGCCTGCTAGCTAGCATGCTAACGGTAATGCTAATAAATCAACCTCTTTCTCCGTCAGAGCAGTTACATGGAAAGTTATCATGGGTGGCCATGATGATGAAGACATGTCATATGTTGTGAATAAACAAAAACAAGATGAAGAGCTAAAGAACAAGCTGAATGACAGCAGCCACTGGTGCGACCAGGAGTCCACTGGCAACAATGCCAAGTGGGTCAAAGAAGGCCGGAACCAGCTGCGGAAAGTAGCCGAGAACCAGCAGGACCAGGACCACAACTGCAATATCAGCCAGAATGGGAACAAAGAAGACTTCCCTCATCAGACCACCACTCAGGAAGAACAACAGGGAAACGAGGACCAGACCAAGTCTCCCAAAATAGCAATGACCCCTGGTCTCAGTCAGGAGGAGTCCAAGAACATCCTTAATGAGCCGTTACTCATCGACACTCTGGAGCCTACAGAAGAGAAAGATAAAGAGAGAGAAGAAGATGGCAAAGAGAAGGAAAACAAATCAGAGGAAGATGAAGAGACATCAGGTGATACCAGAGGAGTGACAGACGAACAGAGTAATGTGGAGTCTCAGAGAGAGGGCAGTGTTGTGGGGAGAAATGCCTGCCTCCTGTTCTCCAACATGAATGGGACACCAAATGATGAAGAGGCCAGCTGGCCTGCACTGTCTCAGGACAACACAGCTGAGGGCTCTCCAAATGGCAACAGAGGTAAATAGAAGTGTATGAAGTTGATGTGTAGGCCACACATGTATGGTATAATACAACATTAGACATGTCTGTAAGAGCAGTTGGAAGTCACAGCTTGCACAGACGACAACATGCATTAAAAAAAGACAAATGCAGCACAAAACAACATACCATTACAGATGGAGAAGGCATGGTGAAAACTTCGGTATATGCATTCAGAAAACAACAAATTATATACTGAGCATTGAGTAGATGAATTGCAGATTGGATTAGCATTTATAAGCAGTATATAAATATTTAACAAATGGTTTATATCGCACTATAATGTAGTGTACATGTAAGTTTATAATTAATGTACTTGTCACAACAACTATAACTCCTACTGTGAGGCACACATAAGTGGAGGCTGGTGTTTAAACAGATAATGAATGACAATATAGTAAAACACAGTTGTAATAATATCAAATATGCCTTTGTAGGAGGAGTTATAATTGTTGACAAATACTGTACATTACTTAACAACTTAACATGTCCTTATATCTGCTTATAGCCACATAATAGTGTGTTAAAAACCATTTATTAAATGTTGGATAAGTGCTTATAAGTGCTAAATAGGGGACCTAAAGTAAAGTGTTACTGATAAAAACAGGCATGTATAGACATTTCACTTTTTTCTGCTGTAAATCTTATATTTTTCTTTCTTTTGTACCATACTTGTGAAAGGGTTGTTCATTTCTTTCAGATTAAAGACCTTCAATTTGTTTTGGACTTGGTGTGCAAAGGACTATAGATTGCATATTGTTTTTCTAATCTTTTACTGATCAGTCTTTTTCAATCCAATAAGTCAAACAAATTAAAGCTAAATCTCTAATATTTTCTAACTAATATATTGTTTTTATATTAAACTGTATGGTGGAGTGGGTTGAAACACTAAAATCTATGCATTGGAGACAATTTCCACGCTCTGTTTTTGTGCAATGTTGATTTGGTGAGTCAGGTTGAACATTTTGGTCGGTGATGCCAGTGCAGTCTTATTTTATCAATATTCAGTTATAGTAGTATATGGTAACGTAAGGTAATTGTATAGTGTATAGTAGTAGTGTAATAGTAATCTAATCTTATCAGTGATATTGTTTAGGTTAACCGATGACACTGTTAATGGCACTTCATACCAACAACAATGAGGTGCAGCAACTTTACAAATGCCACTCTAGATGCTTTTTCACCTGTTGTTTGAACAAGAGGAAGTTATAAAGGTTATCTTCAACGACGTTGTTAAAACCATTTCTCGTTCTCATTAGTAAGCTGATGAAAGGAAAAATCAAAACACTCAAAGATAAATAGAAGCAACAAAAAATAACTGGTTATTGATTGTTTAGCTTATAAAGAAGATAGACTGCTGGTCATGGTGAATCATTATCAAATCCTTGTGTTTACTTTCCATTTTTCTGATTTTCAGACACCATATCTAATTACTTTTAAGAGTCAACTATTTCAGTGCTGTCAGCACATATACGTACACATTAGACAGAATCTTTGGTTTTTCCTTCTCTTCCTATATGATCAGTGTGGTTTTATTTATTTTTTGTTCTTTTTCAACCTCACATTAAACAATTTCCCTTTCCCGTGTTTCTCCTTTGCTCCCTGCCTTTCAGAGTCCTTTTGGGATTCCAGTGCTTTTGAGACAGACACAGACCTGCCTTCAGGATGGATGAGGGTGCGAGATACATCAGGCACATACTACTGGCACATCCCCACAGGCACCACCCAGTGGGAGCCTCCTTCACCCCTGGGTAAAGTTGATGACTCCATGATGTCCTCGACTATGTCCCTGGAGACTACACCCTGTGAGGAGCCT
This sequence comes from Siniperca chuatsi, assembly GCF_020085105.1. Taxonomy (NCBI): domain Eukaryota; kingdom Metazoa; phylum Chordata; class Actinopteri; order Centrarchiformes; family Sinipercidae; genus Siniperca; species Siniperca chuatsi. The sequence continues at coordinate 22,997,733 of NC_058048.1, forward strand.
GAGGTGAGGTCTAACACACATTTTGCTTGGATAGAGGCAATGACATGTGAGTCTGTAGACACTAATATCTTTTGTTACATTTGCCAGGAATCCTGGGCTCAGCTTTCCAGCACAGATGAAGGAGCTGGCGAAGGGGAACTATGGAAGGTAAGTCGTGGCAAGAGTGTAATGAAGTGTACTCGAAATACATGGGAGATGAGTTTGTACATATTTTCACATTTTGGTAAAGAACAAATAGTTTGGAATTATTTATTGAGCATATTCACTCAGCTCATAGTCAAGACTATATAAAACTGCAACCTATAAAATAGGTAACTTGACAGTTTATGTTCACTGAGTGTTGAATTGTCTCTCTCTCTCTCAAGGCTGAAAATTGATCAGAACAAGTAACTGGTGTCTGTTAACATCTTCTATCTGGAATAAATCGAAATTTCCATTGTTAACAGTTTTTCTTCTTGTCTGTGTCCTCAGGAGGAGGGAGAGGTTGCATCTGATCAAAGTCTGAAGGAGTTTGAGGGGGCAACTCTACGCTATGCATCCATCAACCTGAAGTATGTCCTATTAAAGCTTTTTGATTAGTTAGTATTTAGTATATTGTCACATGTTCTTATACTCTTCCTGTTTCTTAACCTTATCTCTTTCTCTATCATTGCAGTTACAATTACTCCCAGTCTGAGGAAGAAGAAAAGCTTGCCCCACTCTGCACAGATTTAGAAACTAAGGTAAATCAGTGCTTCATGTTGGATTTCTCCAATATGTTCAGAGTAAATTAGGGTCTGTACGAAAAATACTATCATTACACTTGAGACCTTGGTCCATGAGTGCTGCACTGTGACTGAAAACTGCTTTAAAACATTTAGGATGGGTGAAATTATTACACAGGGATTAATAAATATAACTTATTAGTTCTTTCCAATCAGGAACTTGAAAAAGCAACTATAAGTTGATGAGTGTATCGCAATTGACATTTTTGCACTTTTTGAGCAGGTTGAGCAGTAAAGCCAAGTGATGACCCTTTTCTCATTGTATTTGCATGTTTGTAGCCAAGCAAACATTGTTTTCAGTTATGGAGTAACCAGCACAACTAAAGGAGCATAAAAGAGGGGGAAATAAGCAGAGTTAGGACCCGACACACCTCAAATTTCCACCCTTTCCTAACGTCATTGTTCTACACCTTCCCTGTGCAGTCCTGTTTTGTGCTAATGTGCTGCATATTTGTACTGTCAGTGTTTTGCAGTGCGTTCCCTGGGTTGGGTAGAGATGTCTGAGGAGGACATGGCACCCGGCAAGAGCAGTGTTGCTGTCAACAACTGCATCAGACAGCTCTCTTATCATAAACACAACCTTCATGACACTGCTGGTATCTGGGGAGAGGTGAGGGAATTTTACTGAATCGCACTGTGACTCGACACTTCTGACAATTCCTGTGATGTCCACTTTAATGTAGATACATTTGAAAATGCTATTTACTTGTCAGAAGTTTTACATACTCATAATTTCAGGGAATTTCATAAAAGTACGCTGTCTGAGTGTGGTTGGTTTATTTTTCAGGTATTGTTAAACAGATTTCTGGCTAAATTCATATTGGAATTAAAGCGAAATACCTCAAATCATAAAAGTTAAAATGTGTACTAATGCATGCATAGATATCTTAACTTGAGCAGCCCACAAATTACTCTTATAGGTGAAATGTTTTTAAGGCAGGCTGCTCATGCTAACAGTGTGTGTGTCGTGACAGGGTAAGGATATGCTGATGGTCCTGGAGAATGACACTATGAACTTGATCGACCCACTGGGCCAGACTCTGCTTCATGCTCAACCGATTGGCAGCATCCGTGTTTGGGGTGTTGGCAGAGACAACGGCAGGTCAGTGTCCACAGTACAAGGCCAAAATGAAGATGGCAGAACTACACGTGATTTATTTATCTAACTAAATTTGCTTTAAACAAACCATGCTTCAAAAAGATTTAGCTTGGCATTCCTTAAGAAGCTTGGCCTCCTCTCATTTCTCTATTTTGTGCCACCTCGTCTCCTCTCTCCGTCCTCCTGCCTGTGACCCTGGAAATCGATCTTAGTGCGCCATCTTGAAGGATGTTTCAATTCCTAAAATGCATCTCGAGCAGAGAGGAGAGAGGAGGCTTGACATAGGAACTATGATGCACAGGTGTATCCTTTGCAGAAGTCTTAGCACCTGTGACATATAAAAGAGGCGTGACAATGGACAGATGATGCCACACGTTATATTGAATTGACGTCACTTTAAAATGACGACTCCGAAGCAAGGATGTCTCATTTTGTTAAATGTCTGTTGCCTCGACTCCTCTCTCCTAGTGTCTCTTCCTCACCTCCTCTGCTTGCATCTCGGGTGAGACGGACTAAGACACGAGGAGAGGAGGCAAGGAAAGGAATTGAGGACGTACAAACTGAGAAATGAGAAAGGCCTCTTGTCATGGCAGGCACATTATACTTTTGTGTGTACTTTTTTATTGTATGCTGCTGCCCTCTGCTGGATTTTAAGAACATTGCAGACAAATATGACCCTGTTTCTGCTTGCTTGCTTCCTGTCTCACTGTATTGTAACAATCATGTTTTTTCTTTCATGCTGCATTTTCCATCATGAACAGGGAAAGGTATACATTAATGTTTACTATCTTAAAAGTTTTATGAAATTATTGTTTTGTGCTGTTGTTACTTGCAATAGCATGTTTGTGTGTGCTCTGTGTGCACATATGCATATATTTGTTCAAACTGGTTCACTCATTTATACTGTGTTAATGATTCAGTATTCATGGGAATGTAACCTTTTCTGTTTGATTTCACCTGTAGGGATTTTGCTTATGTGGCCCGAGACAACCTGACCCAAGTTCTGAAGTGTCATGTTTTCCGCTGTGACTCACCTGCCAAGAACATAGCCACCAGCTTACATGAGATGTGTTCAAAGGTCAGCCACTATTGGATTGTTTCATTATGAATTCAGTGCAATTTGTTGGTTCATAATCAAACATGCATTTGAAAATTTTAACACATTTTCTCCCTGTAATTTGACTTTAGATAATGATGGAGAGAAAGGCGACCAAGCCAGGAGTGAGCAGGCTCAGCTCTGACCCGAGTAACCCTGTGGTCATCCCGGTTGAAGGTAAAGAAAAGTACCTTCAGGGTCTTACACACTTTGAATATCCTCACAATTCAAATTGTGGAAACAGATCAGTTAATGCTTCCTCCTTTCTTAACAGAGTTTCCTGCTCCAAAAAATGAACTCTTCCAGCACTTCCATGTTTATTACCTTGGTTGTGAGTCTGTGGCTAAGCCAGTTGGTAAGAAAACACCTTCAAATATATAATGGTTTATGTAAACACTTCAGCTGTTTGTGCCTTGAAATGGTAACTGTATTTTCTGTGTCCTGATCACAATTATGATTTTCTGTGTTAAGGTTAATGTAATGTTTCATGTTCTCTTGTACGCATTTCTCAGGTATGGATGTAATAAATGATGCGCTTGAGGTAGCAGTGAATAGTAAAGATAAAAGTGAATGGACTCCTGTCTCTGTGAATGTCGCACCAGCCACCCTCACAATACTTTCAAAACAGGTAACAAACAACAAACTGAACATGACAGGACTCAGGGAGGGTGATATGGTAATGTTTTTAATAAGGGGCTAAAGTTTCATCATATGCATTTACAGGGATGTCAGCAATATGTTTTAGTGTAAAATGTTCATGCATTACCTTCAGCATGCACTGTTACCTACTCATAGCTTTAAATCTGTAAAAATTAGTGTGGATATGTGTCAACTGTGATTGACCTTTTTCTTGTTTTTTCTGTTGGCAACTTAATATTATTATTCTAAGATGGAGATTAGCTTAGGATATCTTTTGTTTGACCTTTTAAGTGTTGCAATGTTTGCGTGTTTTATTTCACAAAGTACAAATGTTGCCACAAAAATATTTCAATTACACTGAATAATTTTGCTGTCATTTGTATTTCTAACCCCAGAATGAGGAGGTGCTGTCAGAGTGCAGGGTGCGTTTCCTGTCTTTCATGGGTGTGGGAAAGGACGTCCACACCTTTGCTTTCATCATGGCGGAGGGTCCCAGAGACTTCACCTGTCACATGTTTTGGTGTGAACCCAACGCTGCCAGTCTGAGTGAGGCTGTGCAGGCTGCCTGCATGGTGAGTCGTAAACACATACTTGAGAGGAAAACCATACAGGGGGAAAGATGTAGAGATGAGATGGAGATGTAAGTGACGTACAAATTATTCCTGAGGAAGACACTTGAGAAATGCGTTATTTGTGTTTTTCATTCTGTGAAGACTTCACTTTATTGTGTCCCAAAGTTGAAAGCTAATTTGGTACCAATGTGAATCACAGTTGTTTACATTCACAAGCAATGGTTTAGAGTTGAGTGTCTGTAATATGTAATCTATGCTGTGTGTGTGTGTTTTCTTTTTATAGCTTCGCTACCAGAAATGTTTGGATGCACGTCCGCCCAGCCTAGCCTCCTGCCTGCCCACTCCTCCTGCTGACTCTGTGGCTCGACGGGTCAAGAAGGGGGTGCAGAGTCTGCTGGGCAGCTTTAAGAGCTACAGGTCAGGCTCTCAGTCCCCTTGAGTTGGAGTGAAGATGATCCACAGTCCATTAAACACAAGGTCCATCACCACATCCCCTTCTCAATCTCACTTCTTCTCCTCCTCCTCATCCTTCTGCCACAGTTTCGCCTTACGACCGTTTCACTTGTCTAGTCAATAGTATATTGTGTGGAGTAGTTTGTGAGGAAAATGTGTGTCTATTTTTTTTCTTTGCTGGGATTCTTTCTGTGAGTCTTAACTATTTTTGTGTTTTAACAGAAACAATGCTATGAATGTTGGATTTGGATGTTGCTAGATTCTCTCACAGAAATGGTCTCGTTCCCCTTTTCCTCCTTGGTGCAATTATCATCTCTAACGCTCCTCTTTTTCTACTTTTAAAGAAGGTACTGTAACACGGTCGTCGTCAGTTGGTGTCAAGTAACCTAATATTGATTTTCTAAAACATGATTGCACCTCTCTCTCACCTTAGGTTGTAATACAAGCGCTGTAGGCGTCTCAGTAGTGTGCCACGTAGTTATATGTCCCTGTCCCTGACCCTCCCAGACAATGTATTGTAGTCTTCCAAAGATCTGTATGGTCATCTGTCATTTAGTGAGCAACCACTGATTTGAGTGTAGTGTGTTTCTCATACATTCTGCATGAACGTTTGCAAGTTCAGTGCTAGTGTGCAATAATCAGATGTTCCTGTATGGTGTGGTGATAAGATGGCTGCCATGTGATTATTTGTTCACTTTAATGAGAGAGTCTGGCTAGATTGAGTGTGAGGCTAATGGAACAACAGAGCCATGCTGAAAATCATTATCTTGCGATAGAAATAATAGTAATAAAAAATACAAACTCTGGGTTTTCACACAGCCATTTACCAACAATAACTACTGAATAGTACTGTAGAAACTTGCCACAAGCTGCATGTTTTGATAGCTTAGAGTTCTTGCTGCTTGCAGCAGTTTAGTGCTTAAGACCCATCAATGTATACTGTAAATTCCTTCTCTATGTTTCTGTATGGTAAGAGGAGGCTGGAGTTGATGTGTTGTTTCGTGTTTCATTGGCATGTCACTCTAGTTAGTGTCAGTGTATCATAAGCTAGCAGTAGAAAGTTAGACTTCCTGTCAGTTCCTTCAGAGTGAAAAGATGAGAGCAGGTTAATGTTTGTATTTACAGTTTGTGTATATGGGAAACCTAGAGATGATTCTCCAGTGGTTTACATTTTTATTTTTTCCTTGGCCACCTTTTGACGTGTGGACTCTGGCCACTCCAGTTAATGTATTTTGTATTGTTAACACGCACTACAATGTACACTGTTAAGATGGTTTTCACATTATCTCGTTAGATTTACTTTTTTATAAAGAACACACTAATTAGCCAAGTCGTATTTTATCTTTATGTGTCTGTCAGTGATCAATACTTTATGTAGCACAATAGTAATAGACATCTCAAATATTAAAGTTGCAGTTTGTAAGATATTTTGGACATTTGCCTTTGCAAGGCATTTGTTTGGCCATGTTGTCTGAGACATTGGTAGCTACTTACTGGATATCCTCAGGCTAACTGACTCAGCTACATAGAAATAAGTCTACAAATAAAAACCAAACCACATCAGAATATGTTGTATTACACATAGATATTTTACAGGAAAAGTATCACTCAATTAAATTACAACAAAATATTGTCAAAAGGAATATATAGACATGCATAACAAATACAACTTTGTATTTAAAAACATAAAATACATCTTTGAAACAGTGATTTCCTTAGTGGATAACGGATTATGCCCACTATATCATGCTGATATAAAAAGTGATACTTCGTGTTAAATCTAACTGGTGCATAATGAAAATAAAGCCATTTTTAATAATTAATAATTTTAATTAAGTCTCCTTTACCTGCTGTCAGCATTGCATTGTTCACAACTTCAGATTTTTTTTTTTTAACTTTCTAGATGTTTTGTCATCTTTGATATTATTTCTATATTGCAAAAAGCAGAAATCTGAATTGTCCTCAAAAGAGTTCTAAGAGAAGTTTGGTACTTGTAAAATATATAGCGACAAAATATATAATCCATGTTTGAAACATATGGATTGGGAATGTGAGTATAGAGAAGTGTGACACTGTGTTCTTGAGATTTCCGACTATAAAGCTGTCATGGAGTCTGTTCTGTTGTCTGACCTTATTTAATGACCTTGTCACCCAATTTTGAAAGCAAAGCAGTGCTTTGTGATGCCTGGCCTTTCTCAAACTTTCATTCATAGATTCCTATAGATGTTTTTAACATTTTAGAAGTTATCAAACACTAAAACTCTTACCAACTGCTTCTTTATATGTGTAATATATAACACTAATAAAAATTAGACTACATTGACTCATATTACTGCCTTGTCACTCATGTGTCACTATTTTTGCTTTTTCTCCTTTGACGTTTGCTGTGTCCAGTCAGTGGCAACACTAAAGCCAGATGAGTTAAAGAACATTAGCAGATTAATTTATTTCTGTTCATGTAAATTAGGTGTATAAAATGTATGTATTTAAAAGTCACTGCACAATAAATGTGAACATATCATAACTGTTTATGTAACTGTGGTCTTTTAATATCCTGGCAGTTTTTTTTTTATGTTTCTTTTTTGGTTGTGTGAAGCCAAGTGGGTCTGAAGAGATTGTCTTCCAAAGAGCAGGTCCATATCCTATAGCCTGAAAATGTCTGCTTTGGTTTCTGGTTGTGGAAGCATAAACAATTTTTCATTTTTTATTAATGACTTTATCTGTCTTTCTCAGCTTTTCCATTAAAATGTAAAAGAAGCCACATACTCAGCCTGTCTGGCCATTTTGCATATGCATTAAACCTGCTAACACTGGTTTTACCATATGTATTGACAGCCCAGCCACACAGTGCATAAACACAACCCCCCACTCGAGGCACCTGTTCATTTCATATCAGCACTGCTGCCCCCACCTGGTGAGTTCAAAAGGATGGGTAGGGCTGGGTATTGTTTCCCTAAGAGATGGCTTTTGAAGATGAAAGGTGCACATCAAGTGGAATCCACAGCAGGCGCAGACTGGTAATAATTGGCTTCACTATCTCCACACAAATATCAGGACTACCCTGTCAGCGGGATCCTGGAGCAGTGCTCTGGCTATAATCGCTTCCTTTTGAAAAGAGAGACGGGGTCTTCTGTGCTAGGTGACTTATTGACATATGTTTGTGTAAATCAAACATATCTGAGTCACCTGCTATAGTCTGTCCTGTTGCTTTGTGTGTTAAACATATCAGTGGTGTACTATAGACAAAAATGACTGCTTCTTTAATACACTACAAATATTGCTTCTGTTTATACCACATGAGTCGACTTGAGCAACATGCATGCATGTGATTTTTTTTATTTTATTTTTTTTTACTATCTCTTAACAGATTATAGCTCATATTTACACTTCGCTGTCAGTTTATTAGGTACGCCTAGCTAAAACTAATGCAGTCTAACACAGCGGCCTGGCAACAGACATTTATGAAGGTTGTAATGTTTAGTTTTTGGTGAAAGTCATTTGTTACTTTTAACAGTTTAATCAATTTTTCCAGACAAATTCAGCCACCAGACGTGAAAAATAATTTGCATTTTCCAAGGTTTGGAACTACTCTGTCTTTCGGATAAAGAGGATCTCGACCGTGCAATCAGTACTATCATATTGCAACACAATCTACCTCTCACAAATTTTAAATTTACTTTAAAGCTTTTTTGATGAGACAAACTACTTCAGTTTTGTCAAATGTTGTGTTCTCTTTCCTTGTGTCTTTTCTAGCATTTGAATGTCATACCTGCTGGCAGCAATTCATATATGTGTGTATCCTATGTCTATTTTTTTTTGGTAATGTTTGGTAATTGTTGGTCATTTTTTTTCTATTTTCTGTTACCCCTAAACGAAGATGGTAAACATGGTAGATATGTTTACCTGACAGCACTAGTATGGCTCTAGACTCTTAATCTGTTTTCCAAATACATACTACATACAAATTCTAAGCAGGTTTGAATATGCAGTGTGTTCACACTAGAAAAGTGACATAGAAAGTACACTCAAAACATTCAGTATGCATACTAAAACCCCTAATTTTTGAGTCTGCTGTTGATAGACACAATTCTCCCGCAATGCAATGCACAAAGGACAAGGAGGCGCTAATCATGCTAGCTGGAAGTATTGATGGTGGTGACACAGCTCCAGAAACTGGACATTTTTCCATCAATTTGTTAGGTTTAAGTGGCAGGAGCACTCTAAAGTCGCAGTTTGATTGCCTTTGCACGGCGCACACATTGTATCATTTCCTGTTAGTATAAACCAGTTTAGTATGTTAATGTCTATTATACTAACTGCAAAACCAATTTACTATCAAGTATATTATATATTAAGTGTTGTATATAGTATAGAATTGGGACCCAGCTTGAGTCTTGTTTGAATCCCACTAGCACAATCTGTTTTTATTCTCCCTTGATGTATTGTGCTGATGTGTTTTGTTACCACTGATTTAGAGAGGTGTTAATTGAACTTTATGGTCATTTTGGGGGCTGTGGTTTGTGGTGCTTTTGAATTGTATTGTTTTATAATGAGATGTGTTTCTAGTATTTTGCCCACCTCATTTATATCAATTAGAGGCGATAAACAGCTTCAACAAAAACTGAAGATTATAACTTACATGAAGGTAGGATTTATTGCTGGACCGTTATATTGGACTGTATTAGTAGGTGTCGACTACATAATAACCTGCAACTGAGTGTACTTTGTTTTCGGTGTAATGCATTTTTTGACTGTTTATTCCTTATACAGAAAACATACAGTAATTGTGTAGAGCCTTGTCTGTATAGCTTGGATTATTAATGTGCGGTGGTGGCATGTTTACAGCCACCCATGCCCTAAATCCCTAAATCCCTTTGTCGCCTCTGTATTCTGATGCTTGTTATTGTGCTGCAGTGTGTGTCCATGTATCTCTGAAGACAGATTTATGCACTCCATTTTTGCCGGGTGTCAATCACAATTTACATAGGTCGGCCCATGGAGAAACTAATCACAACTATAATTATTCCTATAGCCTAATTATGCATATGGCATTTGTTTAATGGAGATTTATTTGGAGTAATGAATGTGTAGTCTTGTGGAACATTGCTTTCCTTCTCAGTGTGGAGGAGAGGTATTGCGTGTCCTCTGCTGGGCTCTTCAATCTAATCACCAATCGCAGGCTAGATAAAAGGAGCCAGTGCAAGCTCCGTCTTCAGCCTGGTACCAAGGTCTGAGAGAGATGATGGAAATCCCTGTAGGGCCTTTTCAAACACATTCATATTGCAAGAATACACCTCTTGCTACAAGGATTCTCATATTCTCTGCAGCCTTTATTTCAACAGTGCTTACCCATGAAGATTTCTGCAGCTTTTTTTTTTTTTTTTTGCCCACTTCTGGGTTCTGCAGAGATTCTTGGTAATCGGGGAAGACACCACCGAGTGCAGAGCTTTGGTCAGGGCCACAGCAAATCAAATATGGCCACAGGAGATGTATGAAGGCAGTTGGATCAACTACAAAGAAAAACCAAAGGAGAGGATAATACTTCCTATGCTGCCACTGTAGGGAGTGTAAACAGTTCTTGCTTTCGCAGTCTAATAAAATCCATAACAAAATGGGATACATTAAAAAAAACATGAAATGACAGGTGACAGGAGAATAAACAACAGACAATACAGATGCAAGTACAGACACAAATGCTGGTGCAGTCTCTAATAATGCCCTGAGGCGTTCATTTGGGGATTAAGTAGTCTAATCTCAAAATGTTCAGTAATTCATTCCCTCCCAAATAACACAGTGATTGCTTTGCCAGTGGGAGAAGCCAGCTGCCCACTGGTGTCTGAGTAATCATTTCTCCAGTGGTCCTCCAGCGATTCCAGCAGCTCAGCGGCAGTTAAGTAGCAGTTCAGTACACACACCAATCTGAGAGGAAGCACTGTCTTTACTGACTCTGCTGTACTGTAGCATGTAGCATGTGATGATGCACGACAATGTTAAACTAGACCATAACCTAAACCATACATACGCCCCAAAACTCAATATTCTCTTTATTTATTTATTTATGTATTTTAAGACTGGTCAATTTTAAATTCACTGCTAAAGCAGTGCACAGTAAAAACATTTTATTAGTAATTTCCAGTAGAGAAAGAAGTAATTAGCTCTTCCAGTGTAAAAATACTCAATTACAGGCCAAAGTCCTCCATGCAAAATCTTTTCAGATCAAAATCATTCAGAAATTATACTAAAATCGTTTAAATTCATTATTTCTAAACATCTTTGAGATGTTTCTACACATTGATGGAGATTGGAGTCCACATATGGTAAATTCAGTTGCTTGGACATGTTTTGTAAAGGCATCCACCTGTTTATATAAGGTCTCACAGCTCACAATGCATATCAGAGCAAAAGCCTAGCCATGACTCGAAGGAAATGCCTGCAGAGCTCAGAGACAGGATTGTATCGAGGCACAGATCTGGGGAAGGCTACAAAGCATTGACGCTTCCCAGGAGCACAGTGGCTTCCATAATTCTTAGATGGAAGAAGTTTGGAACAATCAGGACTCTTCCTAGAGTATAATAGTCCATTGATCTTCCAGCTACCTTTTAAATTAATCTTTTTAGAGTTTGTCACGGACATGTTTGCAACAAATGCATGGATGCAAATACTTTTGAGTCTGCCGCAAGTATCTCAATATGACTCAGTGACAAGTCCTTTTGTTCAGACAGACAAATATACTTATCTGGCGCACCTTGGCCCCTTCTCTCCCACCTCCAATCAGTCATTTCTATATAAATAAATAATAGAGTAATTGCTATGAAGAAAAGCAACTGTCAAACTGAAATGAATGGTCTTTATATTGGTGCACTGCCATGTCACTGGAATCATTAAACTTGAGATGACAGGCAGCAACCAATTCATATTCATACTGTGTGATGGTTGGGGTTTGTCAGGCAGTAATGTTCAATGATTGGAGTTAGTGGAAAATGAAATCTCTTATTATACATGAGGATGAAACACTCCAACAGTGTTACTGAGGTTCTTACAGACACAACATTTTGAATGACTCCTCATTTCCAGATAGTCAAATGAACCATTTCACATGAATCTTCTGAGCTTTAAAGGAACATTTCCACATTTTGGGAAATACGCTTATTTGCTTCCTTGCTGAGCGTTAGATGAGAAGACTGATATCAGTCTCGTATCTGTACACTAAATGTGAAGCTACAGCCAGCAGTATATTCGTAGAAAAACAATTTTGGGAGAAGACACGAACAGTCCAAGCTGACCAATCACAGTTCTTGCAGTCCCCATGTGGTATCTCTGTAGCAACTGTAGTCCAAATTTTTGAAGAGGTGCACGTCAGCTACGTCATAGCTACAGAGCCTACGCACATAGCTATAAATGAAGCTTTAGATGTCCAAGTAGGTGGGACAGAACCAGGCTAGCTGTTTCCCCATCTTACCCAATCTTCTCATCTAACTCAAAAAATTCCTTTAGCTCTCTGTAGCTCTGTGTTGCTGCAGTTAAACCGAGCCGATGCAGATATAAAACAGTTTATTGTCTTACAGGTGTAATGATTAACAGGGAGATTAATTTAAGTCTCTCTAAGAAGCCAGCCTGGTCTCCTGTGAGTCTCTCCACAGACCCCACCAATCTGACGGCCCAAACCCTCCCAAGGCATACTGCAGCAAATTGCATCGTTACTTTGCAAATTTGTTCAAGCAATCAACTCAATCTCACTTGGGGTACCAATCTGACAACAGGAATGATTAGAATCCTGGGCGGCTCGCCGCTTGTCACTTGGGACCGAGATGAGAGCGGAATTACAATGAAGCCTGAAATTGTGTGCTATTGTTACCTCTCCGTGTTCCTGTCCTCTTTCTCTATCCAGCCTTTTCCTCATGCCCACGTCTGTCCCCTCTATTCTATCCTTTGGAGATGTGGTAACAAGGTGTGACTGTAAAGAGACAAAGCTAAAGGGCAATTGTCTTGGATGGGAGACTAGAAATAGCTCCTGTCCCATCTTTTATTACAGAACACACCTGCCATCACCAGAGTGTAAAAACCCCTGATTTGGGAGATGAAATATGCAAAGTTTGAGTGGAAATGCGATGGAGGATTAGACTTGATGGCCTTTAATGTAGTAGTGGTGGACACAGAGTGCTTTAAAAGAGGAATAAATACTTCATCATGGGATAGCTTTGCAAGGAATTTCGGCAAGAGAGGCAGCTCAGTTGAGTTCCCTTTAGGTTTGAACAAAATACATTAAAATGACCTCAGGAATTGTGGTGAAATGCAGAGGGCAGAAGCAGGCGGCTCTCAACTTGCTTTATATTTATCAGTTTCTTCTCACATGTTGCCTTCGAGAGGCGGGATGGGGAGGTGAAATGACCTGATGGGAGCTGAGGGGAGGAGAAGTCGGCTGTTGATTCTCATTTCACCGTTCCCATCTCCCAGCAGGATTGTCTGAGACATAGATAAATACTGCCAGCACTGCGATTTATAAGCTGTGCAGCAGACACAATTTCACCCATTACCTGACCGACTCAAAAGTCCAACACGCTTGAGTCCCCTGCATACAGAGTGCCGTGATTTCAACTGCTTTTGCCATTCTTCTCCCCCTCCTTTGCCTTTCATCTAACTCTCTCTTGTCAACACCACAGGGGGACAAGGGAAATCTCTGAATACTTATTTTTTTAGTGATGCGCTTTGTGTAAAAATTAATATGTGTTACATAGACCAGGCAAGGTTAGGATGTGATGAGCTCTAGTCTCTATATTACACCTCTCTTTTAATTCCTAGATTGGTTGTGATGGATCATGGTTGGCTCTTTAACTGCACATGCTTGTGTATCTATTTTTAAAATCACTAAAGAGAAAGGTCACCCAAGGTAGTTCTGGTAAAATTACTTGTTAAGCTTTGTTCATTCTTCAATACGGATGCGGATGAACACAGCTGTGGACTTGTACACAGACAGCAGACGTGCACGTGTTTCCATACATGCTACAATCAGGGGACTGTGTACGCAGACACGTTCCACACATGAACACACGCGCTAGAAAGGTGACGACCTCATGACAGCAAGAAGAAGAACACCTTTGTTGTATGTGGCTGAACAACAAGAAGTCAAGAAAAAAGAAAAATGGTGTGTGCCACAGCTTAATGAGAATTGGATAAAAGGATGGGCAATACAGCACATAACTACAGTACACAAAACAAGCATCCAGTTTGCTTTTCTAGTGCATGCACAGTTGGCGTGCTTGTAATGTGTACAGTCCACTTTAATTCAAAAGTCACACATTTTTGGCGGTGGACCTTCACAGGCATGGGCAGATGACAAAATTGACACCTCATGGTGTCGTGGATACAGCAAGCATGAATTGACCTTTAGGTCTAGGGATTTAATTACTGCTAAGCCCCACGGCTGTACCAGAAACTAACAGGCCACTGCCCGGTTCGACTATGCCTGAAAATGGCCCTTACTTTAGGGATGAAGGTCATCATTCGTTGTCTATCAAACTCTTCTCTCTTCTTCCTCAGCTCTCTTCTCGTTTGGCGTCTACCCTCTGAGAGGCTCATATTAGATAAGACACATTACCCATAGTCTGATGTAATTTAAAATGTGTATTCATCCACGGCTGAAAATAGTCCCCTATATGCTCCTTTTTACTCCTATTTGAGAAACGTTTGCTAAAAACTACATTGGCCAGCTGTTTGAGGAAATTACTGAAAATGTACGTCTTCAGTAGGAACAATTGTGCTTGGGCCTGAATGCAACAGACAGGTAGAAAAGAAGAAAAGTATTGAAAATCGGACTGATAGATATTTTGTTTTTGGTCTTTTAATGAGATTTGTTGACAATAAGAAAGATATAGAGTAACCCTAGCTTTACTCTTTGGGCACCGTTTGCTTTTAATATTGGTTGTAAATTTCAACTAAAGACAGCAGCGGATTAGTGACTTCTGTAGATAAGCTTCCCATCATCCAGGGTAGCAGTAATAGAAACCATTTGAATACAAGTTTTATTATTGCTTGAATGAAATAGTGGAGTGAAAATAAACATTATCATTCATTTAAATCCTATTTGGTGAAGTGCTTCCACTTTAACAATGGATTACTGTTATCATTTTATCTATGTTTAAAGGATTTAGAGACAGTGTTTGACATTAAATCTCTGGTACCAAAAGTAGCAAACAGGCTCTTTTCTGAACTTGAGGCTATTTTGTTTTCAGTAGTATTAAATACCACAGGCTTTCCTCCCCATTCTCATTTAAAGTCAAATTACTCCTTCAAGGCCTGCCAGTAATATGGGTTAATTGTTCTGGATGGCTGGATCACTTCCAAGCAGTTCATCCAATTTCCATTTAAATTGAGCTATCGGAGCGTGACATGGGCGACGCTTGGCTCAGCACTGTTGCAGACAGGCGACGCTGGCTGGGACGCAGAGAAACCTGTTTACAGGTCATACTGGAGACACTTAAGTGGCTCGCAGCAAATGAAATGCAAGCACACACCTTGCTGGTTGCTTCAATAGGGCTTTAAGAGGGAGCAGAGAAAAAGCCTCATATAGTCAAACCGGTCAAGTGTATACACGGTTCGAAATACAGGGGAGCTACGGGGAGCTCGGCTCACCTGAAAGAGACATGAAAGTCTCAATTTACGGGGAGCTCTAAAATATCCTAATTTTTGGTGCCACTGGTTTTTCCCTCATCCTACTAACATATTTAACATACAAGGACTACTGGGGTACCTGGGGATCCCAAGAATAAACTACTGTAAGAAACAACCATCATAGCAAAATGTTAACTTATTTTTTCTCAAAACAATATTAGTTATGTAATGAATGTCATCTGAAAGAAAAACACATCTAGGAGCTCTGAGAAACAGAGCAAACCTCCTCAAATCCATCTCCTCGCGTACCCCTCCTTCTCGCCATCTCCCTCTGCAGCCTCAAAAATGGTTACATTTGTGCTTTTTCCCTCACACAATGTCCTGATCATGCTCAGAATGCATGTCAATCATATGCATGACACATTATTTTACAGTCTTATCTTGTATAATATTGCATACATTTTAAATTTTTAAATTTGATAGTCATAAAACATTTGATTATGAAATTATATGTATTGTATTTCTGACTTTGAACATCATCTTACCTTAGGATGAGCAGTATTTATGGTCGCCAAGATGAGGAAATCTGCATCTGTGTCTGTCTCAAAATTTCTTCAAAGTGACAGACCCTACCCCCCCGATAGTGTGTGATACTTTAAATTAGCACCCATGGCAAACATGAAGTCCATAAATAGTTCCATCTATTAAAAGGCAGTATTGGGTGCTTTTGACTGGGGTCCACCACGACCCCAATACATTGGTATTTTTAAAAAGCACCAATTAAAACAGAAACAGAAACAATGATATGAAGTCATTAGAAACAAATTTATTGACAAAGTCATAAAAAAAAATTGGAATGATAGAATAAAGAACCTGTGAGATATGACAAAAAGAATACCTCGGTAGGATGAGGGGTTTTTCTGTATAAATTTAATTTCCTGTATATATAGGTTCCTGAAATAAGTAATAGGCTTACAGTAAAGCACTTTGCAACGTGAGTTTTTATGTGTGCATAACAATTTCCAAAAATTTGTGTCTAATAAACACAATGCTGTCTCTTCCTGCGTGGGGGCGCACTCAACTATGTTTTCCGTAAGACCAACATTTGAGACTGTGGGCATGTTCATAATTGTCATAGGCTGCAACCTAGGTCTGGTCTGTTTAACAAAGTAATGCAAACCATTGCCTGTCCACTGTGCGTTGGCATTTTCATTGTTTCTCGGCGGAGAGCGATGAAAAAACAACATTGCAACGGGGAATAATTTTTCTGTTTCTTTGTTGTCACAGGCTAAATATTAGCTCTTAAAATCGACATTTTTGGTACCATGGTGCCATTTGCTGTAGCTGCCCCAGCGGGATTCATGTCACAATATTTCTCAAACTATTGGACAGGTTCACCATCAACAGCACACCCCACTGTTCTTAATTTTAGCTGTTGATTTAAGGTTTGAGTTTCCTTTTCTCTCATGACACGTGGACTCTAATGAGCCCTGATTATTTCCTCCCACTGCTATTGTCATACACATCTTTATTTTTTTTACTCTAGGTATAAAATCAAGGTAGTGCATGTCATTTCAACAATGTGAGTAAATAATCTTTTATCATACAAGTCATGCTGATTAACATTAAAAACAAACTTTGTTTTGAATATAAGAGGCAGAATTCCTCAAATACACCACAAGACTCTTTTATTGCTTTGCTTTTTTTTTTAAACTTGAGCTCTTCTGACTGCACATTTCATGAGAGGTAGCGGTGTCTCAAATCACAAATGTACTCTATCAAGTAACAGTTTAACCCCCTGCTTTCCCTCCGAACTCGATTTTTTTACCACTGCACTTAGTTTCGGTGTCAAGGGCTACCCATAACCTTTTGGTGAATAAATCAAGAAAAAGGATGAACAGTAGAGGGTGGTAATGCAGCATTGGATGCAATCTGCAGTTAAACAACAGAAGAAAAAGACAAAGTAATAAGTGGTGTTCCAAGCGATAGAGGAGTTATTGGAGCTCTCTTTTGCTCATTCCTCAACTGGATGATAATCTGCTTTTTTATGACAAAAAAGAAGAAACACCAGAATACCCCTCTGCACACACACACACACACACACACACACATTTGAGTCACTGCGCTAAGCATTCAATTTCCCAAAAAATATGTACCTGCCGATCTTTCAAAAACCCAGAAGGTGGTGACGGTAAAATCAGAAAGAATATTCATATTATAAATATTCAATCTGTTGCAAAAATTTTAACTCCAAACAAAGATGGTAGCTGGAAATGACATACAGTATCTTCTTCCTGAATTTGTAGTCAGTTATACTGGTATATGTTGATGTTACACAATTTGTCATTTTCATACAAAATAATAAAAGATAAATAAATATTTTGATTGTGTTTTACAAAAAGAGCAATGACATATTTCATTTCAGTCGCAACTTGAGAAACGAGTTAAAAACCTTTTTATTGTGCAACAGACAGAATATTTTTTCATTTAGATGAAAGGAGTCTTTAAGAACTCTGGAAATACTTTCAGAAAAGTGGTACGTGTTGTTTAACAACCTTCTGGGTTTTTCAAAGATTGACAAGTATTTATTTTTCAAAAAATCTGATGCTTAGCTCTGTCTCTGTCAAATCTTTTTTTTCCCAAGTTTTTCTCAAAAAGAAAAAAGAGACTGAAGAAGTTCCAAATAATAGTCCCCCCCCCCTGTTCCAATGCCTAGCTTTGTGAATTCAATGTCATGGTAATACATGAGTGGCACAAACAGTGGCTATGTCTAACCCAGCCTCCTGCTTCACTTTGCCTCCACACATCACAAAGGCAGCCCCTGTGCTGTGTGGATCAGCTTGGATGGCTTGCATCAGTCATACCCCCACAGCCAAGCCAGCCCAACTTCTCATAAATTCCACACAATTCTGTATCATCGATTCGTTCCCTTCTAGAAATGGGCCCCATGTCACGCGTATTGTTTCTAGATTGAAAAGGAGTTGGCCAACATCTGCTGTAAATCTTAAACTCCCATTAACCAGAGGGATCCATTCTGACACCAGGCACCATCTCTCTCTCTCTCTCTCTCTCTCTCTCTCTCTCTCTCTCTCCTGGGTCAAACCATTGTCTTGGTTTCATTTTTTTATTTATTTTGCAACCTTAGCAGGCCAGACCCTCCGTCAGAGGGAGAACTGGTTTGTGAACACAATGATGTCGAGTACAACATTAAAACGTTTAACCAAGTGGAGGGACACCGTGACCCCACACGCTCACACTATCAGTCAGGTCAGGATGAGAAAATGGAGGTCACATAACACACAAACACATATTATTCTAAGACACTAAATGACACTGAGAGGGAGGGATTATATTTGACCTATTTCATCTCTGTATGGTTTTCCTTTAATTAAGTTAAAGGGTCAGTTCACCCAAACCAAATAAAAACGTTTTTTCTCACTTACCCCTTGTGGTATCTAGCGGTTTTGAAGTATCTGAGATTTATGCAGCCCCAAAACCTTTTTTTGGTTTGGTTTATTAACAACATTCTAATATATTTATAAAATCACAACAAATCAGACTTTATTAGGGATAAAATGATGAAGTACTGGACTTATTTTCATTATTGTCTGGTGTTTACGCAGTCCAGCAACCTTATTGAGACGGAGACAGGTATTCAGTGTCTGACATTAAGATATATTAGAAACTAAGAACTGAAGATCTAGAAAACAAATCATTTGATTTCATTTGACAACAGATTTTTTTTAAGCTAAGCTAAACAGCTGCTGGCTGTAACCTTATACTGTACAGACATTACAGTGGCATCTTCTCATCTAACTCTCTCCCAGAAAGCCAAAAAGCGCATTTCCCAAAATATTGAGTTATTCCTTTAAAATCTGCATGGCTCGATATCATTAGCACTAAGTGAGAATATACATTTTTTTGTGTGTGATTTTGGTGAACTGACCTTTTTAAAAATTACAAATAGAGAGAAAAAGTACATAAATGTTTTGTATCTTCTACACACTACAATGTATGTCCACGATGTCATCCCCCATGAGTTATCCTGTGAAAGGCTAATTTTGAACCAGACTCAGGTCTCCCACATTAGCAGTTCCCCTTGAGCTGCCCTTGACTTGAACACACTGAGCCCGAGGCGTTGGGCTGAGGGCTGGGCTCCCCCCCAGGCTCCCCTCCCCCAAGGACACTCTGCAGGTTGCCTGCCTGTCTGCCTGCAAAAAAAAAAAAAAAAAAAACACATCCAGATACTTCTATTGTTCTTTCTCTGATCTTCACACAGGTTGCTAAAACAAAGCCCTCTTATTAATATTTATAGCCTCTCTGATGGGACGGGATCAATGGAGAGAGGAGAAAGAGAAGAGAGAATGTGTCTGAATAATCATCATCCATCCATCTACTTCCAGCCCTCTCTCTCTACTCTCCATCCCTCTGAAGTAGAAGTGATGTTTTAAAGAGGAATTCAGCGTGTGAGTGAGAGATGGAAATTTGGTGCGATAGGAGAGAAGAATGGCTGTATCTGTGCTCTCACACAAGTGTTCATTTTTGCTTTTGGGGCATGCTGGCTGCCACCTTGACAGGGATGTTATTGAGTTATTTTTACAACATTTTTCTTTACTTTAATAGCTAAATAAAGCCAAGGCACACAATGTCTCCCTCTTTGCCTTCATACATATAAGTATATCCTTCTGTACTGACATCTGTTTAAATCCAAGGCATATTTTGCTTGGTTCTGTTGACTTTCATTTGCCGGTATTTCTTCTCTTTTCCCAGCTGAAGATGTGTGGGAGAATGTTAAGAGTGGATTTGTAACAGACTCCTGGTGTCTTCATTGGCAGGCCCAGCATGGTGGATCTCCAAGATGAAAGTCTGACAGCCTGAGACGGTCTGCTCTGCCTCTTCAGTAGGTGGGCACGCTGCCCAGTGCTCAGTAAGCGAATTAGGTGGGCAGTATGCCCAACACTGCCCCTCTTGACTGACAGTGGCCCTGCCGAGCGGTCTTTAACTGCACAAGGAGAAAGTTATTAATCAGATGTGTTTGCTTCTTCCAGCTTTTCCTGGGGGGGTGGCTTGATGATGAATGCCCTCACTTCTACGTGTTTCAAAAGTACAGTTTATCCATGAGGAATGGAGCAGCTTGTACACGGGCTGAGGGGAAATTGCCTTTTCCTTTGACCTGCAGCCAAGGGTGAGGAAGTGAATGGAAAGCGATATGAGAGTGTCTGCCCTCTGAGGTGATGAATACGGTGCAAATTAGAGGAAGAGGCCCTTCAATCTCCAGCGCTTTGGCTTTTCCCATTCTTACCGCTCTAAATTGTTTTCTGTCTTTTGCTCTACAGCCCATACCTGCCTCCCCCATTTTTTTTTTCTTAATCTTTCTTTCCCTTTTCTTCCATTGTTACATCTTCACCAACTCCACTCCCCCCATGCTGCACTGCAGCAGGGTTTTGGGGGCGTGTGGGTTGACAGGTTGAGCTCTGGGATGTCGAGAGGGCAAGGGCAGCATTTGCAGATTGTGGGACAGAAAGCTGAGACAGCACGGCCTTCAGTGAGAACACAGTGTGCAGCAGGAATTGCAAGGCCATGCAGAGTCACAGAGAACCGTGACCTTGAGTCGTGAGCAGAGAAAAAATCAACACAAATCCATCGAGTCTGGACATGGGCTCGCAGGCCCCGGTGCCCCGCATATGTGTGCACTCATTGGCATATGGTGTTTTGCTCGAAATGGATTAGACAGAGCCCCTCATGAATTATAGTGAAAGCCCAGGATATTGCAGTGCACCACTGAGAGATAAACAAATTAGTGTTTTTATCTTCTCTGCCTTTAATTGATATTCATGAATGCAGTATTTCATATGCAACAAAAGGTTTGGTTCAATGCTAAACATTTAAATTTTGATTATTGATTACTATTATAACAATCCAGTGGATAAGTGCTCTTGTGTGTGCATGTGTATGTGTGTGTGTGGCTATAAATGCCTAAAAACTACACAAAGTAGCCAACACGAAGCCTGTGGGACATGAATCTTTGAATCATATGTGAGTGGAATAATAACACTGTACTGTCTAAGAGGAGACTGATGAACTGCTTTTAAAATACATGTGGTTCCAACTGGACTCAATCTTTATTTGGAACTGGTCCTGCTGGATTGACACAAATACCAACCTGGGAAAAAGCGTTGGCTCTGTTGTGCTAGATTTCATCCACTTTGTAGTTATGTAATATATTGCATATAGAAATAAATGGTTTTTATTACTTGAACTGTGTTCATACAGTATGTGCATTTATTAAACAGTCCTTCACTAAATATATAATATATAATATGTGAAATTTAGCTCCTTTAAGCTGCATCCAAAAACTTAACATTTTCAATCCCCCACAGAGCCTTTGGCAGGTAAAACTCTACACGGGCTGACTATTTCTTTCATTTTAATGACAGAATGAAGTGTGATGCACTCTATGCGGGAACATGCATCACTCATGTCATTAGTGCACATGTTTTGCCAGTGTTGTTACTTGTATCTAGAGAAGCACCGTTTTAATACACCAAATATTGGCTGGAAAAGGCCATTTCAACCTCTCAGCCTTTTAACTTAACTTTTTTTGTTCCCAAGCGAAAAATGCAGCCACTTGAAAAACAGAACAAACACACACAGACTTGAACATCCAGTAGGACACATAAAACATATTAAAATACATAAAACATATAATGAAAAACATACAACTTACAATAAAACATCAAGGAACGGACAATATAATGAAAAAACATTTCTACTTACAGTCAGTTTCTAACTGTTTTGAGATGGTGGTTTGAGTTCTTTCTCTCCTAGAAGGAGATTGTTTTTTGTTGTTTTTTTTACCTGTGTAAAACCTTTACAGCTGGTTGCTTTCGCTTGAGTTGCAGTCTGCCATTCTGTTCCTTGTGTAATTTGCAAAAAGGAAAATGTGACATATATTTTTTGAAACAGGCTTCTAGCAGCCATTTTCATCCAGCACTGGTATTTATAAACACAGCAAACAAAGACGACCAAATGCAGTGTCTAAAAAACAGGAAATCCACATCCACCGCTGAACATTTTAAACACGTCTTCAGTGGCATTTCAGAAACACAAGACTACTCAAGATTATGGTTGCTGATTTCAGCTTTAACCCAACAGCTATGATGTCATTTTAAGTCACATTTAAGGGAAATAGTTGAGCTCAAATGGTTTAAACATTATTAGTTTTTACAGTGAATCATGGTCACACATGTATGAACTCTATTCTGGATTTCTGCTGGCCTCCACATGGTGTTATGAATCCCAATTAGAAAATCAGGAAACTCAGACTGACCCTCACCAGCCACCATACATTACAGTTAGCCAGTAGCTGCTAGTGTGCTCAATGTGTGGCTGCACTACTGCTCTTATTGGAGTAGTTTCTCAGTTATAGTGGCATTTTGCAACACAACACAGTCTTGTTTAGATATGTTGAGATGCTATATATAGATATAGATATAAAAGACAAAGCAGACTTAATTTGACAGATCATTGCTTGGAAAAACATCAACCAACACCTGAGTATGGAACAGATTGTTTTCCCTTCTATTGCCTGTGGGAGAGGCTTGCATCCAGATTGTCCTCCAAAAGTAAGTTGGTCTTTTAAAATCTCTGTCTACTGTCTATCTTAGGAAAGTGTTACAGCCAGACAGACTGACAAACCTGTAGTTGCTTACAGTTTTTATATCAATTGAAGGGCGTAGGAGGTTAAGTGGAACATTATAAACCTCTCCTCTCTGGACTCTTAATAAGGTTTTATTGTCCACTTGGCCTCCTGTTTGGGTAAAGATTGCCTTGCCAGTTTCTGCTTCAAGTATCTCCTTTGTTCAAATTTTCAAATGAAGGTTGAACATGATCTCAAACTCACCCTGAACAATACGTTCTTACAGTACAATGCCTCTCACACACCCACTAGATGTTATAATCCTTTTAATAGAAGTGATTGGAGAGACCCATCTTTAAAATGAAACACCACCCGGTGTCATGTTGCTTAATCTCTTCATTCTTACTTCTGCGACTATTTATTAAAGCAGCTGCTGAATGGGTGCATGATGTATCTTTTCCCGTCTAGTGCCACTCTAATGCTCCAGCTAAGTGATACCACCACCACCACACTGTGTCTATTTAAATATGTGTCTTTTGTGGCAGCTGGCCCGAGCTCTGGCACATGGAGCAAATTCCCTACAGTATGTTTTAACCTAAGCAGATCCACACAGCCTGTAGGTGCTCACTTACGGATAGGCCGTACAGAGATTGTACACTACCATCAGTCTTGAGCCTGAACAAGGGGTGAACCAGCAGTAATGATGGATTAATTGTCTCACAGAGCAGCTTCCAGTCATCACAGAATGAGTGTTTTTCATGCTG
Source organism: Siniperca chuatsi (assembly GCF_020085105.1). Taxonomy (NCBI): domain Eukaryota; kingdom Metazoa; phylum Chordata; class Actinopteri; order Centrarchiformes; family Sinipercidae; genus Siniperca; species Siniperca chuatsi. The sequence goes on from NC_058048.1 coordinate 23,021,367, forward strand.
GGATATTGTGCGGGACAGTGTTTTCTCTCCCTTTGTCTGCTATTCTCTTAACTACACTGGTAGCAGTGAGAAATGATGTACAGTCAGGCTCTCTGCTGGGCGACTACTTCCCTGGGAGATGTTGCTCATTTTCTGAATTGCATATGAATATGTGATGATGATTTATGGTCAACTGGGAAGCTACAGCTGGGATTTTCTGAGACTGTGCACATAGATGTAATTTAAAGATGCAGCAGATTTCTAGACTCTAAAGAGCTTTGTGTGATTTTTATCACTTTCTTAATAATACTGTCTAATTTACAAAGGAAGGACATACACTGTAAATACGTTTGTACAGCTCTGTGGTCCTTGAAGGAATAGTTTGACATTTTTTGTAAATATGCTTATTTGCGGGAGTTAGATGAGATGGATACCACTCTCATGTCTGTCTGGTAAATGTAAGGCTACAGCCAGCAGCTTAGCTTAGTAGTAGTAGTAGTAGTAGTAGTAGTAGTAAGGCTGTGTTGCTATTCGATTTTAGAGTTTTATAGGTACCTGTACTGTAGGTGTATTTTTTTTTTAACCTTTGGATAGCTGTTCAGTCCTTACAGCAGGGTAAGCTAACCAGCCAACCATGTAACAGATAGATATGAGTATAAGAGTGGTATTGATCTTCTCATATAACTCTGGGCAAGAAATTAGGTAAGCATATTTCCCAAAATGTCAAGTATATATAAATATAATGTCAGGTATATCACAGTAATAATTTAGTTTCAGTGTGATGTTGATCCCTTGATCTCTGCTTATCTCTATAGAGTAGAAATATACCAAACAGGAAATTGCGGACATTCAGTTGTGCTGACATATGTGCAAATAATACTGCTCCGAGAAGTGTCCCATACATCACCAAAATGAATTTTGTCTCATCATCTGCTGAGATTTCCGACCATTCATCTATGTGAGTTATGGCCCCTCTTTAGAAGTGGATCTGTGCTACCTCAACATTCCCCTCACTTGTATATCTTACTGCGCTGTGCTTTTGGTTTTGCCTGTCTGAGCGTGTAGTGTAGTGACACGTCCACTGGGACAGCAGACATGAGGTTAAAGCAATTCACCATGGAAGAAACTGGAGCCTGTTTTGGCACTGGTGAAGAATGGGCAGAGACAAGCATGGATACCAGATGGCAGTGAATCCTTAATTACAGTTCTCTGGTGCAAAATGAGGTACTGGTGGAATGAAGTCTTGCTGCAGCTTCAAATACTCTGTTTACTTGGCAGAAGGTTCAGCAGTCATCCTATAGCAGCTTCTTTTGTTTTCGACATCGGCTGAAGAGTTAAAAAAAAACGAAAGGCCATTTAGCATTACCATCGGACTGTAGCAATGTTGGTGTTGGTGTCTGCCAGTGTCTTTGTGGAATGGTAATTACCAGCCTAATCAAAAACAGGATGAAGATGGACAAAGACAGTTGAACTGAATTTAAATAGGATAAGCATATAATGGCTCCCAAATGGAGAGCCGGGTCTGTGCTCGCCCCAGAGGGACTCACCTGTGATTTAGCCTCTTTACTTCTGTGTGTGACGGGGTGGCATTGTGGCATCGCCTGCCCCCTCCCCTGTGACCCCGAATGTTCTCTCTTCTGTAGGAGGCTGCATAATTGTCTAATTAAATGGAGAGACAACAGCCCCAACGTAACTCATTAAAGGAATCGCTCCATCAGCTCCTGCCTTTCCATTTCTTTTAAAAGAATCCTGGCAAGAAAGATCAAACAAAGAAAGGTGTTGGAGATGGGTCCCTTTGTCATCCCTCCCATAGAGTCTAATTAAACAGTCATCTTATAGACTAAAGGCTGCTCAAAATTTTCTTTCTATCATTTTGTTTCCAAAGTGAATTTTGCTAACTTGTTGGATCAGCTTGATTGATAATATGACCCATAAACAAGCAAACAAACATGACCGCACAGAAGAAGAGAGAGGCAGCATTTTTGAAAAGATATAGTGTTTGCCATGATAAAATACAGTATGGTACCTCTGGAAATAGTGTTAAGTGGTGAGCTGCTACCCTGTAAATAAAGTGAATGCAGTCATCTTTTTTGTATTAATGAGGCACGCACCACTGAATAATTTCAACAGATTAATGAGCCAGGTTTGAGCTACTTATAAATGAAGCTAGTTGAGCAAAAGGTTCCCATGTGACTTCTCTCAGTGCTCAGAATATAGTGAAATAATTAACTCAGAAATTACACCATCTCAGATGCATTATATAATAATTCACGAATGTATGTATTTATTATTATGTGGTTTTTAAAATTATTTTAGCATTTTTTTAATATGTATTTTAGTATTAATTTCATCATCAGTGCACATACTGTAATTTAATAAAGTGTACTTATTGCCACAGAAATAACATGTTGCATGCTGTAATTTCGTTTAAGAAAGAACTCATGTAGAAAAACATATAGCCTACATAAGCTACATCTGCTAGGTTTGGCATAATCTGCAATTGTATACTCCTGTCCCAAAATACATGTAAATATGTGTGTAATTATGTTGTGCAAGTGTGTGAGAGAGCATAAAGACACGTACATCAGTATAAATATCGTTGGTGTCGTCATGGTTGTGGTTACAAATGTGCCCCAGCCAAATTTATATATCTTTCTCTGTCCAGCTGATGCTAAATGTAACCTTTCCAAGTCCAATTATTTATGAAGTCTACAAACATGTCTCCACGCTTCTTTTCCCTTTGGTTCCCCCCTCATTCATATCTCATAAATATTTGAGAGGATGGATGTTGGGGGTTATCATATATCCCATCTGAAATGTTAGTGGCCCCTCCAGTGGCCGGCATGCTGTTGACAGAGCACCAAACCATTTTGTTTGGGATGCAAGACTCTATTGCGGGTGTTGTTTAATCTCCTGGCCTGACATGAACGTGGTTGCCCTGAATGTGTACTCATATCAGTTTGTTCATCCAGGTGTTTCACATGCTCGAGAGAATTAAAGAAACCAATTTTTCTCAGTCCCGGATGCAGACTGGCTCTGTAACCTGTCATAAGGATCAAATACTCAGCCTGACATACAATCTACTCATAATCTTGGACTCTATAGATTTTGTGTCAAGGTCTAAAAGTAACTGCTTGAATTTTGCTCTTGGGTCTTCAGGTAGTGCAAATAATCTTCTCGTTTGGAGTGACAGTTTGAGACCGTGGACTGTGTTAACCACACTTGTGTAGCTTTATATAGTGTGTTTGCAGTCTGTGGGGATGTGAGATTGAGGAAAATAATCAGGTGTCTTTCACGAGGCATCTCTGAGATAGACATGCAGCACAAGTTAGCTTCGTGCATTTTTGGTTGAACCCTGGATTCACTTTCCTACTTAGAAAGTTTGATCCTGCTGCTACAGCAAATACACAAACTTTCTGCAATGAGTTCTGCCATGACAGACTTTATAAGTGACTTACAATAAAAGCCTTATTCAATACTACCACTTCTCTACCATTCCTGTACTTGTCCAGAAAATGAATTGAGTTCCTTGAGCCCCAGGTAAATTGGCTAAATCCATATTAGTTGCTCCCCAACCTCTTGTGAAACGGGAATAATAAGTATCCTGTGTTTACAGGTTGCACGCTAAATGACTAAACTAAGATTTAGGACTGACTTCATGTGAATAATTTTGTTTATGTATTTACCCCTGATGTTGATGGATGATTGGGACTTTGCTACTTTAGTCCATGAATAATTCATCACAAGGAGAATGTGTTTCAGAAGTTGGTTCCTTGGCAACAATAATGACTTAGGAAATTGTTGAGGATAGTTGTTATCTAATTAAAACAGGACACAGCAGTCATTTCAGGTGATACAATCAGCTGAGCGCTGAGTCATTGCAAAGACCAGCTCGTGTCGAACAAACATTAGTTTATAAGATTAAAGAGGTTGCACCCTGCATGTCTTTACAGTATATTATTTTCATTATTATACTGGAAAAAAGGCCATTTATATGAAGCATCTAATGTAACAGCTTTTTGCCCTGATTTTATTATCCACTTAACGGGAGGTTAATAACATTTCTGAAGAACTTTTGACATGGCTTGTGCATTGCATTGATGGGATGCACCCTGTGGACCGGGAGGAAATTATATTTAGTAGAGCTGAAACATTTAGTTGATTAATCCATTAGTTGATCGACAGAAAATCAATCAGCAAACTATTTTGGTTACTGATTAATCATTTCAGTCTTTTTTTTTTTAAAACAAAAATGCCTGGTTCGAGCTTCTTAAGTGTGAAGATTCGTTGCTTTGCTCTTTTTTTATATGATTGTAAATTGAATATCTTTGGGTTCTGGACTGTCGGTCAAACAAAACAAGACATTTGAAGAGGTCACCTTGGGCTCTGAGAAATTGTTTTGTATGTTTTTACAGTTCATAGACTAAACAATTAATCAATTAATAGAGATGATGATAATGAAAATAATCGATAGTTGCAGCCTTAATCTTCAGGCGTGAACTCACTTATTTAACGCATACTCTTGCTGTTAACATACCAACTCATAAACTGTAGAGGTTACAAGGGAAACCAATGGGAGATAGTTCAGGGTAAACTCATTGTAAGTTAACATACAGAAAGTCTGGAACATGCCTAGAAACTCAGTCACTGGCCCTTTTACCCTTTTAACCTGCTGCTGGACAGAATGCAGATTGATCCATAAAGGCCAATAGAGGGAGCCCAATAGCTATTTGTCCTCAAGTTGAGACAAGGCAACGGGGTACCTCTGCAGTTTGTTTATATGCAAAATGGTTTAATGAATTAATAAAAGCCAAATTAATATTAAAGTTCACCAACATAGATGCAGGTAGACAGGCAGTTTTCAACAGCTATCATGGTATAGCTCAGGCTTTCTGACATACACTAACTAGAATCTATTTGCTGGCCTTTGTGAGGACGAACTGAAAGCCAGGTGGAGAGCTTTGAAACGCAGAGTCTGTCCCAGCAGATGGGTGGCGAGGCGGGGTGTGGAGTCCAAGACAGCTGTGGTCCGTCACTTTTTCAAGGTGTTTTAGCTTTCAGAGCCTTCCAGAGGTTTCCAGGCAGCTATAGGAACCTGTCAGCTGGTTTGCTTCAGCCCTAGGAAAAGAAACGAAGGGTCTCTGGGGGGCAGCAGGCTTTTCTATTACTAATCTTCATAACCGTTGCAGCAGGGGTTACCGCACGATGCCGTCACGCTCTGCTGGTGTCTCTAGTACACGATAGTCATGAGGTGGCTCTTTACACATCCTCTATAGATTAATGAGACTGTACGTTCATTGTGACAGATTTGGAGATGTTGAGACTCAAATAATTTATCTATATCAAAGGAAAAAGGATTTTAAGGCAGACATCTGCAATGTTTATTTCACTGATATTGTAAAATCTTTACAATTAAATGTTTAAGGAAACAGTGCTCCCTCTAAATATTAGTTTTGTAGTGATTTGATCCACCTGGCCAGGCATGATTGATGGACTTAATATATTTCATTAAGTCAAGGATTTATATTTCTCTTGTAATGAGTTGCTGTATTCAGCCCGGCTCTGAGGCCACACAGGTCTGTTGTTAAACTCCAGACAGCTTGGTCGTTTCAGTTTGAAGGGCTAAGGAATATTACTTCAATAAATATTTGATGAAAGAGGAAGTTCTATTGATTCATTACACTGTGAGTAATATGTGTATGTGTTCATTAGGCTGCCTCTGAGTATCCATGTTTAAAATTCTTTGTTTACAGTTGAGGGTCACATATGGGGAAACACATGAATATGGAGCAGGAAGCCTCCACTCGTCTCTGAGCTTTGCACAGATGCTCGTCCTGTATTCTGCATACACACACACACACACACGCATACTGTACATGCACAGACTGAGATCAGTCACATGTATACACACACATGCACACTCCCTTTTTTAATTAAAGCAATTAAAGTAGGTTTGGTGACATGCATACATATCCATGACTAACACAGAGATTTCATTTATCTTTTATTGCTTCCTGGTAAAATAAAACCTTTTCTGTCTCTGACAGGATATAAGCCTGGTTACAGTCACCTCCTGACTCATAAAAAGACAGCTTCTGGGGGGAAAAACAGCAAAGAGCAACATGAAGGACGTATAGAAAACAGGGGAGATGAGTGTCTTTCTGTGTGTGCTTTTCTGCATCCCTGAGTGTCTGGATATATATTTGTGTGTACAGCTGTGGCTTGAAAGTGAAAAGGGGGGGCGTCTGTACCAGGAGAGAGGTTATGGGCTCTACCCTGCAGCATTTGGCACAAAGGGTCTACTCCTATTATGCATGCTGGCGGTATCTGTGGGAGACAAGGTTTGGTCCTGGGAGATAAGGTCAGGTCCTGGTAATGAAACACATGCTAAAGGTTTGCACGGAAAACCTCTCATCTTCAACCTCATTTTTATTTTGAAGCATTTCGATCTCTCCATATTACTTCATTATCAACCACCTCTTCTGTGACTCGCACCATTTCGTCATATCAGATCATTCACCTGCAACAATAACCTTCAACATTTGCATAACTGAAGGTAAAAATAATCCAAGGACATGTAAAAGTGATACCCGGTTCATTAGGACGGAAATTCTGAAATACAGCAGGAGTGCCAGGAAGGTACCCTGCTGGAGCATAGCTGGTTCTTTGTTTATATCCCTGTGCTTTGAGTGTAGCTGGGAGGCATGGCAAGTGGAATTCGCTCAGGTGATGGGTTTAGTTTCAGCGGATGCAGAGGGGGAGCTCTCTCCTCCCTGCTGACTCTCCCAGCCGGCTCTGGCATTAAGTCAGCGCAGCTCTGTACCAGACGACAGCATGACAGCTGTTTCCTATGACTAGGGGAAAAACACATTGATTCACTTCCTCAGTTGGCCTCATTTGGGAAGAGATGGAGTGTGGCCAAAATACTCTTCACCGGCGCTGAGACGTGGACAGTAGAAAAAGGTCAGCATCGGAAAGGGGAATGGAAGGGAAGCGTGGCTTTAAATGACATGACCAATATTTCAGCTGCAAATGGATTTTAACCTTTGCCCATTGTGGGAGATGAACCTTGATGCTTTTTAGTAATTATTCTACCCTGCAAAGGCAAAACACCCTACATATTTGGTCAAAGACCTGAATCTGATAACAGTTTGTGGTGCTGTTGGATTGTATTGACAGGCCTTTCTATTACTTACTCTACCCTCATTGATATAAATGGGTTGGACATAATATTAGAAACAAAATAATTTAACAGCACCACAGACTACAGCCTCCAAAATAACCATAAAGTTGAATCAACACCTCTAAAACTTGTCCAAACAAAAACGGCTCATGATAACCTCATGAAGGCAGGATTTATTTCAGGGCTTTTGTATTAGACTGCATTAGTATTAGCTAGGTGTACCTAATAATTCGGCAACTGGTTGTATGTTTTACTATTTAAAACATGTTTTAATTATGTGAAACAGCTTTTAAACTACAAAATGAGCTAAAAACCTAGCCAAACAACAGAGCCCTAGCCTGCAACAGAGAGACAGAGTTATTTTCTTTCTTTAGCTGTTTATTTGGCCATCAACTGTTACAGTAGCTAGCTGGTGAGATAGCCACGGTAAGCCTAAAAGCTAAAGGTAAGAGTCAAAACTAAAGTTAGTTATTGATTTTTATCTGTAAATGAAAAATATCCATTTTGATGAATCGACATCTTGGTTATTCAGTTTACTTCACATAACTATGATGTAGTAGCTAAATTCAGTCATGAAAAACACCCCAGCTAACTCCTGCTAAAAGCTAACTAGCTTAGCAGATCTCAATATCTGCCATCTCAGCTTTTCACTCTAGTGTGTTTGTGTTTTAGTGTGATTAAGTTACTTTTAAATGACATATTTAAATGTATTAAATTGTAAATTAATGTAGTATGTTGATTTCTATGTAAATATTAATAGAAGATGGACGGAAAGACACTTAACAAACCAGAGATGCATTTAATTCCTATAAGCTATGGACTGTAAATAATCAAAATAAAGTTTTCTCAAACAAACTATTTATAATGGACAAGAAAGATGTTCGATGCTGCGTTCCCCCCTTGCTTTCTGTCAAGATTATCCAAAAGCAGGCATTTTTTAGATATTAGGTTCTATGGCAATGATTTTTTGGGTGAAATAATTAGCCTATAATGCACAAAATTAGGGTATTTCAACTTTTTTATCTGTTAAGTAGTTTCCCAGTCAGCCTGAAACTTGAAACTTTCTTTTTTTCAACTTTACTGCTTCTGTTGTTTCTGCTCTCTAGGACAAAATTGTGGAGATTGTGACTTTATGCAATATGAAAATACGAAAACAATGAAACATCAAAGCAATCAACTTCTGCAGCTTTGTCACAAAAATATGAATATTGTACGAGACATGCTTTAGAAGTAAGTTGGGCCATTTAAATGCTTTTGTTTTTCTTTGGCTACAAGAAAATAGCAAACATTTTATCATGATAAGTGGAACAAGAAAGCAGCCTCATAACTACTGTGTTTCAGGCAGAAACGTTCTGTCCTTGCATCCAGACATTAGCATTTATCCTGCTGTCTATGGTATTGATTCGTCAAGTGAACTCTCATGCTGACAATGACATTCCTTTTTGTACAGTAAGTGCTGTGAAGGCTCTTGAAAAGCCTCAGTGCTGTACTTAGTGCCAGTCTAATACCTAAATGCAGTCTCATAGTCAATACAAGTTATGTGAAAACTCACAGTAAGGATGCAATAGATTCAGGAGATATTTTCTTTTCATTCAAGGGGAGATTGTTTTCACAGCTGTAAGAGCAGTGGTATGGGGATTAGGTATTACCTGATAGCACACAAGCATGTAAACACATTGGCACTAGACAAACAGACACATTTATCCATAAATGATTTGATTTACTGTTTTATTCCTGCTGCTGTGGTCTCTATCTGCTATGTAAATATTATTTTCTGGAGAGGATATAACAAATTCATCAAAGAAAAGCTTGTATCATGTCATGCAGTCTAAGTCACTGGTATAAGAGATTACGGTTGTACGATCAATAGTTCTCTCATGCTACTTCAAACATTGATCCTCTCCTTTGAGATTTAATTAGATCCTGAATATGCTCAGTGTAACATGAATATTGTGGTATGGCTATCGAACGCCGGGATGATCTATACTGCATTTGTTCAAGGATCAATTATGAATGTTGTAATTTGCTATTGATGTAATTGATTCATTTGTCCAATTATACTGGAGACAGTCGTCAGCCCTTTTTACTCTGCAGCTCAATGAGCGACCCATCAGTGAGGCGTCCTCAGGAGTAACAGTAAGCCAGTCCATCACAGGGTGGGCTCGCCTTTCAATTACATCCTCCACTGTTTGGACATATTACTAATCTGAAAATTTGTTATATGTGGAAGGAAAATATTAATTATCTTAATTGAATTTAATTGGATTTTTTGTGAAAAAGTTTCAGAAAAGAATGGTTAACTCTTACATGCATAGGTGGGTCAAAAATGATCATGCTCTGATTTGTTTTGTATGACAAAAATATTTCAGCATTTTAAATTCCAATTCCAATTTTTTTTTTAATTTCTTCTACATTTTAAGAAAATTGTTTTTGTATTATAGTTTTCCATAAGTGGGTCCAAAATGACCCCCATGCATGTCCAATAAAAATTCATAGGAATCGTTCCTCTTTTATCAGTTGCTTTTGTCAGTTATATAAAGTTTATTTTACTGTGGACCACATCTGAACTGTCAGTCGCATCACCACTTACCTACATACACAGCAAGACAATTTTATATTTGATACATGTTATCTATTATTTTTTTGTTTATTATTTAGACTCATCTCACATCTGAGCAACTACAGACTTGTCTTCAAACTTTCTTTTACTCATGCTATTTGAAAATAATAATAAACTTTATTTATTTAGCACTTTTCTTAACTAGGTTACAAAATAATTAACAGTAAAAGAACAGCAGATAAAAGCAAAAACAAAAAAAAAAGATATCATAAAACACAGGGGATAAAATAAAGTAAAAAAATGTAAAATTGCAAGATTGGAACGATAAAACCCAGAAACATATTAAATATTCATAAATGCTTCCTTATAAATGAAAGTTTTAAGAAGGGATTTAAAAGACGCTAATGATGTAGCCTGTCTGATCTCAATAGGCAGTGTTCCACAGTCTGGGGGCTCTAACAAAGGCGCGGTGACTTTTGGTCAAGATGGAAAAGATGGTTTTAACTCAACTTATATCTGTCTGTGTAAGATTTTTGAACTACTGATTTTAGTAGAGGGATTGGCCTCTGTCTGATGACCTTTTTGCAGTTCCGTCTTCATCAGCATCCATCACCCACAGAGTCACTCAAGTGTCAGTTTGTACTGTATGCTGTAGTGTACAATATACATCTAGCTAATCAATCAGCTGAATAAATCATTAAAAATACCTTATTCATTGGCAGAAACTGTATGTGGTTCCATTAGTTAACAATGCTTCCAATACACAATTTAAATTGGAATTTAGTTGAACAACCACCAGAGGACTGTAAAATTTACAGTTTAATTACATCTAGTCAAACTACTCCCCCAACACTGCCAGTATACCAGCCGCTCACTGAGTAAACCACCTTCCTGTTCTCCCAACGCTAATTAAATCAAACTGATGGGAAAACAATGCAAAATTACAAACAAATTTAACAAAACCAACTGAATAAATTAAATAGAACATGGCAGATGAACTTCAGGTAGAACCCACATCTTCATTATCTGCTCAGTGGCCACGTTTATCACACATATAGCTGCAGTTATACTTAATGAAAACAAAAACAAATTGTATTGTTAAGGATTTATGTAAAATTCATTTTAGGATAAATAGACATTTGCTGAGAGATGTCTGCAACAATTAAAACTGAAATTTGAGTCATTATCGCTGTTGTTTCTTCTTACATCTCTTGTCAAACATCTTGCCAATCTACTCATGATCTAATGATCTAATTAGTTTGTTTTCTTGCAAGCACTATATTTCTTTTGAGAAACCACATCTGTCTGCCTCATACGGACAGCTGCTCGCTACACAGTAAAAGGCTCATTCTGCTCCAGGTACATCTGCAACTTTGAGTTATAAACTACACAAATAGATGCACTGTGGTTTACTCTTCTGCAGAGCTGACCGCTTTTAAACATGTCCTGTTTGATGAACTGTTTTCACCGTCAGAGCACACTCACAATGACTTTCCTCCTTCCATCTCAGGTGTTAATTATACATCATCTCTGACTCACTTCTGTTTCCACTGGGTTTCTTTGTGGTTAGTGTAGTCTCTATAAAACAGCTTGATCAATCTTTTTACCTTTTTCATCAGAGTTTTCAAGGCCTCTGTGCTGTTTTTCAGCAGCACTCTTCTCCACAGTCACAGATGAGGAGATTGTCACTTGCCCAGTCTTCCTCCATTGGGCAGTTTAGAGGTGAAGTTCCTGATTAAAGGGCTCTCTCTGTAGATGGCAGTTACTGGGGAAAGGAAAAGTGTTCCTCATTCATTTAATCCTGGTCAGTGAGTTAAAATATACACAATGTTACATTATGTTCGTCACTTATATACAAATACAACCACTTTTAGGTAACTTCGTTCAATAACAGAAACTAAAATCCACATGTTGTTGCTCTTTCCAGAAGTGAGAGGTAATTGAAATGACGTTTCTTATTATAGCAACGATGGCAGAGCTGTTGTCTGGCAGCTTTGAAACTACCATTGTAAAAACTAATAGATGTGTCAGGTTGTGAAGGCTGATGATCTGTGCTGTTGATTTTTGAAGCATGAAGGAACACGCATGGTGTAAAATGCATCAATTCCAGACTTGGTGATGGCAGTGGACAGTTACATTATAAAATTTCTCAATAGCGGAGTATGGACAGTGTCAGTAAATATGAACCACCAACCCTGTGATCAGTGGACCTCCCATTCTACCTCCTGAGCCACAGCTGCCCCATAGGACCTCTAATTATTGTATAGATGACTAATTATATTTGGTGAACATCTTATTTTGGAAAAAAAGTATTCACAAGATGATTAACAGGATAAGAAAAAGAAGACAACACTCAAAATTCAGTTTATTTCTTTTCTAAATTCGCTACTTTTTTCTTTTAAAATACTAATATTTTACTTCTCCAAGACTAAAAAATATTTTAAAAAAAGACTGATTAAACAACTGGAACATACGCTTGAACTGTACATATTGTAACTCGAGACATATGCAACCTGTAACCAGAGGTAATGTGATGACATTGCTTCACTATAAAAGGTCACAATCCAAAAAGGTTTTGAACCACTGAGCTAGACATCTGCAGTGAGGGTATGTGGATATTAAATCAGGTGTTTCACTGTGGCACACTATGTCCATGTGGACATGAGCGCCCAGTATACTACTGTTCTATTTGCAGGCCTCCTGCAAACACATCACGCACACTTGATGGGTATTTTATGTTCCCACAAACACTTCCTCTGACAGTACTAAATCGTCACTCCTATTATCACTGCATTGATCATGTCTGAGTTACTTTCACTTTAGAGAGCTACACAATTGTTGTAATTTCAGCTGCTGAAAAACCATCTTTCTTAAGCCTCCCCTCTTGTTGAGTTGCACTTTACGCTGTGGATTGGTTCTTATAGTGGTGAGTGCTTCGTAGGCAGACGTCCACACAAAGCCCCCAACAGAGTCTTTGATGTTTGCCTCAGTGGATCAAAGATGTTAGAGCGTGGACCTGTCAGGTGCACTGCTCTTTCATCTTACTTACTTATCTGTCTGCTGCTTCGCATTTTCTGTAAAGGGACAGAACAATGTGCCCCATTCAGGCACACTCCATATTTCACACCAATAAGACTTACTCGATTTCAGATACTCCATTCAGGAGGCAGTGAATGATTTTAACTGTGGTATGTAGCATGTAAAAATAAGCACAGACAGATAGTGTTTTCGTGGTTTTATTGTGCTCCCTTTCTTATCACTTTGAATGCCATATGTATACAACAATAGCTAAAGCAACAGAGATATGAGCAGCTTCTTAAGGCTCTATCTTAATCCTTTGACCTTTCAGGAGAAAAGAAAAGGCCGGGTTTCTTGAAACTCCATAAATATTTGAATGTCTGTCACTGCCTTTGATTGCTTGCTCTTTTCTGCAACAGCAAGTGTAGATGTTGGTGTTGTGTACACATAGCCAGAATCCGCTCTGACTGTCCAGAAAATGTGACATTGCAGAGTTCGCACATAGTTTCAGGACCAGATGTATGTGTGTATGTATGTATTTTGCATTTTTAACTCATCACTATAACCAGCCAGCTTTGATCCTCCCATTAACCCGCAGTTGTTTAGATAAAACCTGACCACTCCCACTTTTCTCTGTTTGCTTTTCAAGCACGGGAACTCCCAAAGGTTCCTCCACAGAGAATTTCCACAATATTGATTACAAATGAGATAATAAAAGCCTGCATCATTTCATAGGCTCTGGGGTAAAGATAACTTGTCTCCATTTACATATAATGTTGCAGTTTATCCCTTTGTATATGTGTCACCCTGTCTCACCATCATTCTCTCCTCTCCACACATGACTTATGGATCGTGTATAGATGAATCCCTGGTTGCTTCAGCTTAGATCATTGATGCTTTGATCTCAATGTAAGCGGATGACGTCCTCATGCATAATCAGAGTATTGATTTTTTCCCTCCTCTTTCTGGCAAATTGATCGGGAAACTAATTGTGCCCTTTTCTCTCTCAGCAGCATTGCACTGTGGAAAAATTTCTCCTTTTCAAAACTACCAATCTTGTTAAAGAAAACATAAGCAGTCTAACAATTTAGCAGGCAAAAGAGGCCATTTAAATGGCAATTAACGTCACACTTTTCAGTTTAAGTGTGCCTTTCCAGAGTTGTGGCTATTGTAAATGGGTAAGTAAACATTAGTGGATTTTGCATTTACCACAAAAAAGAAAATTAACAAGACAGTAAGCGTCTAAGTCCACTATCATTATTTTTGAAGTCTCTGTGCTTTGTTGCAGTATTTTGGCTTAGTAGAGTGGCTAGGTAATCCTGCTGGAGTGAGAAATGGTCTCATCTTTGAGGCAAAATCTTGATAATCCATTCTCTGGACCACAGCAGAAGCAGATTTTTTTTCCGTCTGGTTGCTCAACCGTGCACACAATACGGCAAACAAACAGAATAGCGTAAGTGGTTCAGTCCAGGGGAAAATCTTTATTGTTTGGAGTATAGATGTTTAAGAGCGCCTAGCAGTAGGGTGACATGCTGAGAAAGAAGGCGTCTTGGCATATATTTGAGAAGCATCAATATCTTATATAAGCTTCCAGTTTACTCATCAGAAGCTGAAAGAGACATGATGGCTTTACATGAGTAATAGCTCTTGCAAGAGAGCAAAATCTAAAGTAGAAGATAACAGAAAAAATGTCTATGAAGGAAATAGGACATAAATTAAATTCTATCCAACAAGACCACCAAATTCCAACAACAACAACGCATGTAAGAGTTTTCTGATTGGCAGGATGGCATTTTTTGATCTGACACAGCTATGGTTAAGGTTTGGTTAGGTTTAGCCAAAAAAAAAAAAAAACTTGGTTAGAGAAACATCATGGTTTGGGTTAATTTCTACTTTAAGTTTGTTTAGCTTTGTTGTCATGGTTACAATCATAACCAATAACTGATATTTTTTGGCCACTTGGGGACAGCGGAAACAAGTCGTGAACACAACACCTACAAATCATCTTTCAAGATGATATGATGACTCGTTACCAAACAGTTGCTTATTCACACATCCAGCTGATACAGAGAAACATTAACATTAATTAAAAGTTTGATCTGCTGTTTGGTACCCTATAGTGGGCTTTTAGAGTTTTTTTGCTCAAAACAGCAGCTTGCTGCAGCTGAAAACAGTCAAGTTGTGGACCAGAAAACCAAAACAATGAGCTGAAAGATGCTAAAAAGCTCTGTAGAGGGGAACTGCAGTCAAGTGATAATTTTCTGTGGGTTTGTCTCTATGAGCAACCCCTTTCACATGTAAGTAGTCATGTGATCCATTGTACTTAGGATAATATTGATTATAGCAGCTTTAAATTTAGGCAAGGATTGTGGTCATGGTTAAAAGAAAGTGATGTTGACTGTCAATAGAAAACGGGAAACAATCAGTGGTCTCCCATGTCAATGTCGAACATTTTGTTGTATAACATTGTCACACTATTTCCTTCTTTACGCCAGACAGACAAGAGTCATAATTTCTATGGCTGCTAGAGGGCTTTGTCACTTGAACGTAAACATATGCCATTTTTAGGAATTTCCAGAGACAACTGATGCTGGTGGGTTTTTTTTGGAAGGACAGTATCCAGAAATAATTAAAATCTTGGGAATCATGTTACTGGACTGACAACTTGTTTGGACTGTGAAGAAAATATATGCAGCTTTGACAATGATTGATGGTTGTCTTATGTGTAAGAAATCTCAATAATACTAAGAAGAGACAAGAAAATGAGGTGGGTTGTGAGCCATTTGTTTCTGGGGACAGGCCGGCTGTTGTGTCCCAACACTGCCCAAGAAGCCCCTTCACCTTGAACAAACAGATCCAGAGCTCATTTCACCACAGCAGAGAGTGATGGAGAGGGGCCTGTCTGTATTTTGTCAGGCCTTTGATGGAGTCATTGACTGTGAGAGGTATCAGAGATGAGGAGCATGGATTCAGATGGAGACTCTGAGCTCAGAGGAGTAGAGGGCAGAACAAAGAAGACCCATCCTAACCCGAGGTACACAATACCTCACCTCTGTGACCACTTTGATCACAGCTAAATTATATCATATGAAGCAGCATAATGATGCATAGATAAACAGACTCATCAAGGATTATACAACAGCTAGAACAATGGCTTTTAGCTGCATCCTGTCACAATGTAGTCTGCAGGAGACAGATTTTTGACTACATGGTAGTCTGAATAAATAAAAAAACACTGAATCCAGCAGGAAGTGGTTCCAATGTGTGTGCTCCGGTATCCAAGGTAACAAGTCCCAGCCCAAGATCTTTCTAAGCTGGGGTCATGCAGAGGGATTGCTAGTCACATTCTTGAAAAGGGCAAATCAGACCGCTCCTCCTTTCACCCAACACCACGCTACTTTATTAAGTGCAGATGGTTTAACACCTAAAGGTACAGGTATGTCAAGATGTCAGGGATAGTATAACATTGAGTAAATGTGGGAATAATAATTTTTTTGACTGCAATGTAGTTTTTTCTGTAACAGTAGTTTTATTAATATCTTTTGGGGTCAGTCATTTTACTAAATAATATTTTGACAAATTTAAATATTGTACTTTGACAAAATGCTAACAAAGAGCCAACAAAATATGTACTTGATGATGTGATGAAATATAGCAGCGACTGACCGAATGTGAAGGGTTTCATGGTGAACATTCAGTCAGCTAAGAGTAACAGAGTAATGAGTAGTTTTTTGATTCAATTAAAAGAATATAGTTTGAAGTCTGTCCTTTGCCTATTTTTTAATAATTGATCATCTTTCTAGAAAATTTTATTTTTACACTGAATATATTTTTAACAAGCCACTTTTGACTTTGACTTAAAGGCTCCTTGAGTGTTTGACCTGTAGTAGCGCTGTGAGTGGGTTCCCATTTTGTTGAGGACACACATGCACACGGGTGACGCGATACACATTCCTGCCAATAGTTTCACACTATTCCACTGATCCACAGGTGGTGATAACGTGCCAAGATATGCAGCAATGAGTTAACAAAGGCAACAAAGAAGAAGACTGCAAGCTAGTTAACATGGATGTAAACAATGCTAGATTTAAAATACTTAATACTTCAAAAAACCTGCTTTGCAAATGTTTTATGAGGAAGGAAATGCACTCAACGTGCTTGTTAGTCCTCAGTGATGCACACAATGTGTTTTGGTGAGAAACAGTGACTGCAAACATACATTTTTACTCTTTTTTCTTGTTTACAAGAAAACTCCACAAAGCACCTTTTTAAGGTATCTTTTTGATAATGGTTTAATATAATAAGCAAAGTTACGAGTATGATGTTTTGGTATGTTTTCAAACATAAGCAAATACCGACCCTATTTAAGCACTGGTAGTCACAATTTGAAAAAGAACCTAAAGGTCTCAGTTTGCGTCTAACAAAGTGCTTGTTGAATTGTCTAACAGCGTATGAAACCCCCTTCCTGATGGCAGAATTGGGGGGCTGCATCCTACAATTATTGTGACTTTCTGAAACGGATGGTCACACCCACTTAATGCACAGATTGGCCAGGTGTGCAGTGTTCTCTCTTTCAAGCGTTCTTTTTCTCATTCGTCACACAACTACTTTTGTCACTTTTTGTGTATACAACCGAATGCAACACCTTGAATGCCTTTGAGGAGACACTGTCCGACAGTGTGATGCTTCCACAAGAAGCTATGAGAGTAGGCTTTTCGCCTTGCCTTTGAGTGTGGTCATTTGCAACAGGTATAAACACTTTTGCCTTCAGATGTAGTCGGACAACAATTCAAACAACCTGGTTCGTTTGAAACATACTGAACCCTTAACTATGTTTTTCTTTCAGCAATGGGGTTCAATGTACCCCTGTAAAGTGATTGTTCAGTTCTTAATGCTAATGGAAGATGAATTTTCATTAAGATAAATAATAAAATGTTATTGTCCTTTTTATAAATGGTCTGAATACTGCAGGAGTGGTTTATTATCACAGTTATACCAGGACCTAATGTTGATGTATCGTCTTTCTCCCATCATTTCTCATCATGAAGCTGACCTTTTGGAGATGATGTTATCTTTATATCCAATATTTGTTTACAGACTTTGGAAGATCAAATGTGTGTGAGTGGGCAGCATAGCGTTGAGCATATTGACTGCAAAAGCTGGTAGAACTACATAAGCTGACTTTCGAAGTAAAGTGGAGATAGATTCATGGGGAGTTATCATTGCCATAACAATAAATCTGAAGTTTTAGGAGCGTACTGCACAATCCACCAGAGCTCTACTTTATCTCGACAGGTTCTGTTGGGATTAATAGCCCCTTGTCCTCAATACATCAGCAATATGCAAGATCACTGGATTTTAGCTGCTCAGAGAGCCAAAAACATGCCAAATGATAAGAACTTAAAATGGAAATGCAAATCATTTAGCTTGAATAAACAGCATATTTTTATGCTTCATAAAACAACCATTTGACCCAAGATTACAAACTTCTGCAAAGAGCAGAAGTTGTGCCCAACATATTACAACTAAAGCATGAAAATGTGTTTTAAATTTTCTTCTCACTTCCCACATTTTCGTAAATGTCCTGGGAGCTTTATTTTATGCTCAATTTGTAATGCTATTTACAAAATGTTATCATAGTGTGACCTGAAAAAAGAAAATGTAAATATAATCTATGGCTGTTCCATTCATTTTGCTGTCACTTATTGTTTAAATTACAACTTAGTAAAGAGATGAAGATTATGCAAAGAAAACCAAAGGCACGAAGTAAAATAACTGACAATTTA
Organism: Siniperca chuatsi; assembly: GCF_020085105.1. Classification (NCBI taxonomy): domain Eukaryota; kingdom Metazoa; phylum Chordata; class Actinopteri; order Centrarchiformes; family Sinipercidae; genus Siniperca; species Siniperca chuatsi. The sequence continues at coordinate 23,039,893 of NC_058048.1, forward strand.
ACCAACAAAACACAACAAACAAAATCGTATACAGGCAACAGAGCGATAATTGTAAACAGAGATGGAGCATATGACCAACAGTGAAGCAGAAGCAGACTGAAGGTTAAAGCCTTTGCATTCAAATGTGCAGAGCATGCTCCGTGAAAGAGGTGGGTTAAAGCTGGCAAGAATTATCTTGGCTAAGTATTTCATCAACATGTTTGGCAGAAGTATCAAGCATTGATTTGAATTTAAAATGTGTTGAATACTGTCAGAAATCCTGCATAATTGTGTGAGGCTGGTTTCAGAGTCTGATGAGCAATCTTCAGGGTGCATGAATGGAAAGTATATTGCTTATATGCTTTGGTTATACAGTACCAATCACTGCCCTCCTGCGTTGTGGGAACATCAACAGTAGCTGCTACGGGCAGCAATTTCTCTGACATTTTCAGACTGTTTATATGTTTGTTGAATACTGAGGTTGTATTCAGAAAGTATACATAGAAGTCACAAATGACTCGACCTGACAAATATAGGTGGTTGTTTAGTGGTCTGAGAAACAGAAATTGAGCTATATTATAGCAACTGAAGATTATTATGAATATGATTATTTTGTATACTGATCATTTCAAGAGTATTCAATTTGACAGCTGTTCCCAATTTGGCCTTTGCTCAGCAAGTGGACATGTGAAACTGGCATCTGGAGTTTAATATTGTTAATCTCACATCTGGCAAATAATGGCTTAATTCAAGTTTTTTCTTTGTGAATGCAAATGTTTGCAGTTACAATAAATAGAATAGAAGGGATAGAAGACAATAGCCTTATATTAGTGTATATTATAATCTCATCTAAACACATTATAACTGGTTGCCATATTGTGTGATGCTGGGATAGATTGCCCCCCTCTGATTTTGAAGTGTCAAAAAGTTCAAGAATTCTATTACCACAAACCAAAGGTCAGATGATTTCTATCTTTGAGGTGAAGATCCTGCGGAGTTACTTCAAACATTTCTGTAAATGCCTATAAAATCAATATATATACTGTATACTTGCTGTTTGTTTTGACTAGCATATTTATTTGGTCAAAGTTGTAATTACCAGAAAGAAGAAATTTAAGTGTTATTTATTTTTCTACTGTAGTGCCCCCTTCATTGTCTACATCTAGCTTTAACTTTCCAAGTGGAAGCTAGTTATCCTAGTTTGCTACCTTCCACATTCTGAGTGGAATACGCACTTAACAGCATGATTGATCCTCCCACATGTTGAATGTTGTAAAGGGACATGTGCCTTCTCGTTAATGATACATAACCAACACCATTTGGGCTTGTTGTAAATAGAGATAAAGGGCTATAGTACTATGAAATACTTCTTTCAGTAGCCCATTACAGAAGTTGAAAGCGTGTCTCCTAGCAACACTGGCCCTCAGATGTCAGTCAACCGCTGTCTCATTCAGATGTACGATGCTTAGACACTTTCCGGAAATATGGCCAATAAAGGTTTTATCCTCTCTTGAAAAATTTAATAATTTGCACAAAAGTTGTGGTAACATTATAGTTTTATATTACAAAGCAAGTGAGGAGCAAATTTAATTTTGACTTTAAATTAGAACAAAAGAGGGTAGATTTTTACTTACATCAGTCACATCTAGAATCAATATCTGATTTGAAATTTGACCAGATAATATGCATACACAGTCGCTCATTTCCAGCAATTAAAATGCCCAAAGTTTTGCTTAACTTATGTTATGATCCTTTTCCCTTCATCTCACATTTCTCTTTCTATGAATTATTTCTACATTAAAACAAATGGGCAATTTATGATTCTTCTGGTCTAATCGAAGACCTCCGCTTAACACTGAGCTGAGGTTCGTAGTCTTGGCACTGAATTTCTTGTCAATTGTGAGAAATAGATGGTGGTGCTGCGAGCTGTCCAGATCAGTACACTGGTATTAACCCCAGTTTTCAGGGCTAAAGGGGGTATTTTGGAGCTCAGGAAGCTACAGGGAAATACTCACAACTGACCTGCAGCCAGTTTGCATCTTTCACTGACAATTAGAGGTATATTTCTGGTTCTTCTTCCTGGGAGCAAATGAGTGAGAGAGAGTTTGTAATCATCGATATCAATTATTGGGCAAGTGACACGGGTATTTACATTGCCAGGGTGGTTCCACTGCTCTGACTAATGGAGCCACCATCTGGACCTCCCTGACTTCACCACAACAAAAACAGGATGCAAGACCACAGACGAACAACCCGAGTCACTTCCCATTGGAGGAGGCAGGTGGAGATGAGAGGCAGAGCATTTAGTGTGATGCTATACTGCTGCCCGTTAAACATAATTGTTTTCACAGGTGCTTTTATTCATTTAATAAGTCATTAAGTATATCAGAAGTATATATGTATTAATTAAGTCTTGGTAATAATCAAAGATGGATCTGCAGACTAATTTATACTAGATATTATATACTATCTATTTGGCTTATTTGGTAAATACATTTGCATTAATGTTTAAGACAGAAGTAGAAGTGCAATACAAGTGTAACACTGAATATGTTTCTCACTCCTTGTTTTCTGGCTTGAGTTCTCCTCTCTGCGCTCCTTCCCCTGTTAACCTTTCACACTCCATAAGGTGCTATAACATTTGGCTCTCATTCTGATGTGTCCAGTCTGTCTGCCAGCATGGCCATTTTAATGATTTTGTGCTTAATCCGTGTGAACGTTCGGCAAACTATTCCCTGACTAGAAAAGGTCACATGAATTCAGTGTTATTGGAAAGGGTTCAAGGCTTTAAGAAATATCACTTCCCTTAGTTGCTCTTCTGTTCATTCCTTCTGGCCAAGAATATGGCGTTCTTCTCCCTGGACTTTCGCTGACTCACTAAAACTACATCCACAGAAGTTTTGTGATCATATTAATCAAGCTGTTGGGGTGTTTTTTTTTGTTTGGTTTCTGCTTTACAAATCACAAAAAAATGTAGGGAGTCATTGTTCACATTCAACTTAAGACACCCGGGACTATAGTCTATATATAGGGACACTAGTTTATTTCATTCATTTATGTAACAAATATACCCATATCCAAATGTGTGCATTGAAAAACAAAATACTGCCATGCTAGCTGTTCTGTGAGACTGTGCTCATTTAAGTGCAGCCCGTACAGTCTGTGGTACAGCGTCATAGAGGAGCAACTAAGAGATGTGTGCTTTGACCATGCTAATATGCTGATGTTTAGCAGGTATCTTTACCATGTTCATCATAGCATGTTAGCATGCTAAAATTTGCTTAACACAAAGTACAGCTGAGGCTGATGGGAATGTGAACTAAAAAGAGCTGAAGTGAAACCGGAACTTTGGGTTTCTGTTCCAGAAGTTAGAAAACCTAATTCAAAATCCCACTACGACTACGCTTTAACTACGCTAATAACTAAAAATATAGCCTTTAACAGAGCCATTCTCAACAGTATGTCATGTGGCTTGCTTCACATATTCAGATAAGAACTGTAGTTTTTAGATAAACAATTTCATTGATCTAAGATTACTATTGCAACAACACATCATCAGTAGGGTAAAACTAACATGTGTCACGACGGTCTAAACCCAGCTCACGTTCCCTACTGGTGGGTGAACAATCCAACGCTTGGTGAATTCTGCTTCACAATGATAGGGACATCGAAGGATCAAAAAGCAACCTCTCTGTTAATGCTTGGCTGCTTCAAGCCGTCATTGTTTATTCAATGTTTGTTTTTGGTGGCCTTTCACAAACCCAATTTCCCACAGTTTTTTCTGTGATGACAAAGTAATTGTTGTCCAAAGGTAACAAAATCCTCCTACCAGCACCACTAAAGCTCACTAATTAACACTATATATCTTCGTTTAATTCGTACAAAATCCTTTGGAAAGAGCCAGACTAGCTGTTTCTTCCTGTTTCTAGTCTTTGTGCTAAGCTAAGCTAACGTGTTGCTGGTTCCAAGTACATATTTACCATCTCATCTAACTCTTGGCTAAAAAGCGAATTAGTCTACTTCCCAAAATGTATTCCTTTAACCTTATATTTTCAGTTAAAGCCAGAGTGCAGGACTTACATATGAATGTATGTTAATTAAGCCTATCATTGCCAGGTAAATCTCTCTGGCAATATATTGGAGTTTTTAAATCTGGTGTCTGTGGCGACATTCCCGCGCTGGCGCACCTCTAATGATGCGATTTATGCTAACCAACGCTAACTACCAGGTGCAGTTGGGCTTATGAGTAGGAATATGGAAGTTCTACGGTTAGTGCCAAAGAAAAAGGCTGTCTGACAGCAAGGTAAAGCGGTGAAAATATTCTTAATATAGCGAACACTTAAACTGATATTGATTTATTTATTTTTTTTAAGTGAGTCTTTTTTATGTGGCTAAAATACGTTTTTCTGCTGCCTCCATCCACAGCAGTGCATTGCTCTGCTTTCCTGCCGGGACTCCTGTCTGCTTCTCCAAAGTGGGGGCGAGTTGACTGTCATCTACTGTAGGTAATACATTAACTATGGACAAGAACCTCGTACAACCTCACTTAAAAATACCCGAACTATCCCTTTATTACACACAGTAAGAGTGGGGCACTGAGGTGCAGCCCTCAGGCAGCGGTTGTGATAAACAAGGCTGTGCTGACTGTATGTAACAGCAGATAAAGGCACTTTACTGTCCCTGCTTGCTCTTACCATCCCATAATGCATCTCTGTGATCAATGGGACCCTTGGCGTTGCTCTTATCCCTCTGCCTTCCTCAGTAATCAGCAGTGTGATGTGATCAGAGACACCCGCCTGTCCTGTCCTCGTCTCATGTCGTACAGGACCAAAGTATTCCTTCTGTCATTTCTGACAGTCCTGTGATGACAAGGCAGGGACGGGGGCTTTGTCCCAGCGTGATATTTATCTTTGAAATTGAGGAGTTAGACCTACAAGCGACCACTTCATGTGCCTCATACCATCTGGCTTTCCTGAGGAACATCTTTCAAATGAGGATGAAAGATTAAATGAATTCTGTTGGCCTTGAGATTTTACTGCCAGATCTCATGTTAATATCAAGTTATTTCAATATGCACAAGTATGAGCTTTTACTTACAAAGATAGCCTTATAAGACACATCACATGAACAAAGGCATAAAATCGATTGCAAACAGACACTGAGCACTAATCATCATCATTATTATATGGCAGACCCTTCATCATGACTCCCACTTTCAGTGCTTTGGTAAAAGCCTCTGCAGACTGGATTACAGACTGCAGACATCTAAAAAATGGACGACGTTTAGCTTTTCTGCAGAAGAAGAGTAGGATCCCTCCCTCAAAAACAGCTCTTAAAATGCTGTCAATCACAGCAGCACAGTGTATGCTGGACTTGACAGTTTCCTCTGACACAGTCACCAGGGAGCATTTGTCTACCGTTCACAGACAGTTCAAGGTTAATTGATGTACATCATAAAATATTGATAACAAAATGATCACTTACTGCTCCGAGTGAGCAGGATCTCGTGTGATGCATGTAAACCAGGAATTTGGTGAATATGTATTGCATTTGAATAGGCTGTGTGATAAGGAAATAACTGCGCAGCCCCCTGAAGTTAGTCATTTGCACATTTTGGAAGTGGGTTAATGAGTGCTGGTTAATGGGAAAACTTTTCTCTTCCCTCAAGAACCACAATGTAATTATTTGATTTATGAGTGGCTGGAGGAGGAAAGCAGCAGCCGATCACTCTCACCACCTCAGAGGGCTTCAGCCAGGGGTTTGTTATACAGACTAGCTATCTCTGCGTGCTCAGTCCTCTATCACATCATTACAGCACCACCCTGAAGAAACACACAACAGTTGTATTATGTAAAAGATCCATGTTTGTTTAATACCCATCATTCGGAGCAGACAGTGAAATTAGATGGAAAACAAATAATTGTCCAGAGGTTTCAGAGAAACAAATCAAAACTGCATTCTGAGCATTATCCTCAATTTGCACTACAGCGATTCTTTATTTGGACATGTAAACCACAGGACTGCATTAATACGAGAGGAGTAGAGAATACTATTAATCACCACACGTTGAGAACCATTGTGATAGTTTTGTTTTTGTGCTTGCTGGAGTTGTTGGAAGGGTAATCTTCTTGTTACTGTAATCCAGCTTTTGGAGCAGACAGAAATGCCTATTGGTTCATTCTTGTGCTGACAATGTCTGGAACAGTGAGGAGGATTAGCTGATGCCACAAGTCTGAAAAACACAACAGCAGACCAAAGGAAAACTGCTGCTTTTACCCTTCAACACATTTTAGAATATTTGTGGAAGAAAATATAGATTCTAGTTAGCTGACAAGACATTAGGAGTATGATGGCACAATTTGTCTTTGTTGTTCTTTAATAAGGCTAAGTGAATGTGTTGCATGTCTAGAGGCATAATTACATGCAGAGGTAAAAGGTTGTGGTGCAGTTTGTCAGTGAGAGTGGCTCTGTCTCGTGTCAGTGAATGACCGCATGCTGTGATCACTTACGGTAATGAAAAAGAGCTGCTTTTTGCGGAGAGAAAGAAAGAAAGAAAGAAAGAAAGAAAGATCCTTCCTGTGCAGATGAAATGGTTTATCCTAAGTGATGTTTAATGAGAGGCTGCCAATCAAATGAATGGAATAATTCTCTGGCTTAATTAAAATTATTCATTGCTAATTTTGTTGAGAATACATTGTTTTGTCCCCTCCCTGCAAAAATTGATTTCCTATGATGTCCAGATGGTTCAAAGCACAAATCAAAGCAATAAACCAAAAATATACTAAATGAATACACTTTTTCCCCTACAGCCTAAACACATTGGCTAACGACATTTGTAAATGTGGAAAAAAATGATATTTATGTTGTTGTTTGCTTTTGGCTAATCTTTGAAAATGTGTCAGTACAAGTATAATTACAATTATTGCACAAAACTACAGTAGATGATTTATTAGTCAAAAGAACATCTTTAAAATAGCAACTGAACTATGGAAGTTTGGTGCTACAGTAATGAGTTTCAGTCTGAATTTGAGTCGGTGATGTTTTAGCATCTGCCTATCTCTCTGCCTGTGTAAAGTTTAACTTCTTCCTCTTAGCTGAAGACAAGCATAGAAAACTTGCACTTGAACCACAGTCCCAGGTTGGGAGTCCCAGAACTGCAGGGCCTCAAGGCTTTGAGTGACAATGACCTCTGACTTTCATACTCACTGACTGCCAGCTCTGTCTCGTCAGTGTCTAGAAACTTGGAAGGAGAGTGAAATGTATTGGTTGTTTATTCTTGTTATAGCAAAAACATAATTTTCCATTGGCAAAATGTGTTGTTATTGATCAGCTCAATTTCAAGGCCATACACTTTATTTTACCTTTTTATAGTGGATAAAAGACAGGAAAGAAAAAGGAGATGACATGCAATAAATATTCTTTAAAGCCACTATGTATAGATGTTTGGAGCATCTTTCAAACTTTATGCCATTTTTATGATGAGATAAGTTCTTGTTTGTAGAAAAAGTTGACAATCTCAGTGAAAATTGGTGCTATGTGTTGCTTTAAATGGGTACTCAGTGATTTAGAATTGCACTTCCACAAAATTGGGGGACTTGTGAGAGACAGATTTAAAGAAGAATGGTCAAAATTGAAGCAGCAGAGGCTGAGACATCCCGACTTTTACTCCCTAGTATGGGCCTAGATCCAAAAACATCCTTTAATTCCCATAATGCAACTCGATGGCATCTTACATTAGGCTTTGTCTGCCTGGTAAACGCCCTTGTCTTTCTCCACGCCCCTAGCTTGTAATGCAGGAGCGTGGAAAATCTGAAAAAGCCCAAACCTTTGTAATTTTCTTAGACCTTAGGGACTGTACTGAGCCACAGAGGACATTATACAACTGTTGTCATAGGCTGTGTACTGATGTCCATGTCTCCCTTTAAGCCCATTCATTCTGTGTCTCCTGGTCTGATCTTTGGAGAGCAGCAGGCATTGCTGTCTGCCATATTGTCATTTTTTGATACTACCAGTGGGGGGCACCAAAATCAGAAATGTTTAAATTCTACACATAGTGGCTTTAATGGAGAACATAATTGTGCTACCTGGCAATACGCTAACGTCTGCTCCTTTGTTTGGACCTGGACTGCAACTCCGCCCACATTTGAGCAAAACTCAGTCTAAAATAAACCAGCTCCATTATTTTTATTTGTCCTGACTTTCCTCCATCTTCAAAGAGACACCCCGTGGTTTTGTGTTTCCTTCTGTCAGACACTGTTCAAGGTTGCCCTGAGTGTCTGTTTGCCCTCTGCCTTAGAAGTTGTTACACCGCTGACCCTCATGCAGCTTTTTGTCACAGCATGAGTGAAGAAAATATTTAGGGGTCTCACAAATATTCCTCTTCCTTTTCTTCCTCTCACAGGTTGTTGGTACCCCTCTCTAATACCACCCTTATTTTTCCTTTAGCTCAGACAACCTGAGATGATGTTTGCCTGAAGCATCACCTCATCTTAGGCCAAAGAGAGAGAGAGAGATGTTGTCTCCCCAAACTCAGCTTTCATTCAAAGTTTCCCAAAATAATAAATCGGTTGTTCCATTGTTAGATATGGCTGCAGTTTACACACAAACCATCATGGCATTAAAAAGAGCCCATTTAAATGTACTTTTAAGGTGAATGTCATTTCATTTATTAGAACTGAAACTCAAAGTATCTCAAAATTGGCTTGTTTCATTGATTTAGGGAAAAAAATTCTTATGAAGAATGTGGTAAAAATCCTATGGCAACATTAACTTTAACCTTAGTTTCTGAGACTATTAAAAGGAATTTAGTCGGTAATTAACTGATTCCTTGTAATACAGTGATGAATCTAAGAACCCCAAACCTATGCACCTCTATTCATGTGGAAATGTATGTTGTTCATCAGATTTTGTGATTATTTATAGACACTATATTGCCCAAAGTATGTGGATACCCAAACAGCGAATGAAAACACCCAAACATTACACTCACATGAGACTGTTCAACAAGATGTTGGAACCTGACTGCAGAAATTTGCTCACATCCAGCCATTTGTGAGGTCAGTCACTGATGTTGGGTGATAAGGCCTGGCTCATAGTTGCCATCCCAGTTCATCCCGAAGATGTAAGGGGGCATTGCCGTGTTCAAATAGGAGAGCGTCTTCCCCAAACTGTTGACACAAAGTTAAAAACACACTGTTGTCTGAAATATCATTATATACTCTCTGTCTTTGTCTCTCTTTATCTTTGTCCATTCTAGTTTTTCACAGCCTCCTAGTGCAGAAAAACAGATTGCCAAAGACTGAAACATGTTGGTTCAGTCCCAATCGCTCCTCTAAAGGGGAATGGACTGTAACTCTCTCAGTCTTATTCTCTCTCTTTCTGACTCCCTCCCTCTGTCTTCATTTCTTTGCCTTTCTGTCTCCTCCTCCCCTTCTCTCTGTCTCTCACATTTTCTCTGGCCTGACTCCAGATGAGTTAGTGCTCCAGGCACTCAGTCTCAGGTTGTTTGAGGTTCACAAAAAATAGGGATTTATTGGAGAGGGGTGGACAGCTAAAAGGAAAACAAAAACAAACCACAAGCTGAAAGAAGAATGTGCGAGAGATCCCAAATATTTTCTTCGATCACGCTGTGACAAAGAGCTGCATGAAGGTCTGTGGTGTAGGATCTTCTAAGACGGAAGGCAAACAGTAACCTTAGGCAGCATCTGACAGGAGAAAATACAAACCCACAGGGTGTCTATTTGAAGGTGGAGGACTGTGAGGGTGAATACAATTCAGGGATTCTCAAACAGTAAGTTATGTGGTGGAGTCTATACAGAGTATATCTCAAACATGCCCAGAACTGTGTTACAGTGTATTAGTATGTGACCTGTGAATCAAGAGACTGAATTCAGACACAGTATTGACATTTAAAAGGTTCAACCTTTCACAACTGCTCATGAACTCCTGAGCAGAGGGAAGAATGAGCCTCCACCACTTCTAAGGTGAGTTCACTGTCTGGTGTGACCTTGCGGGTTCTGCATGATTAAAATGAATTTATTTGTACAATGGTTCATCTGCCGAGTTGTTCATACATTTGTAGCACTAGCTAATCTTCAGTCGGAAGAGTCAGGATAAAAAGCTGTCACTAAAAAATGTTATAGACTGAATGTTTTCTTACCTATAATAAAGTGAAAAATATCAAAATACAGATTTAGATCAGCTTTTCATTGTGTAGCTTATGTTCACAAACCTGAGGGGACACATGCTCTACTGCACACGGCTTCCTGATAAACATCAAACACAGGCAGTATAACAAGTATGAGAAGTTGAAAAGGACCTATTATCAAGCTTGAGGCGAAGCCCTTGGTGGCTGAGAGTGGAAAATTGCAACTTTTCCTGCAGTAGCTTCACAGTACTATTATACCACGGACATCTCCATGCTTCATTACTTTGGTTAGATTTTGTCTGGTTCCTGACAGTGTTTGGTCACATTTGATTTGTATACAGCAATGAAACATCTGAAAAAGGGGATTTGACTTGAGAATTTATTACAGCCCCTGAACAGCTGGAAGACGTTAAACTATGAAACAGCTGCAGGAAGCGCTGAGGAAGTGTTTTCCAACAATTCATGGCGACGCAAAGTGGGACAAGTATGTGCTCCTATTTGTTAAATGAATTGTAAGAAAAATAATGTAGGTGTACTAATGACAAAACTCTGAAGCGTTGTAACTTGAGCTGGAAGTAGTTATTTGAGGAACAAGCAGAAAAGAATTTGAAACCTTGTCCAAGAAGTCGTATAAGGATTTTGTCTATTTCTGACACAAATGTTTGGATACATCCTGGACAATTCAACAATTGGAAAAGAGTTATCAGATGCTACAGACATTCAAATCAGCACGTAATTTAAAGCATGCAGTCACTCGCTTAGAGAGGAGTTATCCAGGATTTTGTATAAGAGCCATCTGAAAATGAACTTTATATAAGTCAGCTTATTATTCAATTATTCATTTGAGTTCCTTAAATGGTAGCCCACATACTTATTTGTGCACTCTCTTCATTTAAACTAGAGTTACAAACACTGAGGGACAATTATACTAATGGACTGCAACACACTGTTTCAGTCATTCATTTATTCATATTTTTTGATGAGTTGCAGTGTCATCCACCAACAGAGATTAAGTACAAATTTAATAGCATTGTTGAACTATAATAGAGAATCAGGGATATACTGGATCTCTGTCATCTTTGGAGAACTCACCAACTTTTATAATCACCCTTGTAAAACCCTTGATCTGAGCTCTGTTGGGTGATTAAAAACTTGGGCGATAAAAACAGCTATTTGTGGCACAGACAGACAGGGAAAGAGGGCGTGTGTCTTGTCTCCAGTGCTATGTGTGGACATGCCTAATCAGGATTAGGCTAGCCCACAAAACAATACAGAAAAAGAGACCAACTTCCCTTCAGAGTCTGTAACAAATGTGAACATCCAGTCAGTGGAGAATATAACTACTGCAGAAGTTTAAGGGAAAGTATCACTTGAAGCCCATTCACTCAATCTGACTGCTGTGGAGAAATTCAGCATTGAGATGGAGCTGTTATTGCCCCAGGAGCTGTAGTTATTGCATATTTATTAAACAAATAATTAATATGTGTGTGTGTGTGTGTGTGTGTTTGCCGCTGTGCTTTTTCATTACACCACTGCGTCTCTGCTCCCTGGCAGCAACCCAGGGTGTTCCAGGCACAGATCAGGCCTGGGTGTGAGATGGCGGACAGGGGATGAAAGGGGGGGAAAGGTGGATTTATTAGCCACAATTAACATCAAGCTATTGTATAAGGCTCCCGTGGACAATATCAAAGGGCTTGCTGAGCAGAACAAGTAGTCCGGTTCCATTAAAAAGTGCCTTGGTGGTGTCAGAGGGAGACAAAGGTGACACCCATCAGAGGGCAGGGATATCTTACTGTAAATGAGCCTCAAGCTCCTCCAACACTTCTTTCTCTTCAGTTCGGGTGGTGGTTGCAGTGTGTGAGGCCTGCAGCCTCCCTGGTGGAGGAACTCAGTCTTTTGTGCTGCACAGACTGCAGAACTGCACCCAGTCATGGATCTCCCTCATGATGAGATATGAATATGTATGCAGGTTAACTGATGTACTACACTCTAATTGCGATGGGAGGGAAGGAGCCTGAAGTGCAATGCTTCATGGGAGCTGCTTCTTGTCTCGGCATATATCATATTATTGCATGTGACATAAGGGTGGGCCTTTTCTCTTTGTACACTTGTTTATCTCACTTTTTTCATGCATTTTCTTCAACCTGTTTCTCCTATTTAAATGTGTTACTGATAGTATTGACTAATTTTGCCAGCATTGATAAAATTATATTTGTTGTAGCTTTTGTTGTCCCTCAATGTATGCCTTCTTGCCTCTGCCAATTAGGTTTTAACCAAATGTGATTATGAAGAATAAATGCTAACGTTCAGCTCCACTAGAGAGTGGCACATTACTTTACCTAAGGCAAGGCTTTCAAACTTGGGGGAGAAAAAACGAATGAAGCTAATTTTAAGGATATGCTTTTGATTTTGAGCGTTTGCATAAGCACAGTGGAGCATTTCAGATTAAAATCCCCCAAAGTGTGGCAACCATGAAATCGCTTTAATTAGGCCAGCCGACAAACCATTGGTGTCTACAAACACACTGGACCCTAATGGTGATGAAAACAAACCAATCACCTTTACAGTAATTTAAACTCTAAGGCTACTTAGAAGTTTAGAAATTCCACAGCAGCTAGTTTTAAGAGTAAAATTCCTTTGGCTCTATTCACATTTTTAAATTAAAGTTAATTTAAAACAAATTAATAAAAGACCTTAGCAGCAGAGGGCTGGTGGTCAAACAACAGACATCTCGTGAAGGTCAGGTTGTTACTGATGGTTGGACAGAGTGATAGCTGCCACTTTTTGAACAAAGGTCAATCTGTCAGATCTCAGCTCTTAGAAATCACCAAAAATAATTGCAGACATGCACACACATTGATAGGCATGTTTGCACACCAAATGTTTCAAGCCTTTTTGACTCAGAAATGTTAATTAAACCAGTGTGTGAGCAATTTTGGTACAAATCTTCAGTTAAGAAAATAAGGCTGTCTAAATGGTATTTTTAACAATGTTATCTTTAACACATCCTAACTTCAGTCCAAGTCCAAAGCTGATATTATTCCATTGAAGTTGTTCATCCAGTTGCAGTTTCATTCCCCACATTTGTGCACATAACATATTACAACATTTAAATTCAGCAATCCAATTTTCATTTTCATCTCCAAATATCTGCAAACCACATCATTACTGCCAACATGAAAAAGGAAATTCGGTTGACACATTTTCTGTATCTCTGTGTCAATACAGATATCTCCCTCTTAGCAAGGAGGACACAAATGTCACTATTTATCACAGAAATTAATAATGTAATGTTAACAAAGTATGAATAATTAAATTCAGTTTCAATACAATTTTATTTATATAGCGCCAATTCATAACAGAAGTTATTTCATTGCACTTTTTCTATATAGCAAGTCTAGACCGTACTCTTTATAATATTATTTACAGAGACCCAACAAATCCCACCATGAGCAAGCACTTGGCAAGGAAAAATTCCTTTAAGAGGCATAGAGAGAGAGAGAGGAGAGCATGCTCAGTGCATCATGGGAAGTCTCCTGGCAGTCTAGGTCTATAGCAGCATAACTACAGGATGGTTCAGGACTCACCTGAGCCAGCCCTAACTGATAGCTTAATCAAAGACTTAAGTCTTACGCCTTCTCTTAAATGTGGAGATGGTGTCTGCCTCCTGAACCCAAACTGGGACCAGATTCCACAGGAGAGGAGCTTGATAACTGAAGGCTCTGGCTCCCAATCCACTTTTGGAGACTCTAGGAACCACAAGTAACCCTGCATCCTGGGAGCGCAGTGTTCTAATGGGGTAATAAGGTAATATGAGCTCTTTAAGATACAATGGTACCTGACCATTTGATGTACATGGATTGTACAGGGAGCCAGTGCAGAGAAGCTAATATTGGAGAAATATGGTCTAATTTCCTAGTTCTTGTCAGTACACGTGCTGCAGCATTCTGGATCAACTGGAATGTCTTGAGGGACTTACTCAAGCAGCCTGATAATAAGGAATTAATAAGGAATAAGGAAAGCAATAATCCTGCCTAGAAGAACAGCGCAGTGAGGACTTTTGAATTACTAAGGACCGCTCTTAGGAACATTTGACTTTAGGGTTCAATGTCGGTATACGCTCATAAATTAATCACAAAACCAATCAGATTTCAGATCCAAGCCATTAATTAATGCTATTAATGGATGTCCTATCAAATTCACGTGGGAGACTGATATGATCTTTTCACTCTGCACACCAAACCTAAAGCTAAAGTTTATTATGGATACACCATATATACAGTAAATATATAATAAATGTATAATGTAATAACACAACATTTGTTTAGTATTTATGGTAAAATTTGTCATTACTGTCAAAATAAAAGTGAAATACAAACTTTCATTGACGTTTTCATGTACACGATAATTGCAATATTTTAAATTAAAACTAAAATCAGTTTGGACTATTTAGTGCAAAAATTAATTATAATATACATACATACAATGTGTGTGTGTGTGTGTGTGTGTGTGTATATATATATATATATATATATATACCCCCTTTCTTATTTCACACTTAAATGTTTCAGATCATCAAACAAATTTAAATATTAGTCAAAGATAACACAAGTAAACACAAAATGCAGTTTTTAAATGAAGGTTGGTATTATTAAGGGAAAACAAAATCCAAACCTACATGGCCCTGTGTGAAAAAGTGATCGCCTCCTAAACCTAATAACTGGTTGGGCCACCCTTAGCAGCAACAACTGCAATCAAGCATTTGCAATATCTTGCAGTGAGTCTTTTACAGCGCTGTGGAGGAATTTTGGCCCACTCATCTTTGCAGAATTGTTGTAATTCAGCCACATTGGAGGGTTTTTGAGCATGAACTGCTTTTTTAAGGTCATGCCACAAACATGCAAAAAAATAAGAAATCAGGAAGGGGGCAAACACTTTTGCACACCACTATATATATATGTTATAATAAAGTACATGAACACTGTCACACAGTTTTTCCACCCCTAATGGAGTTAACATGTGAAATGGACCACTGCTATTTAACAAATACTGAGGAACTTAAGTAGCCTTCACCAGTATGTGTAATAAATGTGCAGATGCCATAATTAAAAAGTAATAATTGTTGCCATAATAGTGATAGATTATTAATGAACACTACATGATTAAAACAATGTGTTTCCAGTGACTAGTCATTTGTGTTTGCCCAGAGGGCATCGGCTCAACCCGAAGGGACGTCAGAGGTTTAAGTCACAGCAGGGAATAATGTGAAAGCAGTAAAGCTATAGTGTTTGTTCTTCAGTGACTCCTGAGATCTTGCCTGTGTGCACTGCACAATTTAATTGAAATCATCCGTCCATTGTTCAAGACGACAGTTTTAATTTACAGAGATAAGCAAGCTTGGCCTTGACCTTGCTCTGCTCTGACATGGATCGCTGCCCCTGCACCTTCCAAGGTGCCTTCAATCAGCTCTGGTTTTCTTTGGACTATACTTCTCATTTTTGGCAGTGTGGAAGTGCTTCTTATTTTCCTCCTGGCTTGGTTTTTCCTTTGACATGTGCAGCGTGAGAAAAGAAAATCTATGTAAACAGTACTTCAGCCAACAGATCAACACCTCTTTCTGTTCCGACTGACCAGTGATATTGATTACATAATGCTTTGTTCACTGGGCTGCTTCCCTCCCTTTGTTGCCATTATCAGACGGTGTGCACAAAGCCAGTCACTCTCACCATTCACTGTGAAAGAGAAAAGTCCACGAGTGCAATTATGAGGAGAGCAATAGCAGTGGCAACCATGATGGTTTTTTGCGCTGGGACTCATGGCTTCAAGACTCTTAAATCCTACTTTTAAGTGCCTTTAGTGGAGTGTGAAATACAGTGCATTGTATATGGGTTCCATTTGCCAGCAAGGCTGTGTGGTTTTCTAATGTATAGATGTGGAAACTACAGTCATGGTGAAGTCACATTCACACACTTTACTCCTGTAATTGATATTAATTACTTGTTAGCTGCCTTGCATTAAATTTTCCATGCTTGACAGCTCTGTGGACTAACTGGAAACATCACTGCCAAAACTGCACTGTGAGAGAGTGACTGTTAGTTCATTCATATTCTAACACATGCTAAAAAATTCAGTATCCAGATAGCGATCAATAACATTCATATTGATGTACATTTTGTCAGGTAGAACTTGAAATTAGTCTGCTCTTTAGACAGACACCAGGATATTAATACATGTATAACCACTCTGAAATTTATTTTAATAGAGAGCGCATTTGACTGATTGACAACAGTTCCCTGGACACTTCATAAAGACAGCACAGGCATAAAATGGCATTAAAAAAAAGGTTTTGATTAAATGTTTATTTTCCCCGGAGTCCAATATGAGCATTTATATGTGCGTTCATATGAGAGACAGTGAGAGGAAGAGAGAGGTCGTTTTTCAGCATAAAAGCCCATATGAAATGGAGAAAAAAACCTATACTGCAGGCAGGGAGGAGAGGTTCACTGTCAGGATGAGGGTCCCTCTGTCGTGTTTCACAATAGGCCTATAGGGACGCCAAAGGGACCCCTGCGCAGAACACAGCAAGGTGAAGAACTGGATAGTAGTTTTAACAGTTTTTATTGTAAACAAGTACTGGTCGCTGAGCGGGTCAGGTGTAGTTCCACTGGGGACAGGAGAGCAGTGTGCCGACACAGTCCGTGGAGAGCTGGCTGGGTTCCGAGGGCGGAGGCGTTGAGTGGGGCTTCTGGATATGGCTTGTGTAGCGTGGCAGGCAGAACAGGGAAGCAGAGATCAGAGAGCACACGGTAGCTGCGATCACCGGCATGGAATGACTCTGTGGCAGAGACAGACGGGGTTACACGAGATGTAACAATAAACTTAACTGAGTCGAGAAGAGAGCCGTGGCGAAAGTGTTGTACAGAGATGATCTGGCGCTGGTAGTGAAGTAGAGCTAGGTAGATATACTATGGAGCCCGATTGGATGATGAACTTCAGGTGTGCCGGTGATCTGCAGCAGGACGGAAAACCAGGGAGTCCTGCCCAGGCCGGTACACACACACACACACACACACACAGCGACTAACAGAGGACTGACAAGGAACACAGGGAGAGGAGAGCACATTAGAGTACACAAGGATAGGGAGAGAGATGTGGCTAACTATGACACCCTTGGCCTCGCCTGCAGGCAAAGATCTCTCAGGGTCAGTATTAAACACCCCCTCTGTAAATATGCACCTGTCAGTATATTTTCACTGAAGTGTGAGTCTTGAAATTATGTTTTACCCCTCCTTGCCACTGGCAGGTGAGGGAGAGGCAAAAAACGGATAAGAAAAGATAAACAGCATTAGCATTACTGAAGTGAGCAGCTTTGGCAGAGAGGGACTTCTTAGAAGACTTACAGCCTAATCCTATCTACTGAACCACCATCTATGCCTCAGCTTTTGTTTCTCAGACTCTAAGACCTACTCCTGCAGGAGCCACAGAGAGAGGGTCAATGGATTCATCTTGTAGAGTGCAGAGGAATGTGAAGGTTGTTGTTGATAGCATTAAACAGAACATTCACAGCTGAATATGCTTAGTTTGCACATTGACCCTTGATAATAACAGTAATCCTAAGCATATTTGGCCATCATGTACTGGAAAAATGCGTAGTGGATACCAGGCACTGTGCATTTTCACTGTATGCTCTCTGCATTTTTCCTTTATATAATATTCTGATTAACTAGTTGCAAAGGATTTATCCAATGTAAAAGGATTCCTATTGAAACCCTTTCCATTTCACTCAAACAATTATTAAAGAGTGCAACACTCCTGTGTTTATATATGCTCAATTTCAGTTTATTAGGTACATCTAGCTAAAACTAATGCAGTCTAAAGGTGTGTTCAGACAGAAGGCGAGGCAATTTTTTTGCCTTGCGTCATTCGTGCAAATTTGACCGCAGAACTTATTATTTGCACCAAATATTTTGCTCAAGTTGAAAAATGTTCAACTTGCATGCACATATCTCCGCATCGGTTTGCGCTGCTCCTGGAAAATACGCATTGTATCGCATCTTATCATTGACTTTGTATTCAATCTCACTGCCTCTAAAATTATCTTTGTGTTCTGTCTGAACACATAGTAACACACCCCATTTATATCAATGCAAAATATTAGGAACCCCTCTCAATATAACTCAATATAATAGTTCAACAGTAACACAAACTACAACCTCCAAAATTACAATAAAGTTAAAACGACACTTTTAAAAACCAGCTTCAACAAAAACTGAGCATTATAACCTTCATGAAGATAGGATTTATTACAGGGCTATTATAATAGACTGCATTTGTTTGAACTAGTTGTATCTGATAATCTGGCAACTGAATGTAGATTGTGTGAAGTTACCTACATTTTTATTAAATGTGAAAAGAAAATCAAATGCAGTATACTATAGTTATATTCCTTGATAATTGATTTCCTTGAAATCCAGAGGTAAATCACTGAACACAGATTGCAGATGGGAATGCAGTCCTTTGAAAATTGCATTAAGCAGGTATGAAACAGGTCTTTGATCAAAGAGCAACAGTGAATGTAGATTTTGTATAAGGCTTCATAGTTTTTACCACATGACAACATCTCATCCAAAAACACATATGAAAGCCATAAATGCCAAAATGTCTCACCTTTACACATTGGCTAAGCAGGTCATTTGGTAGATTTGTGCAGATAGAGAATCTGGAAGGTGAAGGGAAATGTACTTTTGGGCATTGTGAAGGTGGTCCAGTGGAGCTTAAAAAAAGAAGCAATTAACAATCTGAGTTTGTTTAAAGGAAATGGAAAGGGAAGACATGAAAGGCTTCTCTCTCTCTCTGAACATCAAGTGCTCCGACCCACTAACAAAGGTATGAAGGTCCATACGGAATAGGAGCTGAGTGAACATGGTAGGCCTTTGTGAAGGCTTTGGCGCTAATTTAGCCACGGTAATAATGAGAAGCCATTCCTGTAGACTCGCAGTACTGTGTTGTAGACTTATAACACTGGCACCATTTATACCTCTCCCATTCAATTACAATCCCATCTGGTCATTGCTGTTTCTGCTGCCACAGCAATGAAGAGAGAATTCACTTTTGAGGACTTCAAAGCTGGTTTGAACACTCAAATCCCCCCTATAGCAACTGCAGCTCACAGGACAGTTGGTACAGTGACTGCCAATTAGGAGTTCTAACGAGACCCATCCCAAAGAAAAATAGATGTTTCAAAGAGGGACACAGAAGAAAGTGCTGTTTTATGAAGGGTACTAAAACATTTTATGCCACTGGACTATAATGAACTATATCTCTGCCTTTGGCATTAGTTTGTGAAGGACAAACTATTATTTTAGAGGGAGTTACTCACCTGCGAGTTGTTAGATGTTGAGCTGAGTGCCATTTGATGATACTTTCTAATAAACTCATCGAGAGTGCCCTTCAACAACGGTCATCACAATCATAGCTGCAGAAGGTGAGACTGAGAGAGGCAAAAGGAAAAAGCAGAGATTGGATGTGCCCCAATCACACACATAAAAGATTTAACATTGCCCTAAGGTGTTTTTACAGCACTATTGTACCTTAAAGGTGCATTAAGTAAGATTTTACTGGCCCATAGCGCAAATGGCTGTAATAAATCATCAGGGATTTGATAAAGTTGTTACCAGTGACTCAGCAGTTACTTTGCCCGCTGCTGGGATTTCTTGATTTCAGAAACTCACTTTTAGACTTAACCTACCTCCTCCTTCTTGTACAACAGCTTAAAGATGATACTGTACAGAGGACAGGGCTATGTGTCTGCAAATAGAAACATATTAAACACATATAAAACTTATATCTTTTATAACTTGATTATAAAAATGTGGCTTTTATATTTGGGTGGATTAAAGTCATTAATTAGGACCAAACAAATGGTTTTACATGCTTTGATGAAGCCTTCATGCTGAAACGTATCAGCAGACTTCTCAGCCCTTTGACTGTAAATTAAAGTCCCCCAAAGGATCAACATGTTTTTTTTCCTGACTCTGTTTCTGGTAAATACAAACATTTCTTTTTTTAGGAAGAGAACCCAACTAAAGTTTAGTGCAGGGAAAACACACCTGCTTCCTCTTATGAACTTAAATGGTTTTACATGTTTTGGTCTCTAAGATTTTGTTATGCTTTGAAAAACTAGTCTAAAAATACCCTCCTTAAATTGTTATTCTGTGATGCAAAAAGTCCAAATACTTTCAATAAATGACCTTAAAACAGTGTCATGTCATATTAAAGGAGCCCAGCCACACGAGCAAACTTTCCTGCTTGCAACTGCATGTGCTCAAAACAATAATGTAACTGACAAATAGCTGCAACAAAATGTTTACTGTTATGGTACTGTACCTCCAGTCTCTACACGTTGAATTCTATTCCATAATAAAATAAAATAAAACTAGTGGCAAGGCAAAAAATAATCTAAATCTGAAAACTTGCTGTTTTGGAAAATGGTCGGCTATAACGGTAATTTGTACTTAATTGTCTAAAACAAGAGTAAACCCCAGTATGGTCTTTTAGTTTGCCTTTAACTAAACAGTTTGTACATTATGTCTCTTGGCTTGATTGTGACTTGGCATAGTGAAGGATGTATTTGGCAGCCGTCACTGAACACAGATCAGCACTTCTGTCTGCCAGAGTTTTTAGGGCTTTTTAAACAACAGACGATTTCATGAGCATATGAGCCCTTTGTAGTAGTAACACCCTGCGTTCCAGCCTGAAAGAGTTTACCAGTACACCTACTCAAGGGTAATATGACACAGTTATTAATGGAAGAGAGAACCAACCCCTGTCAGTGCTTTTCATGTGGGTCATCTAACAGGTGAGATCATGCTGACAATACAAGAGCGCTTTCTGTCATACAAATTAATGGACACTTCCAATCTAATTTCACCCTGTATCTTCAGAGGTCCCATCCGTCATTCTGTTTGCACTATGAACCGTTCCGCACTCTGGCTTTTCAATCTAGACGTCTCCTGCTGGGGACTTTTTCTCTGAAACAGAACTGTTGTTTGTTTTTTGTTTTTTAAAGAAAATAAATTCATGGTGGACAAAATGTACTATATATCCAAGGTCATGAAAAGTAATAAATATTTTTTATAATTATACTCAGTTACTTAAAGTTTGCGAGATATGCTAGAATGATTAATCAATTAATTTATATGTTGGCCATCAGAAAATTAACATTTGCAACTATTTTCCAGCTATTTTGATAATCGATTATCATTAAGTAAAAGAAGCCAAAACTCTTGCTGGTTCCAGCTTCCCAAATGTGAGGATTTGTTGCTTTTCTCTTTTTAATCTCCTGTAAGAGCTGTTAGTCAGTGATCACAGTCACAGAGGAACTTCCTCCCCCTCCGTCCGATGGTTTTCAGCTTTGTTTCCTGTCTTTACTTTTTACTCGGCAGTCTGAATAGACTTCCATCACCTCAGCAATCATACAAAAACCTTTGTCTTTCCTGTCAATAACTGGTTAGCAATTTGTTTCAACCTCACACATTTCCAGGTTTTAATCCATCTGTCTTGGAAATTTGACTTCTTATTTGACCCCTGAATCAGTGCTGCCATTGCATCCTTGACTCAACCTTCATTGGATTCTGCCCAATTGACTGTCAGGTTTTTGACAAAGTGTGGAAACATCATCACAATATGTTGTCATTGAATTCCTATACTTTCTGCACTGGTCAATTCCATTTGACAGGTGATGGGTGTGTACCTGTGACCTGATGATAGTGTATGTTGAGGAGGTTGGGGATGGAAGCATGTATGAGGACATTGCCATTGGGGTCAGAAGGTAATTTAGGGCTTAGAGCCTGCCCACCCCATTTATTGATAATATCCTGGGAAGCAATTGTGCCCTCATTACCCAAAATGTCTGAAAGTGTGACTTTCCCTTGATGCAAAATTGGTGTGATATTCACCTTCTTCCAGGAACACCTTTCCTCATGGGAGAAGAAGAACTGTATTAACCGATTACAAGGTTAGAAGGTTTAGCAGCTTATGTAAAAGGATCTGAGGATACTATAAATATTATATCAAAATGTACCCATAATTAGATAATTATGGTTAAAGTAAGCATTGAAAAATAGGTATCATACAGTGATATTAATATGCACTTAGTAATAAATAATTTTTACTTTAGGTTTGCTTGAACTGTGACAAGCATGCATAAATTAATTTTCAAAGAAAGTAGCTTATTGACTGTAAAAAAAAAAAGAAAAAAAAAAAGGAAGCAGGTTGCAGAGGAAGCAAGCTGGATGTCTCCTCTCGGTCCAGAAGGAGAACATCCTCAGTGTTGATCAACAAGAGATGTTGTGATAAATGATATGTTATTAATGAGAGGCAGCACATTGTGAAAGAGATTACAGATGGATTTGCCAAAGGCGCCTACACACTCAGATCTTTTTGGAAAGCCCAACATTATATATTTTTAAACGTTTTTAGGGGTTTTTAAAATGTATTTTTATGATAACGTGATGTAAAAGAAAAGGCTGAATCCCCTCACACTGTCAGCACTGACTTTATTAGAGAAGCGACACTTCGACTTGGACTGTAACAACCAATCAAAAAGTGGAGCCAAATCTCACCTGAGACAATTACCACAGCAATAATTCATAACATCTTTAAAATGAGTCAGAAAAGAAACAAAAACAGATTAGATTGGCAAAATAAATGATTCTTCTCAACTTCAGACCAGTCCTAGTCTCACATTTACACCAAGAGTATCTTCATAACTTTGAAAAAAACAAATCATACATGTATTAAAGGTGCTATTGATAACATTGATAACATCCAGCCACTAGATGACACGGCCCTCCACCCTTCCATTTCATTCCAGTGATTGCCACTGCCACACTTCGCTGAGGTACTTGTGGCTAGCTAGCCATGTAGCCAGCTGCGTTAAGCTCAACAGCTACTGTACTCACGTTAATATAAAAATCTGAAAATACTGACATGATCATACAGTTGTCTTTTCTTGTTGTCTTGTCTTGCATAAACTTGTGCTGGCCCCGGGCCATCGGTTATGTTGGACCCTGGCCCACTTCTAAATAGATACGCATCTTCGTTATAAACTGTAACAGAACTGTAATTTTATGGCTTATTGTTGTTCGGACGATTAAACTAGCTAAGATAGCTAATATGTGCTAATGTCAGTGTTTTCCACACTAACTGGCAACTATACCATGAGATACCAACGTCGTTATACTATTGGCTCACAAGCCTTGTTTGAAGCAGGAACCAAACTTCAGACATCTCACACAGAGATAAACAAAACATTAATTTTGGACCCACAAAAATGTTTAAAATGATTAATTCACAATCATAATATATTTTTTTAGAAAAAGTGATACTTTTATTCCGCACCTTTTTCTGAAAGCTTTGTGGATATCCCGATAACATAAAAATGTTATCAATATAACCTTTAAAGGAATAGCTACACATTTTGTGAAATACACATGTTCTCTTTCTGGCTGCAACGGCCCCGGTTCATCACCTTTCTTGTGTGTCATACCTCTTCCTTTCTCTCCCTGCATTTCCTGTCTGTATCCCTGCTTTCTCTATCAAAAAAAAAAATTTTTTTTGAATATAGTGGAGACAATTGTTTCAGGAAATATCGAGTAAATAGCATAACAAAACAAATGAATTAAAATATCAAAGAAGCAAAAATAGACCAAATTTCAAACCAGGAGAAATCATCAAAAACAAATTTCTTTCACATACAACAGAGCTCTATACCAGATGTGCATTAGATAACACTTGGTACGATATGAACCACACAGTGGAGCTAATCCAGATATACTGCTGTAAACAAGAACAAGAACAACAACAGAGATCTTTTGTCAGAACAACAGAAGCAATCTTTACTATTGACCATCTTTTAGAGCTGCACTCGTGAAAAAAATGGCAACAACCAGGATGTAAATCATTAGGTCAACTCAAGTTCTCCTCAAAGACAGACTCAGTGATTGATGGGAGTAATGTGTTGTTATGGTCATATTCTGCATCCAATTAGTACTGATCTATTGTTGCTGTGTGGTGTTTTAATGACCACAGTGGGCGGGAGATGATTGGCCCTAATATCATTTGTCTCCCTAATCATGTGTTTATCACAGTGAGGTCTGCGGAGGGTCTCTAGTGAGGCATGTATAAACCCTTGCACTAATCTTTGTCCTGGATGAACCTACAGCACCAAGTCGACAAGGAAAGTCATCATTAACATGTACAGAGGTTAGGAGTATCCAACTGCAGGGGCAGAAATCCTGGCATGAATCATCATTAAAAGATGCCATGGCACGGGGTCACATTTACCGGTTAGCACAGAGGTGGTTACGGAGTAGGCTGAGTGGATTGCCTGCTATACGACTGGCACCATGCGGTTCAATAGAGATAAACTATCCTGCAAATAACTTCTGGGGGCCTCACTTTTGTGATATTGAACCACTCCATTCACTGTTAATTGCCTCGGTGTAAGGTTAATTGGCTTGTATTGGAGCCAGGAAATCCAATTAGCTTGGTTGTTATTCCATCTCCATCTACTCATTGATCCCCTTGTTTTGATCACAAAATAATAGTTTTTACAAATAAGATCAAGAAAGACACAGAGGCTGTGGCAGTTGTATTACTTGGCACAGACAAACTTCGACATTGTAGAAGCTAAACACGTTTTGTTGCCTTAGCACCTTGATTTAAATTCACTCTTAATGTGTTTTAAATCTCAGATGAAGACCAGTTTTAGTCTCTTAAAAGTTTCAACGAAAGAAAAAAATTGGCAGCAAAGTGTGGGGGGTGGGGGGCTGCTGCGAAAGGAGTGGATTCTCCTCTGAACCAGAAAATCACAGTTCCTCATCTCTCCAACATGATCCAGCTTTTCTTTCCCCGCAAAAGATACAGGCCTCCTGGTGATGCAGGTGAAAGAATACCAGACACAATCTCAAGGACACAATGTGGCTCTAATTCCAGCAGAGACTTCAGAGTTGAGCTCACTTATGACTAGACTCAAGGTGCCGAAGTATACTGTGAATATAATCAAAGGAATTATGTGAATTACAAACCATGGAGCATAAATTGCTTTCCACTTGGTTTTTATCATAGTGATGGACAAAATTATGGTATCCCAAGAAAAATCAGTCAAAAGCTTTTCTGTACCCTGACATTTAAAAAAACAACCTAATTTTGGGTATTTTAAGCAATTTGAAAAAGGCGAACAGTTGGACTGAGATCTGACGATGGAGGCCATGACAGATGGAACCACATGTGGAACAAAGGCGATATGAACTGATGGATGGAGAGATGAATGGACGGATAGATGAATGGAGGACTCGAGAAAAGTAGACAGGAATGATAAATGGGCAGAAGATGAATGCTGTAGTCTTTCACATACAAAGAATACCTGACCGTCAAAGCCTTTAAGATGACAACAAAATCTTTTCAAAGATATGGAGTCAATGCTGCAGCATATAGATGGAAGTAATTCCAGTATGGTAATGTCTCAGGGTGGATTATTGCACCATTTGTGGGATTTTATTGTTGATAATGTTCAGTGGTTTTCTGGTCCACTGCAGAGGGGCCAGGACGGGTGTGCTGTGTGGAGGAAATGTCAGTGACGATTAGCATAAGAAGAGGGAAGGGCAGGTCACTCGATGCATATTCCACAGCCCATTGGCTCAAGAATATTAATAATAAAACAACACAATGAGGAGCTCGCTTACTAGTTCACTGCAGATCCATTACAAATCAATAGTTTTTTCTTGTGTGTGGGTGAAATATTTATTCTGTACACCTTGCTGTGCTCCAATTAAACATCTGTTGTGTGTCTATTTATGCCTCTCCGCATCTCTCTGTATGTAAGAGTCCAAACCACTGACCTCAAGGAGATGCTGAGAGTATTCAGAAACAGATCTCTTTTCCTATTGCCCTTACCCCCCCCACCCCCACCTTTATCCATTCCCCACTCCCTTTCACCATCTCCCCCATCTCTCACTGCAGTGTTGTCGCAGTGAGCCTGTGTGTAGGAGAGGCATGTATGTGCATACTAACACGGACTGTGCTGTGATTTTCCCCCTACGCCAACACAGAGCGCCTGCTGCCTGCGCTCCAGAATCTTATAAATAAGGGAATAAGCATTGAGCTGTTATTAAAGTTGATGGAGACAGATGGCTGCTGTTGTTTACAAGTTTAACTAAATCACCAGCCGATCAGCTGTGACACCCCGTGGAAAGTTGAAGGGCTGAAAAAGGAGGAAAGGCAGAGAATAAGAGAGAGAGAGAGCTGGTAAACTGATAGCTGCAAAACATCTTTAGCAAATGATCGGTGAGATAATTCATCACTGCCTCTGTTACATCAGGAGTCTACAGTTATTAGCATCAACGTATCTCAGAGATTAATGCACCATTCATTTCTAGGTTTACCTACCAGTCTATCTGAGCTTACATAGCGTAAGTATGGTCAGTTATTTTGTCTCTTTTAAGTCACAAGGATCATGTTAGGGACAAAAGCATACATCTTCTCAGTGTGATAAGTGACACTTATAGATTCAAAGTAATTTAGATGTCCACTTTGCATGCTAATGTATACAACAGACATTGTACCAATGTAGTGATTCATTATTTACTATTCAATGTCCTCAAGGGTGACATCTTGTTCAGCGTGGTCATCTTTATGTGTTTGTCAGTGGTAAAATTGTATGTTGATTACAGCGTTTGGTGAAGATAACATCATGGTCACCAGGACAGCTCCACAGAGAATGTGCAGACGAGTCATGCTCATAGGGGGGAAAAAAACCATCAGGTATGTTCAAAGTGAAATAATTTGTCCCAATCCAAAACTCATAATGAACTGATATCTCCCAGTCTGCCGTTCTACTCTGTCAGAGGTGACATTGATATTCATACGTTGCAGCAGGCTCTGTGTCAATTTCAAGTCTTATTCAAATCTGTTCTGAATGGCGCACAAACCCCTCAGCAGTGCTGGCTGTGAGGATGATAGCCTGTCCTGTTTGAAGAGAAAATTACAAGAGCAATACACCCGAGGATCTTTTCTCATTCTGCATGATGTCAATGCACAAGACATCTTGGAGCAATTTCATCCAAATGAAGTATTTTCCCCCATCTCTTTGTTTTTTTGTGCATCATGTGTATATTGAGTAGATACATGCAGCTCGACACGTGCATGAACTCACATGGGAGTGCCTGTGTGGTAAACATACACACATAGATGTACACTTGCAATATACTTTTGGGGAGATCCTATTACAATCCTTGACCATGTGACCTTAACCTTCACCCTCATCACTAGACTTAAACTTAACCTTTACCCTTCATGAACTAATTTCTGATTCAAAGCCATTCTGTTGAATCCCTGCAGCTTAAAAATATAACTGCTTTCATTGTAATCATAATCCTTTAGCAAAATGGCTGCTTTTCACTGAGCCATTTTGAGTCCTAAAAGCTGGTGAAACACACATGCATGGCCAGAGACACACACACACACACACACACACACACACACACACACACACACACACACACACAAATTCAACATAGACCCTGTGATTATTTTACACACTCACCACACACTCACCCTAAAAATAGCCTAGGAGTTTTGTTAATGTGTGTAAGTGGTTTGACACCCCCTGCTTGATCCATCAGCCCCTCTGACCTCAGGTGACCCCCCTCTCCCTGACCTTTAGAAAGGCCAGCTGCTCGCCTTTACAGGATGTGACTGAAGAGGCGGGTCTCACAGACACCAATTGATTAGAGAAGCATTAATCAAGCTGAGGGATTATTCCTAGCATGGAAAAGGCTCCTTTCTATAGTAAACCAATTATACTTTTTATGGGATGAGAAGGTTAACTGGCTGCGTGAGCAATCCGTTTAAACCATTGACACTGCAGGTCTGGAGAGGTGAAAAAGGAGGAACAGAATGGAGGCGGAGGAGTTGGCTGTGCAGGACGGGAGGCCGAGGACACAGAGGAGCGTAATATGGATTCATGGAGGAGTTGGAATTGAGAGAATAGAGTGAAAAGCATAAAATGATATTATTGGCCATTAAAGTTAATTGGGGAAGTTGCAGTAAAAGGTCCATGGAAGGCAAGGATGCATGATGCCGCCCTTGCTGCTCACATAAAGTAGTGTTTTCCCTTCATGCTGCATTGAGCATGCAGAAGAAGGAGGGAGGGCGGAGAAGGAGATTCTGATAAAGGTTCTTTCTCCACTTTAATGGCTCCCATGACTTTAATGACCGCTGCCCTGATCTCAGACTTAATGACCCTTCTAGTTTTAGGGGGGGCTAAATTAAACCTGTAAAGAGAAACATCCATTCATTACCACTCCCCCATAACTTTCAGTCACATCAGTAACCCGATAACAATTAACACATAAAGCCCTCTATTATAATGGCAGATTTTAGTTTATGGGGCCTAATCTATTGAAGCTCCACTAGTGTGATATGAGTCGCAAATTAAATTGTCATTCAAAATGAATCCAATCGATTCACAATATATTACATTACTAAAGGAGCTGTAATACAGTAATAATCATCTTTCCGTTTGAAACTACATTTGACTTTCATTTGCATTGCTTTATTACATACAGTATACAGTATAGTTACAGTATCACAGCTATGTTGACAACACTCATTTGCACATATCTGTTGAGCCTGATGACCCTTAGACTTTGACCTCACTCACCTGCTTAGCTGCCATTAATAATGTTTATTATATTTTTTAAAGCTAAATGAAGACAAATGGAAAGTCTTTTACTCGGTCAGAAAACTAGTGTGATGTAAGGAAGTTTGTCAGTTTGTCAACTCAAATCAAACCAGACGTATGAAGTTTAGAGTTAATTTTGTATTTTGATGTAAGTTGTGTTTGTAGATTTCCAAACTTAATAGAAAGTGTAAACCTTAAGTTGACTCATGTTTCTTATCCTATGCACACACCAGTGACTCTTATTGTATATGAAAACAAAAAGGGGTGTATTAATCACTGTCCTTAGTACAAATTGAACTTCACAAAGAGAAATATTATTCCTTTAGGAAACGCCGCCTTTCATCTCTATATTTCAAAAGTCCAAAAATACTGTTCACAATACAGTTGGAAAACTGTGCGGCTTCACTTTTTATCTGTGAGCAAAAAAACAACCTTAATGTGCTTGCTGAGTGTCCATAAATTACCAATCTGTCTTAAAGGGACATCTATTTCTGAGTGAATCAGTAACACAATATACATTTTTCCTATATATATATATATATATATATATATAAGAATAGACACAAATATGGTGAAATATCAGCATATAAAAAACATAATTCTTCCATTTATGAAACATTTCCAAAGTTCACCCCTTTTTGACCCATAATGATGTAATGATGCAGAAAAATGTAACCATAGTTCACACCTTCATCACATGCAGACTAGATTATTGTAATCCATCATTTAGAGTCCATCCAAAACACTATTTTGACAGGTTTCAATTGTTTCAGAAAACTGTGGCAAGGTGGCTAACTAAAACAAGCGGGTTAGGCCAGTTCTAGCCAAAAATTCAATACACAGAAAGTAACTGATTTTATCTGAGTTGTGTCATGCGTGATATTCAGCATTGTTAATAATTATGTTGTAATGTCAGAGTCTGTTCTTAGAATGTTAAGATCCCATTTTAAAGACAAATAGTTGTGTCTTGTTTAAGAGGAATATGTTGTGCACTTAGTTTTTCACTGCACACTTCAGCTCTGCAGTTTTTTTGAAGTTTTTCTGCTCCTTTTTTATGTGGAAAAGTAGGTCTTCATATCTTGTTTTGGTAGATGAGTTTCAGTAGCTGAGACTTGGGCTACATTCTGCTGCTTTGCTTGTTCTTGACTGATAGCCACTTATTTAATGATATATGAACAAAACTGAGGTTATGATTTATTTACACTTTTATCCATTTGTTCTTTTTTCTTTTTAAACCATTGCTGCTGTGCAGTTATTCTCTCTGTGCTTAGACAGACTATAAACTTTAGGGACAGAGAGAGAATTTTGTTCTTCTAGCTTTAGAAATAAAATAAATCCAGTGAACAGTCTGTAGAGTATTGGCCTATATCTGTCTCTTCATTCTATCTTTAAGTGCAGTTTGCAGATGACAGATACCAACCTCGGGGGCGTCATCAGCTAACATTGACAAGTCCATCAGATCAGCATGCTCCTAGATAACAGTGTGTGTGATTTAACTAAGAAATGCAAGCACCTGTTTTCAATTGGATGTCTAATGCTTAAGCTATATTGCACGAGAGGGTGTGCTATAACGTCATTATTGGCACAACAGTGATGCGGTCAGGACTGAGGCGCTTGGAAGCTTTCCGGCTTGCTGCAAACAAGGGAGGCACCCACCTGGTGGAGTAATATTTTTAGTAATGAGTACGGTGTGTTGTCAAGCTGATTTGAGCACTTTCTAAATGTCGTGTTGACCAATCAGATTGCCTGGTCGGAACTACTTGTTGTATATTTAAGCAATATTACATGAGAGGGTGTGCTTTAATGTCATTATTAGCACAACCGTGATGCGGTCAGGACTGAGGTGCCATGTGTTTCCAGGGAAATGGAGATAACACAAGCAAAAAGTTTTTTCTTTTGAGAGTGAATTGCCCCATAATATGAATACATTTTGATTATATTTTGTTTTGTTGGTAACTTGTATAATCGCAATATTACATGAGAGGGTGTGCTTTCACATTATTACTGGCATGACAGTGATGCGGTCAGGACTGAGGCGCTCGTGATATTGCTTAAATAAACCTTCAGAATGATGCTTTTCCTTTGCAAAATATTTTTTTCACTTAAATGATCCATCTTTAATACCAGTCGCCACTTCATTCGTGGCATAGATACAGGTCATGCATTAATAGGTCATATGTATTTATGCATGACTTAAATATTTCCACTTTTCCATTTTAAACTTTACACTCTATAGTATGCTCTTGATAGAGATAGTTCATATAGTTTGAGGAAGAAATAAGTTAATCTCTTGTTTTGATGCAGTTTCAATTTGATTAACATTCACTTTAAGGGGCACTCCATCGACTTTACACACAAAGTTCAGTTTACTCAACATGAGGAGAACTACACATCCTGTGAGTATAAAGTGTTCTGGAGGAGCTTTGTCAAGTTAAAATATATAACAAAAAGTCTTTGTTACAGACTGAGGGTGTGGAGCTTGAAGTATGTGGGTATTATTTTAGGCAGGAAGGGTCTATTGAAATATGCTATGAGTTACATTATGGGAAGTGAAGGATCCAGCATTTTCGGGGCTTGGCTCATACTAGAAACTAAAAGTCAGGATACATCTGCCTCTGCGGCTTCAAATTTGATCATCTTTTTTTAAAACCTTTTTCTCACAAGCAACTTTATGGTGTGATACTAAATTTCTGGAGTAACCCTAACCACTTGGTTATTAATGAATAAATAGCAGATATAGAATATTCTGAATGTTGTCACTTGTCAATCAAATCCTATTTGACTCACACTTAGGAAATGAACATTAGTAACTTAATCCGCATCTATTCACTACTTTATGGAATTGTTATTTTTATAAATATTCGTGACTAGGATAAAACTAATACTGGTTTGTTTATTGACCTTAATTGTTTACTGATCTAACATGAAAATGAACAACATACCTACAAATGTGCTGAGTATCAATTCGGGACTAATACTTCAAAATGTGTTGATAAATCCCAGCCGAAAATCTGTTGTCTATACAGGAGTTACCTGTCAGGTGTTCTCCAGTAAAGAGCTGCATGAGACCAGAGCAAGGAAACAAGACACAGTCACAACAGGGTGGATTGGCAGCAGCCCTGCCTCAGTAAACACTTATCAAAAGTCATTCTTGTGACCAAAACATTGAAGCAAACACCACTTGCAGCCTCAAAGCTTTTACCTCAGATGCCATCCCTGTGGTTACATTCATCCCTACAATCACACCCTTCACCTCAACACAGCCACATTCTGGTCCAAAATGCCAAGATTGTCCAACCCCAAATATCATTATTTTATCATTCTCATTATCTTTTTATTATTTCTAAACCATTAGTTTCATAGGGCAGAATTTCTCTACCACTTTTTCCTTCTGCACAACTGCAAGTTAACATTCTTCAGGAATAAAGGTGACTGCCTCTGATAAGGCGGCTGTTTCCAGTGCAAATATACTTGTCAAGCAAAGCTAATTCTGATCCTGGTCCTGATCAGGGACTATTTCTGCTGCTCTTAGACTGCAATTCTAATAGATTTCCCTTTGATCTCCACTGATCCACTGCAGAAGAGTGGTGGTATTAAAAAGTCACCCTACAGGTTGCTGTAATGGTGCAGCAAATACAGATGTCTCTTCTCCTCTGTTTGCTCCTCACATTTGCTTCACATATCTTGGAGATGTGAGCCAGTCAGGTACAAAAACACTGGTTTTACTAAAAAAGTTAAAACCTGTCATGATTACTAGTGTAAATTCTTTTTTCTTGACATGCAACTTATTTTTGCTTCACTGTTATAACACAAATTAAAGACATAACTATATGGAGGACTGCTGAAAATGTGAAGGTGATGATGCCTCTTTTTCTGCTTCCAACTCATGTGGAAATGATTTAATATTAAGTGAAAAGAGAGTTTGCACAAAGTTTATATTTGGCATCAAGGCTGTGACGATAATAAACTCTCCCACATGGGGAACAGAGCCTACAGGTGGATGCACAGCAATCAGTAGAGTGTGTCATGTGTGAGAGTAGCAGTGCAACTCAGGTTTGTCTGCCTGAAGAGGCTTGCAGGCTTCACTCAATATATTGTAACCTCTGGTCATGTCCAGATTTAAGAGGCTGGTGGAATAATAGCCAGCAGGTTATTTTTGCAGTAGTTAAGAGCCACTCAATGCATTTTTGATTAAACCACTGACATTCTGGTCAGCCAAAAGGACTGTAATTTTATATTAGAGGAAAGACTACACCTGTCTTTTGAAGAGTGGTCTGCTGTAGAGAGAAGAGAGTGAAACTGTAACTTTCACACTCTGTTCCAGAAGTAAAAAAACACTCATTCACAATCAGACATTTGTAATTATTAAAAATCCATCCCTGGAACATAACAGTACAATGTTGTGAAGTTTGTTCAGTTCACCTCTTCAGGACTCAACACTGGAGAGTTTTATCGCTTCAAGAAAAAACTGCAAAAAATGAAACAATCTGTGTGGGAAACACTGACAATTCACAGGTCAGACACATGTGACCTGTGATGAGGGGTCGTAAGTAGACATTTTCTGTCAATAAAGGGGTAACAGGACTCAAAGGTTGGAAGCCAGTGCTGTGAATGCTTCTTGGATATTAAAACAGAATGTTTTCCTGATCTAAATCTAACATTTTGATTACATTTTAGGATGTTTTAGATGGTTAGTTAAACGTTTTAAGAAGGTTATTTCTGTGCCATAATGACTGTTTCTCCCTATAGTTTAAGATTTTAAAGGATAATACCAGACAAATCCCTAGACAGGGATGGTAATTATTTAAAAAGTAATTTAATTGTTTAATTTTCCCATAAGCCCTAGAACATTGCGGGTTAAACGTCACCAGTTCAACTGTATGGGTGGACTGAGAGGGCCTAACAGTGTAGACAATTTAGACAGCACAGGTTATTGCAAAAAATTACATTAGAAGAGAGCATTGGTGGATATCATAGATATGGAATAAACCAAGTTACAATGAAACAAGTACTTTTGCTGCTGTGCTAGTAAATTTTCATGGGAGCTGTAGTTTGTTTATGCTAACAACAAATGTTTAAATTTCTAATAGCAGGTGCAGAAGTAGATGCTCATTTATCTTAGAATATAGATAATAAACCCCAGGAACATGTTTCACATTTAGAGAGGCTGGTGAAAGAACTGTTGTATGAGAGACTGCATTGAGTTACAGAGGCTAGACAGGAAGTGGTGTCAGGACTTCATCTCTCTATGGCTCAGCTAGCTTGTTTGAGAGGGTCTAATACTGTTTGTTTGGACAAACGTAACCAGTATGACTTTGCATAGAGCATTTTGCCACTTCAGTTCAATATGGTCATCGGACTGCTCTATTTGAATTTGCATATAACTATGTATTTTTTCATCCTTATTCATCTTAATTTCTGTCTATTTATTCTGTCTTGTTTACTTGTCTAACATTTTGCGTCAAGTTGGTTGAATGAGAGGCTATTGATTTGTTTGTTTTTTTGGCTCTTGTTCAAAGCTTGATAAAATATTAATTACAACAAAACCATGTTGTTACCTTTATGATAATCTATATAACCCATTAAAACCTTGCACATACATCACTATACAGAAGCGTGCTCAATCCATTTTACGGCATTTAGTTAATATCTTACCCTCCTTCTCCATTACTAATGATCAACACAGTGTAATAACATAATCTTCACTGCCAGCCCGGCAGCAAGCACTTTCATGTGAACAGTGCCATAGACGCATGAGCTGCACATACTGGCTGGCCCCCTACCTTGCTTTAGTCTGGCTGACTGATCATCTGCATACATTACCCCACAGAGGGTCAAACTCCAACTGTCCCACAGGACCTTCATTATTGCAGTTTAAAGGCTATTTTGAACAGAAATGGATAACAGCATGGAGACATATTTTTCTACCAAAAATCAGAAAAAAGCTGAAGCAATTTCCAACTGTTGGCTGTTTCAATCACGCATGCTCAGGCAATCTGTTCAGGCAACTAATTCAATGTCGGAGAACATCATTATGAATGCAAAGTAAAATGGCAACACTTTCAGCATAAGCAGTACAGATCTTTTACGTATCTATGCTCCCACAGGGGTGTGCAGGCAGAGAGAGGAAGGTGTGTGGGGGAGGAGAGTTGATGAAACAAACATGCAGAGATCAGTATAACACAGGAGCAGCAGTAAATGCTTGACAAACAATGTCACAGCTGGACTCAGATGGACAGCTCTTCTCTCAGAAAGGCCACTGACCTTGAGGTTGTTGTTTTCTTGTGTGTGTTTACCGTCATTGTTGTCTTCATATGGTGCTGCAGGTTACTGTCAGGCTCTTAAGTGCCCATTGTCCTCCAGTCTGCCTCAGGCTGTAGAAGTACAGAAAGCAGGCGGGGGGCTGAGAGGTGGCTGGCTGTGTAACTCTGGGCTTTGCTTGCCACCTGTCTAGACATCAGGAAGATAACATCCCCACTTTTAATCCATACTAGAGAGCCTGGAGGAGACAAATTTTAGCACCCGTGCCTGACTGTTTATGTGTACACATGTCTGCCTTCCCTTACAACAAAATGTGCACTTTCAACTCTACAAGATACAACGCATTGCGAGACAAACTGCACAGTGTCCCTCTTCTTTTCTTGGCAGTGGCTTGTGGGCTTTGGTGAAGAAAAATCTATCTGTCCAGAGTGATGTCATGCAGTTGCTGCATTATTTTCAATCACAACTAGCAATTTAATGCAGAATCACTTCCCTGAGGTATGAGAGCCGTGCTCATACATAGATAAGTCATTCTTTCAGTCATTCCAATTTGCTTGAGGATGCTGAATTGTTAGTGTGACTCAGTTGTCAGTAAAAAAGTGTTGCCACTAGTTCCACACACTGCCAGCCTTAGATTTTCACAGGTCGAATCAAACAGTAGTATTATTTATTTAATTTCAAGAGCTGTCTTGGCAATTACTGCTGGGACTTCTAAATGCCCATGGATTTAGGTAGGAATAATGATTGGCATGAGAAATGCTTTAGGCTGGTGCTGAACCTCACGGGTTAGTAATTGAAGAGGGCATGAGATTATTGTATGGGACTCAAGAAGAAGACATCAGGAGACAGCTCTCTCATTTAACACTGCAGGAGACAGTGAGAGTCCATGAATGACTTGGTTAACTTGATCCTAATAATAACCATGGTTCCTGAGTTTTTGACTTCATCTCATTAATAAACAATTCTTATAGCACCAACAAGTCAGATTTTTTTGATTTTAAACATTTAATTAGTGCTGGGAATCTAGATTTCGGAGAATCTTTAACTAGAGGATCTTGATTTTATTCAATGTTGATTTGTGGTGCTGCAATTTGAATACAAAACAATTATTGCACCTTGAGTGTAGCATATACAGTATGTATCGTGAAAAACGTCAGGTAAATTTACTGCCAATATCATCTAGTAACACAGGTTACATGTATGAGCACTTGAAAACTTGGTTTCAAAATGTGAAGTTTGGAGAAGATCTGTGCATCCTAGTGAGTAAGCAAACAGGTTACAGGTATAGCACTTTTCTCCAGTAAACCATACCAAACAAAACTTCACGACAACCTCATACTTTGACTCTTAAGGTCATGTTTTCTAATACATTATTGACATAATAACTCTGATAATCATCTTACATTTGTCAGCACTGCCTCAAGGTAAATTACCGTATGTGCTTTTGCTTAACATTGCTCATGATACCCTTGTTATTTTTGAGTATTGTGTTTCTTCTACAATCTCCAACAGAATCAAACTCTTTGCCCAATCGTATTTGCTCTCTTTATCTTTAGCATTGTACATTTGTCTACATTAATTTACTGTGCGTATGTTTTGTTGATGAAGCACCATTTTAAAATTCTTAGTTTTATGGATCAATGCTGAATCATTCAACAGAGAATCACGATGCAACTAAGAATTTACTAAATGTGTACCTCCAATGGAATATTTGGAATATTTTACCCTGAAGGAAACGTCTGCTGTCCAAAGTAATAAAATATTCATTTGAGCAATATCAATAATATTTATCCAAGATCTCATGTTCAGTACGGACAGAACAAGTGGAACTAATCAGCAGATACATGATTGCCCACACAGTTTGAATTGAGTGCCTTGAGTCAAGATGCTCAGACTGTGTGAAGACTCTGATGGAGAGTTCTACCACCTGTTTGGCCCCCATCTCTTCACTGTTCAGTGAGGCACAAGATGAAGCACTTTACATCTTAGTGATCCTCCTACTCCTGCTCATCACTCTTCATAATTCCTTCCAACGCCCCCCCTCGGTAATCTGCTAAGCAAAATGAGCAATGCCCCGATCTTTCTGCCGCCCCCCAACAGCCGAGACACGCTTCATTTCAATTCGGCGGTGACAGTGATGAGACAAGAGACAGCCCTCCCCCATCCCCACCATGAGAGAGTGAAACAACAGACACATGGGCTCTGCTCTGTTTAAACTACAGATTCACTTTCAGCACCAGCAGATGGCTGAGAAGTCCGCCGCTGACTTAATGTGCTGTTTAGTTTTCATTATGTGAGGGGACACAAAGCGTGGCATGATCAATGTTTGGGCTGGCGAATAGTCAACTTGTTTTTTGAAGTTTTATATGCTTATAAAAAGCACCAGATTCTAGGTGAATTTGTATCTGCTGTAGTTTTAATTAACATGTAGAACATACATGGATGGACAGGGCTATCAAGCACAGGCCCAGGGGACGATCACAAAGAGACACCAAACGACCACTAAGAGACGCCAAACTGCTGCAAAGAGATGCCAAATGACCACAAAGAGATGCAAAGTGACTACAAGCACAAACCAACCCCAAAGAGATACAAAATGACCACAATCTTGAATGCTTCTTGGATGCATTTACACTTTTCTGAGATCAGATAGCTATCCAATCCATCCAAGACACATGAAGTGACCAAGTGTAAATGGGATCAAAGAGACGCAAAACTACGACAAAGACACACAAAATGACTACAAAGAAACAAAACCGTGTCAGAGACATAAAATAATCACAAAGAGACACAAAACGACAGGGACACAAAATGATGACAAAGAGACACAAAACAACAGGGACACAAATCGACAACAAAGAGACATAAAACAACCACAAAGTGAAACAAAAATGATTACAAAGACGCAAAATGATAACAAAGAGACACAAAATGATGACACAGAGACACAAAACAGCAAATACAAATAGGTGCTAAATACTCCAAGTCTCACTCAGATAAAGTAAACAACTGAGCAATTCATAAATACATGGATAAACTACACAAACATCACTTCCAGAAATCCACAATTCTCCTCCAGAGCCCAATATTTACTTACTCATGCTCCCGTCTATCTCAGAACTTTTAGCGGTGGATACAATATTAATACCACTTTTTTATGACAGGTAATTTGAAATAATCTATTTAGAGTTGTAGAGAGCCCTGAGGATTTGCATTTTAATTATACATTTTGATTCGCTGGGGTTGATTACTTTCATTCTCTGGCAGCAGGTTAATTGTGTGAGCTCAGTTCTGCAACACTGTGGACTTGTGTCATTACTTGTGTGAATAATATAATGAGGTTCTGTTATCCATGAGTGGCATGTTTACTACTTTGGTACTTTTACCATCACAGCACATACAATAACTTGTGCTAAACACATTCTTCAATATTTCAATATTTTAAGGGATTCATCAGCTCATTTCACAATCTTTGATACTGTGATGTCAGCGGTTAAAATGGAGGTGATGGATTGGTTGAACAGGTTGGAAAAATAGTGAAGCACATATTGCTATTATGACTGCATTTCCCCTATTGTTCTTCGTGGAGGTTTCTCAATGATTTGCATCGATTGACTCCCATGCTTGGCCAGTCAGCTCAGCTGTAACCCTCCTCTGCACGGATCTGGTCCACTGGGAACCCTGCTTAGCTCAGTGTGCACAGGGAAGGGGAATTAGTGTGGGTTTTCAAAGGAGGGATGGTGGAGGGATCTGCTATGCATTGAAAATCATTGCTGCTTGCAGTTCCCAGTGGACAGGAGCAGTGCTGATTTGTGAACAGTGGGTGGGGAAGGACACGGATGGATCATGTCATGGAGTTTTGTTTTGTGGTGTTCATCCATTAAAAGTGTCCTTTTTGCGTTAACACACAAATGGTTAATATGATTATCTTTGGTCACTTGGGAGACGATGATGGTCATCATGTCAATTAACACTGCATTGCATCCTGAAATGTACCTAATCTCCAATGGATGTCTCACATACTGTAGCTGAAAGCACATTTTGATTAGGGCCAGGCTCTGTGTGAGAAATCACAATCCACAATAACAAGATTTAGATTTAAAGTGAGAGTTCTGGTATTGTTTCCTTTAAATATATTTTTCCCACTTCACTCTGGCAGCTGTTGAAGCCAGGATTCAGACATCTATATTTATATAACTGTAAATGATGCAAAGAAACTAGGCAACTGTGAAATGTGATTTCAATAACTGTGACTGGTCAAAGCATTTCCATATCAATAATTGCTTTTTGTCCAACAATGTATTGTAAAATGATAGTGTCTGCCGGAGGAGGATGTTGTGAGTGAAGAAAACTCAATTTGATATACAGTTAGCAGCAGCCATTGTTTGGTGATGTTATCATGTGCAAAATAGGAGCCCAGTATGAGGAGAGACTTACAAATGAGGTTTGAAGAATTTTTTTTTCTATTCTGTGGTTTATTATTCTCCATCCAGATGAGGAAAATGGCTTGCTGCTGGCTATAGTTGTGGAATTCCATCTACTTTTTTGAACATTTAAGCTCCACCCTCAGCTTGGGGATTTAAGAGGTACTGATAAGGAAACTGACATATTCAGTCCACAGGAGAGTAAGGAAAATCCCATTAGCATCTCGCTCTCCTCCTACAATATAACTTTTTCATAGCTCTTTATGAATTCAATCTTTGTTTGCTCCTTTTATTTGTCCATTGATATTCACCAATTTATATTCTGCTTTCACTCGCATGTCTGCTGCACCCCCGCTGTGCAGTTCAGCGTCAAACATCTAAAATCTAACCTTTCCATCTCTGGCCATCAGACAAACTCTAAATGTCAGTGATGGATCTCTCTCTGAGTTGCCTGGCAATCAAGCATACTTTTGATGTACCAGACACCTCTCATCTTCATTTGGTTTGATTTGAGATGGAAAGTCTGTTGCTGGTCTGTCCCATTGTGTGAGGGGAGCTGGTCTGTAGGGGGTGGGGGGCAAGGGCCAGATGAGACCCCATCTGGACAGACCCTGCATCCTGCCAACTCTCACCCCAGTGGCTCGGGACGCTCCCCACTCATCAGCAGCCATCAAAGGGTGCCTGCCCACCAGCACACCCTGAGTGTGCTGCCAGCATGACGAGTCCCTTGCCTCATTACTTACAAAAAGAGGCGAAAGCAGGGAGCTGCTCAATCATTCAACCACCCGCAGGTCTCAGAGTAGCCACCTCTCAAACAGATTGCACTGTATAAATAAAATGTTGGTAAGCTTGTGGTTACCAACTTGCAGATTTAGTGGGAGATTAAATAAACAGATGAACATTAAACTCCACAGCCTGATGTTCAGCAGGACTTCTCGCCAGTGGTAATCAGAATCACAGCCCTACAGTCTAGTGTTGATAAAAAATGAACTTACAAGTCTTTTCTACTGAGACTTTTTCAAATTGTATACATACCGGCTCTGCACTGTTCCATACTGCTTCCAGGCAATAACACAACCTCCGGCACCAAAAATCGACAGGATCTCATCTTCTCCTGCGAAAACACTTAAAATCAGTGCAGCACAGATGCAGTACTGGGTTAACTTTACCCAGTACCCATGAGTAGAAAACCACTGGATCACCAATAAAACCAAAGATAATGGGTTGTTGACCCAGTGTTAGACGACAACCTCAAGTTTGTCCTTACAACTGTCACCAGTTTACTGTTGGTTATAAAAGAGTATTGTTGTTATTATTAGAGTAGTATTATAACAGGTTGCAACAATAATATAAAAAATAATACTAACACTGTGTCAAACCAACATATTCTCTTGGGTTTGATTGGTGACCCAATGGTTTTCTACCCATGGGTACTGGGTAAAGTTAACCCAGTATTGCATCAGTGCTGTATTGACCCATACATACCAAACTGCTTCTGCTACTAGGGGTGGGCGGATCGTTACCAAAATTTCGATACTACAGATATTATGTTTTGTTTTTGAAGATCGATTCTAGCATCAATAGGATCGATACCAAAATCTCAGTGAGGGATCAGGTTCTCTCTTCTATGTTGTACCCATTTGTATTTCATCAAAGAGTAGAACAGCAAACAACGCTCCATTATCTTGAACACATCGTAGTGCATGTACTCTTTGCCTCTCCACTGCTGTTATTGTGTTTTGTTCACTCAAACAAACTACACATCATTAGTTTAGTCTGACTAGTTTAATCCGACACATATTGCAGTGATAGCTGAACTAAAGAGGAGCATCATTTGGAGATATTACACAGCTGTGAATAAAAACGTTGTGAACCGCAATGTGTGTAGGAAGGCTGTTTGCTACTGTGGCAACACCACAAACGTGTTTAAACACATAACAAAAAACCAGACCCTGACACAGAGGTCACTGGCAGAGTCTTTACAGAGAGGCTCAGGCAAAGAATATCCAGGTATACAGTACTGCAATTAATATTTTAGTCATATTGGATCTTCAGCATAGTTACATTTTCAAACTGAAATAGGTTATCATTAGCTGTTACTTTAGCAGACTTATTAAATATGGCAGACTATATTCAGACATTCAATTAGCCTAATATATTAAGCCCATTGAAACTTGTTAATTAATTAATTATTTTAATGGGATTGAAAAACATAATATACCTTAAACCTGAAATATGAAAATGCCTGAATATAACCTTTTTTCCTCATCAATCATGACACACTGCTCTCCCCTACATGAAAGTACATAAGCCGCTTTTAATAATAAAAAATATTGGTATCGATATCACTGATTCTGGCCCTGTATTA
The DNA here is from genome assembly GCF_020085105.1 of Siniperca chuatsi. NCBI lineage: Eukaryota > Metazoa > Chordata > Actinopteri > Centrarchiformes > Sinipercidae > Siniperca > Siniperca chuatsi. The sequence goes on from NC_058048.1 coordinate 23,081,817, forward strand.
CTTGGTATCAGATCGAGACCAAATTTTGCAGTATCACCCACCCCTACTTAAAAATCCCCAAAACTTGAATGTTTAATATACTTAGAGGTCCGACCCGGAACATACCGAGGCAACATAACCCTTGAACTTCCCGGCATTTAAACACTGTGTTGGATTTTGAGGTAATCTCAATATCAAGAATCTTTCTGATCTCCAATCTTTGTTAGAAAATGAGCCTTTTTCTTCAGAGGGCAATATGTCTACTGTTCATGGATCTGCCACATGGGGGTTAACAGAAAAAGACTGCTGATTAAGAACAAAACATTTCATAGATGAATAATCAAACAATTTATTTATTACAAAGAGATCACTCCAACACTCCTGAGGAGAAGAAAGTGAAATGAGACATGTTCATCACAGTCGTTTGAATAGAGAAGCATGTAAGGCATGACAGTGTTGCTCAGCATGAGGTGCTGTATTAGTTTGCAAAGAGGTTTTCTTTGTGTGCATGCTTCATAACTCATTAATTTTATACAAAGTTACATGACTGTAATTTGAGACATCAGAAAAACCTCGACATCACTATTATCTCACAGATGTATGACTCTTCTCCAGGAAAATATGACTCCTGTCTTTGTTCCCCTCGTTTCTTTCTTTTTCTTTCATTGCCAATGGATAGAGAGCGATACTGACCCATTCCCACCCAGGACACCTGAGATGGAGTGCAAAGCTTTGTTTCGGAGATTAAAAATACAAATGCATGTCAGGAAAGAATGAACAGTTGAAAGTAACCTGAGTGTGCCAACTTCACAGCTTTTATCCTCCAATTGAATTACACAACATCCATCAATTATATATACCTGCTTAACTTGCTAACCTATAACAGTCAAAGTCTATACAAAATAGCCTTTACTATATGATCACTGATACACAATAATATAGTCATCCAGAAAATTGTAATGTGAGCTTGAACAGCTTCTGTTCAGTGACATCAGTACAAAGATATTCGCCTCACCAGCATCTGCTTTAGTGTCATTTCCCTCTTTAAAGTAATTCCACTGTCATGAAGTTACTGCTCTGTTATTGGCCATAATTGGGTTTTGTCTCCATTACTCAAAGCTCTTACAAAAATAGTTTGTGTTTTATTCATTCAATGAGGCAAAATGAAGTGTCTAAATGGAGTCATTAGAGTCCATCAAATCTGAAGTGTGGCGCTTTGCCTTTCGCCCATTATCTTTCTATCTTTGTCATTTTTTTTCTGTTTTCATGCCTGAGCTGATCTTGAGTGAAGAGCACATTGGTTGTCTGGATATAGTATCCTATCATCTGTGTAGTATACTGTTAGTCTGTAAAACTTGTATGTATCTGCACAAGTTACATAGGGAAAGGTTGAAAAGCAGAATATCTGAGTTCAAGTATTTGTTTTTTGGCCTCCAAGCAGAAATATTTAGGCTTAGGAGTTTAGGTATAGTTCAAGTCATAACGAAAAAATATTATCTAGAAACTATAAGGGAAATAATCAGATTTATCAAGAACCCACAATTATGAAAAGCAACTTATTTTTTCAAATGTTTCTAGTGGTATAAATCCATGCAGATAGTTTTGGTTTCTTTTATCCAAGTTTGATTTTTATGCTGTCACCCCAATAGAGGTAAGTGGAATTTTATAATGTTATAAGCACCAGAAACTAAATTCCAAATAAAAACTCTATAGTTTCCAGCTTGTTTCAGCAAATGCCAACAATGTACATATGTTTATGTTATGACTCTTGATGACTGGCAGCAAAGGACAAAGTCAGGTGACGTTGTTATAGAGTCCACACAGGGAGGAGGGTCGGTTGGAAAGGTAAAAAAAAAAAGTTGGACTTTTCCATTCACTTCCTGTGTTCTTCCGACTGTCAATGTTGGTTTCTTTTAACCATGACCACATGTTCCCTAACCTTGACCACGTAGTTATTTTAACCCAAAACATGATCTGACACAATATGGTGTCGTTGTTGGTTTTTCCAAAAACAGTGTCACCTCAGTGGTTTAGGTAATATAGACAGCAATCTTTTGCACAAGTCTTAGGGATGGATAAATCTTTTTCTTTTTGCAATTTGGATGAACTGACCACTTAAAAGAGTGCATCACATGTTGGAGAGCAGAGCAATGAAGAGGCCAGCTATCCTCACCATATGTAGCCAGTTCCTGGGGCTCTATTTTAGAGACAGGCAGGGATGCTCAACCCGCCACCTCCATTTTTTTTCTCTGAGGTTCTGGCTCAGCACATGTTATTACTCTACAGGGGAGGAGGTGTTCATCAGCCACAGACTCCATCTTAGATTGTTGTCAGCTCTACAGAAGGATATGGCCCATATCATTGTTCAGTGTGTTGTTGCAATCAGTCACTGATGGAAAGAACTGCTAAAACCAGGTGGAAGCTGTTGTGTTGGGGTGGCTGGATTCACCAAGGACAGTGTGTTAATTAGTGAGCTTAAGAGGTGCTGGTAGGTGGATTTTGTTACTGTTGGACAGTCAGGCTAGCTGCTTTCCCCTATTATCAGTCTTTGTGCTAAGCTAAGTTAGCCAGCTGCGAGTGGTATCGATCTTCTCATCTAACTCTCAGCAAGAAAGTGAGTACTGTTATTGTATTTCACAAAATGTCCAATTTTTCCTTTAACATAGCTCAAATATAAACACATAAAATGTTTACAGCGGTCATTTCCCATGGATCCGCTGTCCTCTGGAATAGCCCTGATCAGTCATGTTCAACCCCTTTATTCACTGTCAGCCTGTTGATGGGCGACCTAGGTGACTTTTCCATGGGCTGTTATCAATCACCTTCATCTAAAGTGAATTAATTCCAGATTAGTGAGTGAGGCTGTAATTAGATTTCATGAGAAGGGAGTTAAGAGGCTAAAGCAGAGCTTTGTGGCGCGGCAGTGTGCTATGATGGCATTGTGAATTAGAGAGTAGATAAGCATGAGTGGGACCTTCAGTTCTTAGGATGGTGAAGATGGGTGAAGGAGGTTGCTGGGTGAAATTTGTATTGATTCCTCAGCGAGGAGGAAGAAAGCCAGGTGATAAACTTGGCCTACTTAAGTTGACAATCAATACAGATTTCAACCCTTCCTGAGGAAATAAGCATCGCTTACCTGTAATGCAGCAGAAGAACTGCAGCGGATAATTACATCTCACACAACAGGTCAGTGGGTGGACTGACTGTGTCTCTAACCTGACAAGGTGGCTAATGCAATTCAGCATGCTCAGAAGACAGCCGAATGCGCTTGTTACAGCAGCCACGTACCACTAAGCCAGGTCGTTTTCTCTTCAATCAGTTTGACCTTTTCCTCTGTGACTTTAAGTGGCTTTGTGAGTTCATAGTGCCGCTCAAACAGGGAGAGAAGCTTGAGCACGGTTTGTTTTTTTGTGTGAGTGTGTACGCTGGGTTGATTAGGAAGTTTATGGTGTGTTGGCCTTGTTCAAGTAGCACTGTAGTGTGATGTTGTCCCCAGATGGTATTTATGGAGAAATTAATGAGCTATCTATTGCTGTGATAAATATAATCCCTATCAGCAGAGTAGGAGTGAGAGTCCTCTGCTGATACATAGTCCAATTCAGAGACTGATTTTGTTGAGGTACAACAAGAAGGTATAAATACTGACAAATACAACATGTAGAAAGATAATTAGTAATTTAACTATGGGTCCAGCAATGCTAAGGCTAAATATTCCTGGTGGCCTTGATCATGTGTGTCTGTGATGTTATTTCAACATTTCCAATTAGTTCATCAGATTTCAAATATAGGCAATCCAGGATTAACATGTATCTCCTTCATTAACAAGAAGACTTTATCTTTTGCTCTGTAGTTTCCCCCATTGATCCAGTGTTTCTTTGCTTTGTGCTTTTTTGAGACCTTGTGATGACTAGATACAGAATGTAATTTTAAACATTTTTGGTGTTTTTTTTAATCACTTAAAAATGTCCTCCCCCCCCCTTAAATAGCTTTAAGGTTGGAAAAATCATCTTATTCCATATTAAGTGACAATGTCAGATGGAAATATTCTAGATGTCTTTTGCATAATTTTTTTGACACATTTCCCCAAAATTCAGCCTGAAATATTTGGTATCTTTGAAAACTTTAAGATCTCAACTAGAATTTAACAAAGTGGTTCTGTGCATTTGAAAAATTTTTGGTGCATGCTATGATTTATATTGACTTGCCGACTGACTGATCAATGATATTTGAGGAGGCAAAGACATATTTTGTATCAAAATGATCGATTTAGTTAATCAAAACGTGAAAAATTTGACCTTTTACTTTAGATCCAGTCTTTTAATAACTGTTACATGAAAGCATATCCTGACTAACATTTTTCCCAAATAGACTGTAATTTCATCATTTTAGACCAACACAACAATCATCATATTTGCGAAAAAACAGTTCTGAATTGTTTACTTTCCAGCGTGTGATTGGTTGTTTTGGTATTTTTATTTTTCTCTATCAAAACTGAACTTGACCCGGACATCACAGCACCTGACTGAGTGTACGTACAGTGTAAACAGAATTTGAGTGGACCCTTCAGAACCATTAGCTGAGGTTACACTGTAATTGCAGGCTGATTGCTGGCCTTTAATGCAGATGACTCCAGCCTCAGTGGGATAAACATGGCCTCACAGGCTCTCATTTTTTCTAAAAGCGCCTGCCTGGCATTTTTAAAACAGTTGTCGAGTGAGCTAATTAGCCTCTCTGGCAACACCATAACAGAGAAATAGACAAAAGGAATTCTTTTTACAATACAGATCCAATCGTAAAGCAAATTAAAGTGAGAGTGCACCACTTAAGCACTGCTGTTCGCTGTAAAATAGCTACATTGAAGCCATCTGGTCAGTAACGGCTGCACTGTTGTTGCCACAGAAACCAGCGCCAACCACTGCCTTCAAATCTGAACACTTCCCAGAAAAAGTAGAGACAGCAACCTTCTGCATTGTTGCCAAAAACACACCTCTATCTGTTCTGCTGCTTGAGTGGAGACAGCATTTCTCAGAAGAATTGTCAAATTAAAGAATTAAAAAAGGATAAGATATTGTTGGCCTGACTAAATAAAAGCCTTTGAGGGCTGAGAGAGCGAGTAGAGGAGACTGAGTAAGAAAGAGGCAGGAGTGACAGAGAGACATGCAGAGGTAGAGAGACACCAGGACATAAAAGACGGTTTGTAGCCCCGTGCAGCTTTCCTCTTCAGTCCCAACTGCTTTATATACTGAATCTTTTCATGTACAAGTGCCTGAGTCCTCCACTGCCGGACCCACAAAGTGCCCTAACAGCCTTGAGCCTGTAGAAAAGTGACACAATCAATAGCCTCTCCCCTCCCGGCCTCTTCATGCTGGTAATGTGGTTGTGGATGGCTGTACAACCCCCTCCCCCCCACCCCACCCACAACTTCTTGCAACTTTGAATGTATTCATTAAAAAAGTAAAAATACAAATAAGAGAGGAAAGGACAGCAAACACATGTATTCAAGTGTTTTTTTTGTTTTGTCTGTTTCCACTAATCCATCTCTGCGAGTGCACATTTCACAGAATCCCCAAAATTAGAAAATATTACAATAAATTGAAGAGGACACATATTGGTTCAGTTATTCTATGTTTTCTTTGTGCAGGACGCTTTCTCATTGATGTGAGCACAAAGATGCACTCTATATATACCACTGGGATGCAGCTGATTGACTTTTTTGAAAATATGTAATGATTCAAATGGAGGCATTATGGCTGCCTCTTCATGAATTCCCTTCTTGCAAATTTGTGTAGCTCTAACATTGACCTTCAAAAGTACAATGTACAGTACCTTTCAATGGCAGAATTGAGAAAATCTATGTACTATCTGTTCAACAGTACTGTTCTCCTGATCTGGAATATTTATTCCAAATCAGTGAGTTTGTTTCATTCATTCTGGTCGGTGTTTACATTCCACCACAGGCCAAAGTGCAGGATGCACAGTGCATGCTCGCCAACCAGATACTGTGTGTGGAGTGGACAAACCCTGACTCCTTAGTTATTGTCCTCAGTGACTTTAGCAAAGGAAATCTCAGCTATGAACTCACCAAATACAGACAGTTTATTTAATGCCCGACCAGAGAGGAAAATATTCTGGATCACTGTTACACTACAGTAAGCAATGCCTATCACGCCATCCCCCGCGCTGCACTGGGACACTCTGACCACGTCATGGTCCACCTGATTCCTGCATACAGACAGAAATTAAAGCTCTGTAAACCTGTGAGGACATCAAAGCAGTGGACCAGTGAAGCTATGGAGGACCTTCGGGCGTGCTTGGACTGACTTTACTGACTTGGATGTTTTCAGGACTGCTACCAACAGTCTGGATGAGTTCACAGAGGCTGTGACGTCCTACATCAGCTTCTGTGAGGACTGCTGTGTACCATCACGCACCAGGGTGAGTTATAACAATGACAAACCCTTGTTCACAGCTAAACTCAGGCAACTAAGGTTGGAAAGGGAAAAAGTGTTCAGGAGTGGAGACAGGGACAGGTTTAGGCAGTCAAAGTACACGACAGTACTCATAGAGACAACAACACCCGTTCTCAGCCAACAACTCAGCTTCTGTCTGGAGGGGGCTCAGACACATCACCAACTACAAACCAAAAGCCCCCCACTCTATTAACAACTTGCGCCTGGCCAACAAACTGAATGAGTTCTACTGTCGCTTTGAGAGATAATGGGACAATCCTGACACCATCCCCTGTGACTCCATCCACCAGCTCCACCTCCCCCACCTCAGCAGGACAGGCTTACAGAGCCAACAGATCTGTAGACGATGCAGTAAACATGGCCCATCCTCCAGCACCTGGACTCCTCAGGAACCTACGCCAGGATCTTGTTTGTGGATTTCAGGTCCGCCTTCAACACCATCATCCCGGCTCTGTTACAGGACAAGCTGAATGTGCCTGACTTCACCTGCAGGTGGATCACAGACTTCCTGTCCGACAGGAGGCAGCATGTGAGGCTGGGGAAACATGTCTCTGACTCCCAGACCATCAGCACCGGTTCACCCCAAGGCTGCGTTCTTTCCCCCTGTGCTCTTCTCCCTGTATACCAACAGCTGCATCTCCAGTCACCAGTCCGTCAAGCTTCTGAAATTTGCTGATGACACCACTCTCATTGGGCTAATCTCTGATGGGGTTGAGTCTGCCTACAGGTGGGAGATTGACCACCTGGTAACCTGGTGCAGTCAGAATAACCTGGAGCTCAAGATAGTGGAGATGGTTGTGGATTACAGGAAGAGCACAGCCCCACCTGCGCCCATCAACTTGTGTGACTCCCCAGTTGACACTGTGGAGTCCTTCCACTTCCTTCCTTGAGTCTATTCTCAACTCCTCCATCACCATCTGGCATCTCTGCTGCCATTGCCAAGAACAACGGCAGACTTCAGTGTATCATTTGCTGTGGTCCAACAGGACCAAAACCTCACACCACAAAAACAGCTTCTTTACTGCATGCTCTAAGAATGCTATTATTCCTTTCAGATTGTTCTCCCAACTCAAATTGGTAACTTTACTACAGTATTAAAGTTGGCGGCCCACTGTGTGTTTATGTGCATAGCAGACTGATTATAATAACTAAACACTATGTTAGAAAGCAAGTCCTGGACATTAAAACGTCTCAGAAAGCTGCACGACAAATGATGATTACCAGGGATGACTTCAACACTTCATCCCTGGCAATAACACTGTTCTACCCAGTCCAACCTATAAGACTGGCTTGTCCCTTCATCCGGGTCCCAAACAACAACAAGTGGTGCTGGATGGCCCCACAGTTGTGCCTTAATGTTTCCCCAGGTTGTTGGTAGTAGCCATGTGAATGATGTAGCCATGTCAGTTAGCAAAGCACTAACAAACATTTTTGACCTGCTGATTGGGGCATCACATGAAAAAACGCTCTTGTGCCGTTTTGAAGGCAATGACAAACAACCTATTTTGACAATACATTTAAAGGATTTGTTGATACCTTTTAGTTAAAAATTAACCGGTACAAATCTACATCTTAAAACTATGAGAAAATATTTTGCACCTTATTAGCTGAATGCATATGGTTTCATGTGGACCTGTTAGGTGCCTGTTAGAATACATTTGGTTAAAATGTATTTCCTTTATATCCCGTAGCTGTTCACAGTTAACTTAGTGTTGGCTGTCAGTTAGTGCTGTGTCAACATTACCATCTCAATAAGCTTTAACTTATACAAGGCAGTGTGGATGATACGGATGGACAATATCCTCACACTGTGAATAAGAGCTTGCACTCAGCAGTGACTTTTTTGGAAGTCAGGTCTGTTGCATCAAATGCAACACCTATTCTCCTATGTTTCTAACCTGAGAATTATTTCACTACATGAATGATGAAACTGCATCTATTTAATGAGTTGGGTTGAATATGCATGCCATCATACATGTTGCATGGGATATCCAGTGCAGGTCTGAATCTGTGCAGAAAGAGAATGAGAAAGGGTGTCCTCATTTCAGGGAGTAGAGCTGGGGAATAAATACAGAATCAGATATCACACATCTTCTATTTAATACCTCAATGTTGACAGTGTGATGCTATTTTGGGGACTATTGATGCTTTCACACAATATTCATGGTGATTTTTTTTGGTATCTGAGGTGGAGAAATAGTCATGTGTTCATAGGAGAAGCCTTGAAACTCATTTCACTTTAAAGGGACAGTTCACCCCAAAATCAAAAATTCATATTTTTACGCTTTACACCTGTAGCGCTATTTAGCCATCTTGATTGATTTGGTGTGAGTTGCCAAGTTTTGGAGATATCGGCCGTAGTGATGTCTGCCTTTTTTTAATATAATGGGACTACTTGGCACTCGGCTTGTGGTGCTCAAAGTGCCCAAAAAATACATTTGAAAAACTCAGCCGCAATGTCTCTTTCCAGAAATCATGACCCGGTTACTCAAGATAATCCTCAGACCTTGTTGTGAGCAGTTTCATGTAGGAACTACATCTCTACGGCCTATCTCCAAAACTCGGCAACTCACACCAAAACAATCTAGATGGATAAATAACATTACAGGTAAGAGGAAAAATATCTATTTTTGATTTTGGGGTGAAGTGTACCTTTAAGTTCAGAAAAGTTCATCACATAACTGAACTGTAATGTAAGTTCAAGGTCAAGAAAGACAACATTTAAGCTATATCAGGATTTCTAGAAATAACCAAAATCCCAGACAATATCTAGTCTTATATCATAGTTCATATTTTACACCAAGATGGTAGGTGCTTTTGGATGTATTCAGTGAAATCTGAATGTTGTTAAAAGTGTTGCTAGAAATGTGCTCATTTTATTAAAAATGTTAAAGGGCACCCTAAGTGTGTTTCCATCCACCTGTTTTTATATCGCAAAAAATGTTTCATAAGCTTGGCTGGAAAAGTGGCATATTGATAAAAGCAAACTGGCGTATATGAAGCATGTGACAAAAGCTTCCATTGAATAGACGATAGGTGAAAACATCAGATCTTTGTGGAGCTATGAGGAGACTATAACCTTCCTCAAATGAAAAAAACAGTATGCCATATTTCCATCATCTTTTCTACATTGTTTTCCATCATTTGAGGTTTGACTCATCTCGTTGCATCCTCTTCTTCTGCAATGGTTTAATGGCACCCGAATGGGGAATTATCACTGCCAGCTGGTCTCAATGAACCAACTGCTATTTAAAATTTGAGCTACATTTGGATGGAAACCTGGCTTATGATGCACAAATTCCGAAACTGAATACTGTAAAAAAAACAATACGTGTCGTCCTATAATGGGTTTGTCAAACTTTAAATGTATTTACATACAGTAGCTGAAGCTCCTTCATCATTTGCTTCACAGCAATTCAACATCAAACCTGAGATTCTGAGCATTTCAGTGTTTGGTCATTGTAGCTGATCTGAATGACCAAACTGTGCAACGGGACAGGGCTGCACTTAATTTGAAGTTGATACGGTCAGACTGTAGAAAAGTGATTGTCTCCCATTGGAGACTAACTAATCCATACTCCTCGATGAAACCCCTTATAGGTCTAATTGGAATAATAGACCATCTTACTATATGCTGACAGCAGTCACTTAATGGTGTTACGTCAGCATTTAAAGACAGTTGTTACTGAGCTCTGGCACCTACAGTAGGGTTTGAGCCCCTGTCCCTGTGCCAGACAGAAAAGATCACTCCAGTAGAGCTCAATGTAAAATCAAGAATAGATCCCCCAACTGCAAAATTCCTATTTAACTCCCGGCTGCTCTTTGTACGTTTCTGACCATAGGCTATTTGTCTCTGCACCGTTCTGTTCTGCACAAAAATCTAACTATGAATGAGATTACCTTATCTCCAGCCTCCAGCATAAAAGCCAAATCTTTCCAGTTTTTCTCTTCGTCCCTGCATTCACTATGACTAGATAAATTGTCTTATACTCTAAATCACAGTCACACATGATTTCACATTTCAAAAGTTTTTAATATCCACGTGCACTATAACTGTCTGCTAAATTATGTGTCATCTGACTACTAAACATGCAAACTCATTCTGTCTTTTCCTCTAAACATTTCTCCTAACAATCTAGATGTGCTCAGTTTAGAATTGGGTGTTACTTTTAATTTGAAGAATTAGCTCAGATCATGTCAGGGCTAGGGCTTGGTAGAATATTTGTTAGCAACAAGGTATGATGGATTTGTTGTGGAGGAAGGCCAACCAACTGTAAGGCACAATATGAGTTATTTTACGCAGCTGGACTGTGAAAGAGAGATAATGTTTCTGTAGCCTTGATTATTTTTATTTAGTATGCATACACTGTGAATGCAAATTGAACTGTCAGCCACTGCAAAGTGTGTTTTTATTGTTTAGAGCCTTGCAGGTGTTAACATAAATGATGTGTATGTGTGTGTGTATGTTTTGCACATAATACCATGTCTAACTTGCAGCATCAAATCACTACAGAGCATGTACAGAGCATGGTTCTTCGCTGTCGACTAAGATCAAATGTTGACATGCAAGTCTCTCGATGGCTTGATGTTAAAAGCAGATTATTATTATAAGTCATTAGTTTATTTACTTATGAATGTCATAATAGTAAAGAACCCATACTTTTTTTTTTACAAAAGATTTACTTTCAATATGAATACATAACTATTTTACTAGCAGCAAGAGGGCAGTTTATATTGCACAAACCTAGAACAAATTCAATCAATTCAATGACAACATTCACTCCCTCAATATGTTACTCTAGTTTGTCTTGTTATAAAAGATTATTCAAAAAAATCATCTTCAGAAAAGAGAGAGTCAATTATGATACTATTAAATATTATAGTGCATCTTATTTTTTTTTAGGGCTTGTCTGTGCCTGTCCTCTCATGTTGTATCTTATTTTATATGTAATGTGATATTGTATGTAACAGATATCATGTCATTCTAATTTGTTAAGTCTATATGATTGTGCGTGTCCTGTGAAAAAAGATAGCATCAGTCGTTTCAGCAAATGCCTATAAACGATATTTGTTTACATTCAAGTGACAAAGCCCTTTAGCAGCCTTAGCAATTATGATTCTTTTCTGTGGATCGCAAAGGAAGTAGTGTGATTGTGTTATACAGCCACACGTTCCACAGAGGGAGGAGGTCATGGTGGATGGATGGCTCAACAGAACAGTCAGATTTTAACATCAGACTGCTGTTTGCGTCCTGTTTTCTATTAACAGTCAATGTTGGTTTCTTTCAGTCATAACCACGATTGTTCCCTAACCATAATCAAGTGGTTGTTACTGTAAACCTGATGGCGAAGGTCCCCTAAGCTTAATGAAGTCGGAATTCTAACCCAAACCACAATGTGTCCTCAAACCTAACCAAGTTGTGTTTGTGCCTACCTAACCAAAGCTTACCCATCCATTTGTAACAGTTTTGAAAGGCACTGAGAAACAATGTCATCCTGTCAGTTGTGGCGTCAGATCAGAAAACACTTGTGTGCCATTGTAGAGGGCATCTAGAGGCTATTTTGTTGTTTAATTTGGTGGACTTTTTGACAAGAGTGTAGCTGTTGCACGCTGAATTGTGAATGAAGTCGTGTTGATTTGAATTGTCACTATATATATTTTTGTATGGACCCCAGAAAGAATGGCTGAGGTATCACAACTTGTGTCCTTCAGACAGTCACATATAAGGTCATGTGATATTGCTTTGTCAAGTGGATTTTGATCATTTACCATAATCTAATTGAGTGTGTGTATACCTACCAGTCCTAGTCATACACTTTCTCAAGAAGTGAGACCCAGTGTAACAGAAATGGACAACTATCAAAAGTCGAGAGGTTATATAACTAATATATAACCTGCCGAAGGCAATAGATGCTGTTCCACTCTGATCAATGTCCAGGGGTTTTTACTGAGGGGAAAAACATTACAGAAACTTGGCAAGAGAAGATCAAAATAAAGATTGGCTTCCTGTGTAACTTCTGTCTTTTAAGTTTGGTTTTGCTCTGGGTCGATTTGCTCTCCAGACAATGACTCAGTAGACAGAAATTCATGCTCATTTAAGTATCTTATTTCCAAACCAGAAATTCCAGCATCCATGAGATCTTAGTCTAGTCAGTAACACACTGACAGCAAGCAGCCCTTTGTCCCTGGTGAGCTCCAGCTAACAAGGACAGCTATATTCACATGTGTGTGTGTGACCTCAGGTTTGAACAGCATGTTTTTCCTCCCAGCATGCAACGGGTAGAGCAAACCTATCATCTCCTTAACAACAATGCCCTTACCCACAGCCACTGACAACAGGTCGTGGAGCCCTCTCTCAAATTATAAAAAGAACAAGATGAGAGGAGATGAATGTCTTTAACAAATGTCAGTCTTCTGCAGTCCTGCCTGCTTCTTTTCTCTCCCATGGTAAGCCGATGATCCTCCGTCCAGAGCAGATATTGGAAAAATACAAATGCAAATCCTCTGCCTCCCAACAATTCCACCTGGGAGAGTCTCAAGCTGTCAGTTAATGAATGGCAGAGAGAAAGCGAGAGTGTGTGTGTGTGTGTGGGGGGCGAGGGAGAGAGAAACAAAACAAAGAAACAGTGACAGAGACAGAGAATATGTATGTGTGTGCAGGGGCTTATAGTTTGTATGTGTGACCCATGAGGACATGGGGTTTGATTGACCATAACCTTTGTGTTTTGTGTGTGTGTGTGTATGTGTGTGTGTTCCCAGCATAAGAACTGAATGCTATTTGAATTGGTCCACCTGGGACCCTGATCCCACCCTACTCCCATCACCAGCTCAGGTGTTCTATGAATGTGATTTATTTCCAAACAGGGAGATCCAAATGAAGATGAGGCAGAGACCTGTGACTGACTGGAGAGATGGAGAGAGAGAGGGAAAAGCAGAGTGAAAACACAGTAAATAGTAAGGGAAGCCGATCTGTGTTTACTTGAGCAGAAAGCAAACTCATTGTGCTCCTTGGTAGCAACTGCAAAGCATAAAATGATGTCGCTCTATGAGTGTGAAATGAGGAGAAGATTTTTGGTTTCATTGATAGCATAAAATTAAGATAAATGACAGCATTTTGAAAGGAACTGTGAGATTCTTAAAATGTTGCTTTACAGACTTGACTCTCTATTTTCTATTAGATCCTATATATATATATATATATATATATATATATATATATATATATATATATATATATATATATATACATTTTATGTTATTTGCTTTTCTTTCCTCAAGGGAATACCAATAAGTGCTTAAAACACAAGCAAATACAGAACACAGCACAAAGGTTTGCTTGTGGTTTGTCTATTTAGTTGTGTTTTTGCAAGTTTCATTGCATTGAGCTCTCTTGACCACCATACACACTTCCTGGATTGAAAAAAAGTCACAGGGTTGCATATGGATGGATACCCAATGGTAATGCTCACTTTGATTATGCAGTGATTGGCATTTCCATTATGTGTTTCAGCTGACATATGTCTAAGGCAGCTCTCTAGGCTGTATGTTGATGTGAAGGCTATAAAGTCAGAGGCTATATGAGATTCTCAGAGGTTAGAACCTGTAACTCTCCCTTCTCTCTCTTTCTCTTGAAACCTGCAGCTCTCCCTCCTAACACCAATGACCTCCACTTTCCACGGGGAATCAGGCAGGGCTGAGGGGGAAAATGAAAAAAGAGAAGAGCAAGGATATGGCGGTGTGTGAGACACAGGCGTATATATATGTGTGTGTGTGTGTGTGGCTAGAATGTGAATGAGCATGACACAGGGTGTGAGAAATGAGGATGTTTCACACAATGACTACAAATGTGCCCATTCATTATTCTTCCACTTCATCCATTTGCTCAGTGAGCGCTGTTTGTACGTGGACCTGTTTACCCCTGTGATGCCTTCTCAGCCTTCACATCTGTGGACTTCTCAACACAGATGTGTCTGCAGTGCAATCAATGAGCTCCTCAGTCTCTACAACCTGACCTGTCAAACATGCTGACGTTAACATGACATGAGTGCATGTTTGAGTGGCCAGACAGCATGAACTGTACAGTACATTTTGGCTGTGAAAGTTGCTGTTTAGTTGCAAAATCTAGTATTTGCTCCCTGCAGGCATTGGGTTTACATCTGACCTTTAAACATGAACACCTCCGAGCTGCTGAATTTACACTTCACTTGCCTCTGTCACATGTAATTAGATTGTTGTAATAATGTGATTAATGGTTTATTGCTCAACACGAGTAATGCAAAATAAAGTATGTGAGAGTTGTATGATTAATTTGAACATACATTACAAATTCATATGTACTGGATGGTCGTTTAATTAAATGCCAGACTGTATATATTCAGGCTCAGGTGAAAATTCAAGTGTGTGAAACAGGCAGTGGCCAGGTCTCAATCAACACCTAAATTAATTCTCTCAGCTACTTTAAATGAGATGTACTCTATCACAGATATGACAGAGGAATTATGGGGAATGAATTCCGTGTCATCCTGATGATCCTCCTTTCATACTATATAATGTGATCCTGAATGAAGAAGTTGAACTGTGTGAAATTCAGTCCTCCTCACTCGCTCCCTCTCATTCTTGCTTTCCCTCATGTGCAGAACTATTGACCTTAGGACTGGCTGTAAAAGAGCTGATGGCAGACACGACTTTTTCCCTTTCATTCATTTCCTGTCAGCCACTCAAGAGCATATTTTCTTGTTCCTTGAGTACAGTGATGTCAACCAAAAAAATGAATCAAGCGAAGAAATGTTAGTGGAATATATTGGATGATAAGGACTGTCATTATAATCACATTGTGACATTGTGGAGTTCAGGTGGGGAGAACAGTCTGACTACTAACAGCATTAATTTGACTTTGCAAAGCTTAAAGTGGAGTGTTGCATTTAAAATTATGATTTTTGAAAAGTTGAGTTTGTAAGTTAATTTTTCTGAGGCAGGGTTTGAAACTGAAAACAGTGACCAAAACTAAATGTTTGAGTTTCAGTTCAGGTCAGTTTTTTATTTGTTAAAATGTTAAAATTGTGGTTTAATATTTATTATATATTTATTCAGCAAATTCATTCTTGTTTTAGAATTGTAAATATTACAAGTGATCATTTCAAATAATTGTCTTTGCATATTATTTTTGCAGAGACAGTCCTCACCAGAGTAACAATAACATCAGCTGTTTGTTACAATGCTTGTGTTTGATCTATTTACATTCTCCTGACAAGTTAACTCTTGTATTTGTGCCAATAGTGACTGTCCTCTATCAGAAGCAAAGACCCAAAGTAGCCCTAACCCCAAGTAGTGTTAATTGCCTAAACATAACCAAACCATAGCGGTGGCAGATCAGAAAATGTTCATATGAATCATTTTGTAACAATCATATGTTTTGGAAGGAATTTAGGTATGATGACTTGATATTTTTTAACATATTTAACATATAATTGCAGCGTGCAATAGTACTTTGTATCCAAGCTTACTGAGACATTTATAAGTCTGATTGAAACAGGATAGATCAGTCCTTTTGCATTTGTAACATACTGCTGACTGTTATAAAGCAATTTGTGAGGGTGGTTAAAAACATCAGGTCCCTATTAGGTTGGTTCACAGTAATGAAGTGCTGGGTGGGCAGGTCTGTGTCTTGCTGAGTTTAGATAAGGAGGCTGTGGAGCAGAGGATGTAATTAGCTATATTTACCGCCACCAGCACAAGGCCTGAAGCACAGAAAGACTGACTGTGTCACAACTTAGTAATTACACCTGCCTCCTCATTATGTTCATCTGACCGGGCAAATCTAAGGGTGAACACAAAACACAGAAATGTGAAGACGGACGGATGTTCACTGCTGTGTCTTTATTCATTGGAATTATTTTCCTGCTTCTTTGAGCAGACTCAAAGTACTAGAATCCCCTGCTGCCATTGTCAATACTGCTTTGTAGAAAAGGATTAGTCAGAGTGATGCACCACCTAAAATCTGCCCATCCACCTGCTTGAAAGGTGGATGTAATAAGTTTGTAGTTTGAGTCTTCACAGAGGATGAAGGATGTGGTCAGTTTGGATTCATGGCTATTACAATGGATTCCCAATAGCGATGAGTTTATATAGGGGATAAAAAGGTATCAAAATGTTAAACAAAAATCTTATACCACTCCTGTTACCACTCCTGTCCAAAATCCACTTCTCTAGTGTCAAACCTACAGTAGGAAGTAACTGTTGGAGTGATAGCCAGGAGCCAATCAGTAAATTGCAGTATGATTTCAGAGTAACGAACAAGCTGGAGGTTTGACAGGCTAATGAGTAATCTAGGATAAAGTGGTTATGATGTATGAAGCACAGGAAATGTGCGCTCTATTGTATGAAAATGGACACATGCACCTGCTTATGATCTTGCAACCCTGTCTCCTTGAAACTGTTTATATACTATTACTTTTTCTTTTACCAAATGTGATTTTGACTCAATGGAATTGCTGCCTGGATTATGTTCACTGGCAGCGTTTTTTCCGATGAAGGAAGTGCTATGTTCTTGTACGGCACAGAACTACAGTAAAAGGGACGTCGTAGAGGTGGATGGTTGGCATACTAGATCTGGGTTTGCATCCTGAATTCTGCAAGTGGTTAAGTTTAAGCAACACCAGTCCTCCAAATTAAAAGGGACAGTTGACTCAAAAATCAAAAATACATATTTTTCCTCTTGCCTGTAGTGCTAATTATCCAACTAGAGTGTTTTGGTGCAAGTTGCTGAGTTTTGTTGATATCGGCCATAGAGATGTCTGCATTTTTTTATATAATGGTACTATATGGCACTCAGCTTGTGGTTCTCAAAGCACCCAAAAAATTAATTTGAAAAACTCAACAGCAATGTCTCTTTCCAGATGGATAAATAGCATTACAGGTAAGAGGAAAAATATGTATTTTTGATTTTGGGGTCAACTGTCCCTTTAAATGACAATAAGTTTTTTTGTGTCATGGCCTCTAGAACAACACAGAAGTGTTTTCTGATCTGACGCCAAAATCATGGTGGCATCATTTGCCTGTGCCTTCCAAAACTGTAAAAAGTCTCTGTTGAAAAATGTATTTGTTTCATGTGACAACGCTATGGTTAAAGTTTGGTTAGGATTGGGCATAAAAACAACTTTGTTAGTGTAGCGAGGGCAATAACGGGAAAAGACCGACAACGCCACCTGGGGAATTGTACCCCAGGAAATACTGTTTCAAAAACCTTGAATATTGTTTGGAAAATTGATAATAAAGCACACAGACTCATTACTGACTCAAGACAGATGCATTTTCACAATAAACCAAATGTTTTATTGAAATAACCAATAATAATCAAATGGCAGGGACTGGAGCTGCTGGGGAGGAAAGAATATTAATAGCCAAATGAAAGTAACTGAAACCAGTTAGGGGAATAAAAATAGTGCTTTATTACAATTATAGCTAAAAAGGCCTTAATACAACATCTAAAGCCGTGAGTGAACCCTAAAGTATCTAAAACTCTCCGTCAAACATATTAAGCACAACTGGTGAAACTGAGCTGAGGCCACTTGCGAAGAGGCAGACTACACTGAGGAGTTAAGGAAGGAAGGTCCTCAAGGACCTCAAGGTTTCTCAGGGAAGGTCATGGACACCTGAGCTGTGTGGGGACAGGCATTATCTTGCATTAAGATGAAGTCATCACCAACATCGCCTGCAAATGGTCTGACAATAGGCCACAGGATTTCATTGCTGTATCTTACAGCAGTTATTCCACCTCTGCCGAACACATATAGGTCTGTACGACCACCAAAACGCACTCCGGCCCAAACCATGATGGAACCTCCACCGTACCCATCAGCCTCAACAATGTTGCAGTCAGCATAGCGCTCTCCCAGGTGTCTCCAAACTCTAACAAGCCTATCATTAGGTGAAACAGTAAACCTGCTCTCATCTGACGAGCACTGGCCCCCAGTGATAAAGTTGCCAGTTCTGGTGTTCACGTGCAAAGTTCAGTTGTGCTGTACGGTGTTCTGCAGTGAGAAAACGGCCTGTGATCGGTCCGCCTGGCTCTCAAACAATTAAAAGGACATTTGAAAGCATTACAAATCATGTTAAACTGCAATCTGTTTAATAGTGCTTTTATATTGTTTTTGTTTCATTGAACAATGTTTTTGTACAGTAGTTTGCAAAGCAGTTGGGACTCATGATGAAATTTGGGAGGCAGCTCAGGATATCAATAGGTTTACATTGATGCCCTGAGACACGGCATTCACTTTAAGAATTTACTTTTTAAACACAAAGTGTCATATTTTGCTTGGTTTCTATTTAGAGTTAAATAATACTTTTGATTTACAATGCTGCCTTTGAATAAATGTTCAGCTCCATAAAGATGCCACTTGTCTCATCCTCTTTTGTGCTACTGTAGGTATTTTATGGGTTATGCATTTTATTATATATATTTTTTAGATCTCTATACTGGACTATTAAGATTAAAGACACATTGTTATTTACAGCATATGTCTGCAATTTACAGTTGTTTTTATGAATAGGAAGAAAACTTTTCAGTAGTTTACTGTAATGCTTACAGGTTGAAACTGTTAATGTAGATTAACAACAACACTAAAAATACAGTATATTACTGGTATGACTGGCTACAGTATTACACTGCAAACCTCACATTCTACTGTATAATACTGTAATACATTTAATGGTAATATACTGTTGACGTAAATTACGGTAGGGACACCATAAAATAACGGCACAATGCTGGCAACTACAGCTGCCAGTAGTCTACCGTAGTTTTACAGGGAAATCTGTTACAGTGTGGGTATGTGAGAATTGAGACAGAAGCAGGATACTTAGCCAAGAAATTTAGCAAAATATGACAGTTTGGAACATGCTGAGCACACAGATGGACAGTGAAAAAGTGCATTGTGCTGCAGGAGATGTTTGAGAAGTTTCTATGGACATTTTGATAGTTTTCATTTGATATTTCACTGTGAAATCGAATCCGACCCTCACTAACCACAGCCTCTGTTTTCCGTAACAGAAGCAAATTTTTCTCACAGCCACCTTTCAAGTCTACGCTTTATGGTGAGGCTTTTATAACTCCCTTCTGACTTTGTTTGTGCTGCAGATTTATTCATTTGTACAAAAAAAGATGGGATAAGCTTTAATGTTATCAGAGATGGGAGAAAGCATCCAGTGAATATTTTAGCTGTAATTCCATTCCAATATGTCAGCACATTACATGGCAACTCCCCCATTCTGGACTTCAGTATAAATGGGATTGAAGACTGTGCCAAAAAATCAAGAAGGCCCCCAGAATGTGGTTCTGTGTTTAAATGGCTCTCTAAACATATCCGGCAATGGTACCGTTTCTGACATTTTAACTTGTCCGACAGATAATATCCATCCATCTATCTTCCTGTCTCTAAAAAAGCGATTCTTTGGCAAAGTTATGCTAATTATCCACCCAAGACAAAGGAGTACAGAGCAATGATGAATGGCTTTGTTGGAGCAGGTGGGCTTGCTCTTTTAAAGATAACCCTTTGTATGTAGAGGAGAATGTGTTATCCATTCAAATAGCCTTATCTAGATATGCAGGAGGTGTTCACAGCTCTGTACTGTTGTAATGAGGAGACAGAGAAAGATGAAATAATAAAATGAGACATGCAGCGCTGCATTACCATATAGATAACCAATACAGTAGAAGTGAGTGCGATCAATACGTGGTTGTGTTTCTTTCCATTTGTGAATAGTGAGAAATTGCAGAGTGAGTTGTTTTGCTTTTTAGGGAAAACAGTCTAAGAAGACAGAGAAATAAGGAATGATCTGGAATATTTCAAGGCAAAAGTTACATCAGTTTTCAAGCAGCCGAAGAATGCTGTGTGTTTTGGACTGCTACAGTATGACTGTGTTGTATCGGCCAAGGAATTTACTCATTTTGAGAGGCACTTTCAAAGGGGTGATTGAATAACCTTTCCAGTACGCACCTTGGGCTAAATTGTAGTGCATGTTTATAGGAGCAGATCTGCTGCTCAGTCCAGGCCCCATAAACCACATAATCCTTTACACTGACACATCCGATTGCAGAGAGCTTGTCAAACGTTTCTCCAATCCATAAAATGTGCTCAGGGGGGTTTTACGCTGGAGTCAGCATGGATGTATGACTACTATTTACAGTATGCTGACCTCCAAGAGAAACAGTCATACTGTAACAGCACAGAAACATTTTTTTTTATCCAACAACCTGTGATATGGGTACTTATTTTAACTTCATTGGGAATTTTGCTCCTCAAAATGATCCTTCATGGGCACATTGAGTAGTAGTGGAGAAAAATTCAATACAAAGAGAGGTTCTGTTTATCCCAGTATGTAAGTAATACAATGCCAGGTTTCCACATTAATTCTATGATTCTGTCTTTGTTCAAAGAGCACATGTGCTAATAATTCACTGGAAAGGTTATGTGGTCCATTCTACTTTAAATCCTTTTCATATATATTCCAATTATCTGTGATGGAAGGCACCTCCTGCCAAGTGAAAAGGTTTTGTTGCTTTATTGGGACTAATAATGTGATTGATTTGACTTCTTTGTTTCTTGCTCTGAGATGAAGTCACAATTCGCAATCACCTAGTTACACAAGGGGAGATGGTTTTCAGGGAAAGGATGATAATAATCAGGAGCACTTTTTCTTTTTCTTTTCTTTTTCTTATCTAAATCAGTTTGCAGTTGCTGAGAAGTCCAGCATGTCGAATCATTAGAGGAGAACTGTGTTTAAGCTTTATTACTGACAAAGTGTTATGATTAATCATGATTAATCTATTTCGGCATCTATCAGAAATTATTATTTATTTCGAAACGGATGAGAGTATCCCCTTAAAGTTTTAGCATCACAGGCAGCACAGGATGCAACATTATTTGGTGACTAACAAATTGCTCAACCCAGAGTTTAATAAAGCACTGCTGAAACACAAGCTGCACCAACTGAGCCACAGAAAACAAATAGATGTTTCTTGCAATGTTAGCATTTTAAAGCACAGAGACCCTCCAACTGAAGTTATTTATCAACCCAATCCACTATGTTGATTAGCAGACAATGGGATGCAGCTCAATTTACTTCTAATTAGGGTTCTAATGTGTGTTATTAAATACATCGCCATGTCCCAATTAGAAAACACTGGGGCCATACATCATTTTAATTGATATCCACCTCGAGCCACATGGGCTCACCGTATTCCATCAGTTTTCCCAAAATGATCTTTGCTTGTATGGAGAAGTTAGAGCGGTGTCTTTTTATTGGAGCGCACTCATTGACTTTATGGCGTGTGTGTGTGTGTGTGTGTCCTCTGCTTGATTGTATATATCTGGATTTGTGCATTTTGTGAGCTATGGGACGTTTGAGAACAGCAGTGTGGCTCCTCATTATAAACCACACATCTCCCATGATACCAATGCTTTCTGTTTATTGAATGGTAATGTGTTAGGGGATGCAAATGCAATCTGCCCCATGCATTTTGTTCAAGCAATCACACTTAATAAGCTATTGTTGAGTGCAGCCAGGCAATATGGATATTTTTGATTCAGGTTTTATCAGTGAAGCTAACTAAAGTAAATTCCTGAAACAGAAAATATGCTTGAGTGCACTGGATTTCACGAGATGTTCAGGGTGCTGCAATAAAAGAACGACCATGGACAGTTGCACAAGATATAAAATGTTATTTATATAAAGCGGCTATAATCAATATTTTATATTGCCGCATTTAACAGCCAGATATTTCTCTCAGGACATGGTGGAGACCAAAAACAGAGCTAAAAGACAGTGAATATTGGAACTACATTTATCAGGAGGCAGAAACACTGCTCCAAATGAATGATAATGTTGCTCTGTATCTGCTGGATGTGTAAATAGGCAACTTGCTAACAAGTTTGCCTTATCAACTTTAAGGTTGGTAATATGTTAGTGTTTAAAATATAGTACAGTGCAATACAGTGTTTTTTAAAAAAAGTCAGTCAATTTTTAGGTAACAATGTTTCTCTTTTTTGTTGTTGTAATATTTAGCAATGAACTGTTTTATTTTCGAATCCAGCCACAAAGCACAAACAAGAATGAGGTGTAATGCCTCTGATGCAAGATAACAAAATTGAGATGATATAAACTGTACAAATGAGAATAAAGTGCTCTAAAAACCCATCAGCACCTTTGCACCTTTCTGGACCAAGTTAGATTGCACTGTCTGGTCATCAGGGTTGAGTCAGATAAAGCAACCATCGATCAATAACCATTTCTTATCCCCACCCTTCATCTTCTCTCTATCAAAGGGCAAAAGCTCCTTTCACAAGTGATTCTGCCACAGATAACCACCTGTTCATGCCTTCACTGGTTCAATCTTCTCCTCCCCTCACTGTCTGCCACTATTACTGCTAACCTCCTCCGGCTGTACATTATGTCTGCTGGCCTACCACTCAACCAGGAGGAGGGCGCAGGGTTTATGTTTATTATGTACTCTCTGCTTCTTTCTCTCCCCTGCAACTGTATACATCTGTATGGAGTTCAAAGTCTATGCAGGGTTCTTGTGCTTGTTGTGGGAGACATATTAGAGAGATGTGAGAATGCAAATGTGCTCGAGCTTAGATGGCAGTGCTATTTACATGGAAGATCGCAGTGAGGCAGAGCAAACATGTCGCTTTTGTTTGAAGAAGAGGGGCTGAGCGGTGAGAAATACCAAATAAATCATGTTTAGAATAACAAGAGATGTTAAATTCCATCTACTCCTCGCATGGCCATTGACTGCTAATGAATGTGTCTGAAAACTTTTACCAAACAGACTAATTTGTCTGACAAAAATATTTAAACTTTCCAAGAGCAAAGATGGATTCTGATAAAGCCTCGATTAGGCCATGTGGGAATCAACTGTTTCCACATTCATTATCTTTTATTTACTGAACAAGCTGTGCTTTGTTCATCATAATTAAAAAGCCTACATTGACCTTCTCCCTCCCCCGCCCCCAAAGTACTGTCTCAACAAGAGCCTCTTTCAGCATTCATGTGGCTCTTCACACCTGGCCTTTTGCTTTTTAGTGGAAAATACAGATAGAAAAAAAATCTGCTAACCTTCATTACACTAACCCGGAGTTGCTGCATGATAAGTGAAGGCAAGGTTGGATTTTTCTCATGAAATCACTCATAACCGGAGTATTTTCAGATCACATGCAGGAGAAACAAGGACGTATTTAACCCTTGTGTTTTGTTGACATTGGCTTTGCTTACTTATTGTTTGGGGTCCCACAGAATCCACTGCTATATGTGTAAAAATAATAATAGTTGTCAACCAATTTTTCCCCTTTTTTCCCTTCTGACCTTATTAAAATACCCAGCATGTAGAAAAGTATTGAAATTGTAAGCTTGCCTTTTGCCACAAACTTGGCTTGCACATTTGATGACAAAATATAGACATGACCATGAACAAATATATATTACTTTTGTTTGCCGAAAAGTCATTTGCAGACAAAGAATAGTATAGTATGTTATCCTACATAGTGAAGTTACTTATATTTAGGGTCAATTAGACCCAGATGAACAAACTGCTACAAAACTCCAGTAACAGGAATAGACAGTTCAAATCATGTTTACTCTACATGCAATTCTCATAACATTGTTTTATGAGCTTAATGACTTTTCCTGATTTTAAGTATGTTTTTGAGCTGTTAAACAGAGCAGTAGAGTTAAATATCTGGGTTATTTGTCAACTGATGCCAAAATATTGGGCACATAATCAATATAATGAAGGAGCAGTCAGCAGCCAAAGTGAGCAGTGCATGCATATTTCATTAATTGTGCAAAATGAGCAACCTGTAAATGTGTGTGTGGGTGTGATTAAACATCACATTCAAGTGACTTAGATATGGGGTCAGTTAAACACTTATTCCCCCTGATTTCAACCTGCTAGATCAATAGTTGGTGTCTGGGGAGCATGTTGTCCCAGAGGAGCAGACACAGGGACTAGTGGTATGTCTGTCTCCCACTGAACTATGGAGTAAAGTCCGGCTATCAATCTACATTCATCCTGTCGCCTCACATCAAGCTTTAACTCAATACTGTTAGATTGAAAAAAGAGCACACTGAACATTTTTACTCATATCAGGATTATTTGCTCAGCAATATCAAACTGGATATCAGGCTCAATTTATCTCTATATCCCATGGCAATATCATACATGGTAATTTTCTTCTCTCAGTGATGAGAAATCAAATTGAAAGTGAGAATAAATGTTTTAACAGGTACATCCCCCTGTGAGATGTGTTTGATAATATTTTCTGCTTTGACTTTTGGGACAGGGATGAAACCTGCTCTCTGTAGATGCACATTCAGATGACACATTAATCTATCCCTCTGCAGTGTAGTACCTCTCTCCCCCGTGTGCCTCCACACCGATGGCTTCTGAAATGGGAATTGGAGAGGCGAGGGGGGAGCTAAGAGGAGAGAGGGCTCATGCGTTAGATTACTAATGCCCTCAGCCTGTCAAAAAAAAAAAAACGCACCTGTTTGCGGCTTGACATTAATTTGTTTGGACATGGTTTATAATTTAATTCCATGGCAGAATTAACTTCCAATACAAGAAGCTCTTTGCTGGGGAGATGGCGAATGGTAGGGTATCCCTCTGTGCTGCTGTGGCCATCCCAGGTGAATGGTAAAACTCTGATGCTTGCCTATAAAATACCCAATGCCTATGGATTTTGTACGCTGCGGAAACCATAATAAAAATCCAATCTAGACTTTTGAGGAGAATCTGTCACAATAGAATTGAGTACAATTCCCTTTCCCTTCATGCCTTATGCTTTACTGCATTTGCTGCTAATGGTATGCTTCATGGTGAGACTTGGCTTTAACATGTTCTAGCTAAATACACCTTTTTCACAGCAGACATTTTGACTTGTCATAGCAGGAGAAGCACAGGTTTAACATTAATGATGGCTTACTTCCAGTTCGGTGGCCTAGTAAGCCATTCCAGTGAGCCAGCATGGACAATACTGGACCCCTGGCACTGGCACAACTAAATGGAATGCAGCCATTATTAATGATATTTGCTACACCTGTGTTTGCCAAGACAAAATATCTGCCAGGAGAAAGGTCTGTGGATAACAACTGAAAAATATTTCTCAGAAATTATCGAGGCAAGCAGTCTCTTGCATACAACACACATTATTTTTACCTTATTTTCTCAACAAGTTAATCAAAGAGTTTCGGTATGTGTGCGTATATTTGTACCTGTATTTACCTTTATTGTCAGTTGTTCCCTTCTTCATGCACCTTGGAAGCAGGTGAAGTTGTGCCAGAAATCCCTACTCTGCTGCTTCTGTATTTTGTACCTGTGCCTCGTCTGTTCTACTGAATACATGCTTGTAGAGGCCCTTCACATAATTCCAAGGATAGAGAATACAAACAATCCTCCCAGAATTTAAAAACCAACAGTATTAAGTGCACCAGAGGTTTCCATGTTCATTTTATAGCCCTAATTTTTATTATCCATATACAACTATTGGATTGTCATGAAATTTGGTGCAGACCCCCTCAGGATGAATTGTAATAACGTTGGTGATCCCTGCACTCTTCATCTGTCACCATCATCAGGACAAAATTTTAATTTGTCCAATACTTTGACCAAATGCCTGCAAAACTAATGCCATTCCCATCAGCCTTCAGCTGTACTTTGTGTTAGTGCTAATTAGCAAATAGTATCATGCTAACACACTAAACTAAGATGGTGACTATTATACCTGTGTCTAAGCCTCACAGAGCTGCTAGCATGGCCAGACTCTTTCCCTCTCTAAGCAATGACTCCAAGGAGCTGATTTATTACATTATCTCAAATGTATGTACTGTGTGGGAGCCCCTCTCCTGCTTAGCCTGTTTGTTAGATAATACAAGGATTTTTTTTTTAACTTTATACTATGGCATGTCTGTTAACTGTGGCCTACAGCATACATCTTGAAAAGCCTCAATAGTTATCGAACAAACAAGGCAGCTTCCACTATAGGGCTCCAGACTTACACAGGCAGGGGGAAGTGGAAATAACACATAAACACAATGCTGTCAACTCTGTGATCAATTTGTGACAACTACTTCTGTTCCTTTGTAAACATGGCACTGGGATAGAAGTCTTTTATTTGGAGTAGGGAGATTGAGGGGGGAAAAAGTGTTTTTGTCATGCTATGCCAGATGCTGGCTCGCTGGAGGCTGTCATGAGGTGAGATGACAGCGTCACAGTCATAAGTGGGCCAAGCAATTAGGACTGCAGGAAGAATAGAGGGAGTCTGAAATCAGCTCAGAGGCCTCGCATTGTGACAGAATATCATGTGAGCCTAAAGACTAGGACAGAGCATGACTTTTCTCTTTTCCATCCACCCCAGTCAGATAGAGAGGAGACCACCACAGGACAGAATTCATAGCACAACTACACACTGCTCAAAAAAGAGGGGATGGTAGATGAAAACTTCTGACACAGACTGTATTTCATGACTTTATCCCACTGAGCACCAAGCCAACAGGCATTCAAAGAGCTTCCCTTTTATCTGAGCGATGTCCTTTCTACAGCTCAGGGGTGCAGTGGGGGGTAGTAAGAGAAATTTGGTATAGTGATGACTCTTCCTGAAGGATATGTGACAAGAATGGGCAAACCAAGAGTCTGGAACAAAGGTGCCATGCAATTGTTACAAACAACGTATGTGACAGTGATTGGCTGAGAGTGAAAGTTTAACTTGTTTAACTAATGTTTAACTAATGTTAAAGCAGACTGACAAGGATCCACTCAGCCCTTCAAATGCAGCAGAATGTCACCAAGATAGCTATTGTTTTGTTCCATAATTATTGTTTGCAAATTTGGATTTATCAGCTTCCATTATCTTGATGCTTATCTGAGTCAGGGTCGCCGTGCCTATGGGAAAAGCAAAGCAGGCCGAACATCTTTTAACTCAAAGATCTCAGTGCGCTCTCAGACCAGTGCAGTGATGTACTGTTATCCTTCCAGCATGTCATACGCCACTTCAACAGGCCCGAGTTTTAAAAAGGATACTCAGTAAGAATACATATTTTGTACAAATATTGTGTATATTGAAACTACTTAATCTGAATTTAATAGCAATAAACCCTGTTATTATGCTTTGTATTATCTATTGTATTCATGAGCATTGGCTACCAGAATAGTACACTATATTTGCATTCCAATACAAGAATTGCATTGCATGTAAACACAATGGGTAAATATATTCTCATTTCTCCTGCATGTGGTCTCATTCATACCAAAAGGTTTGTAGTCTTGAATCATCTTGTTAATGAGCAGCGCCTGTCCTTAGCACCTTAGCAGCAGAATATTCAGAAAATACTCATATCATAAGTAATTGCATGAGCAAAATCTATCCTTGGCTTCACATGTCATACAACAAGAATTACATTGCATTTTCAGAGGTTTGCTTTTCTTTCTATAAACCTGTATTCTCAGGAATATATCCAAATAGACTTACTACTTGTTTGCCAGATTTTACCTATGACCGTGTAGTCTAGTCTAGGATCAATCCTAAAATATTCGAAATATTTGTTTTATGATTGTCCTACGACTATACCTACAGCATATTATTGGCAACCAAATTTTTACTTTGACATAGTACATGAAAGCACACAAGAAGTGCCAAAAAATCAATTAAAGGTTGCTGTGACACAGGTTTAAATGTACATATACATGTTTTGAACACTCTGTTAAATATACAAATTCTGATTAGAGGACTCTCAGAGGGGCAGTAGCTCTGCTGGTGCCTACGTGTGCTCATTTGGACAACACAGTCATTAAATGTAGCTTGGTCCAGCACTCCACCCACTGTCGCCATGTAGGCAGGGTATTGTAATGTGTTATCTGTTCTTTGGCACGAGTATTGCAATACTTTCTGATGCATTATTGAGGCAGAAGTATTTCTTTCCTTTCCTGCAGAATTTTCAATTTTGTACTGTTTTGCTTTCTTGTAATTCAGGTTTTTGCCAGTTTATGGCCATTTGACTTTGAAATGACTGCATGCACTTTGGGTACTCACTGTTAAATCTGAGCTGTCTACAAATCTCTTTGAAACTGAAAGCTCTTCAAAATGCAGTGAATATATACACTATAGGTTTGGTTCCTGCTTTTCCGGGGGAATTTCTTTACAAGTTACACAAATATGATGTACTGAACTGTAAAGGATTCTCTTACAATATATTCTGTATTGTCAAATAGCTTGTATTGCGATAATACCATTATCACAGGTAAACAATTGTCATTTTGTGAGTTACCCTGTGATTTCTTAGCTTACTCTGAACATACAACAGAGATTTCCTCACCACAACTGAAAACAACTTTAAGTATTGCCAAATTTGTCCAAAGCATCACACCTTGGACATGTCCTAACAAGGAGAGAGACCACCCCCTATTGTGAGCTGAGGCGGTGAACAAGTGAGTCCAACTATATCTAATTGGTGCTTTTCAACTGACTGCACCAGCTTTGGCTCCCTACTCCTCAAAGAGGTTACATTTCACATATTTAGAGTCTGTTTCCATTTCCAAAGTCTGCCTTGTCTGACTCCGCTCTCTCACCACCCAGCAGGTATTGCAACACTTATTGTTCGCTTGCAACTTGTGTCGAAACAAGATTTTTTCTGACTGACCTGTCTTGTAGGATTAATCCCTCTGCATGTTATAAAAGCAGATATTGAAGTACTGTTATTCAGACTTGAGTACAGTATAATGATGAGGTACATCTATGTAATGCTCTCATTATTCAGTGAGTGTGTGTGTGTGAGTGTGTGGATTGAAGTATTTTTGCACTGGAATAGCAGCATGGTATTTCTGGCTGGTTAAGCTGAACATGTGGCAGTCTTCCTGGAAAGCTGACCTGTGTCGGTCTGTCTACAAGTCAACATGCAAGTCAACCAATGCCCATCTGCAACTGCTTCTGTTTTCTCTCCATCTGTTCTCCGTACTGCCGCACATACACACACTAATGTCTTCAGAAGTACTGCTGCAAGGTAGCTGAGCTGAAAACCATAAAATTCTTCATTCATCATTTCATCAAGTACCTGTGAAATTTAGACCTTAGTATGCTGACGGCAGTTATGGTTGATGGTGCATCATCTTCAAAGAACATAAAAGAATAGATGCCATGATCAGACCTCTGCCAAAAGTCCAGTGAAAAGTTTAATATTGCACTCTCCCACCTACCAGCTGCCACACCACCAGCTCAACACAATGTGAGAGACAGTGGTTTGCATAAACTATCACACTAACTATTGCAGCTTTCTTCAATATTGTGAATAGATATCAAATACACAGTGATGTATTTAATCTGTTATCTGTTAATATTTATACATGGTAAATACCTGAATTGTACATAGCTTTTCTCTGCAGCCACACCTATGTGCCTGAACAAAAAATGAATAAAAGATCATGGAGTTTTATTCTCTTATTCAAGATTTATGCTTGATCTCATTGTGTGTCATTGCTTTCTTGGTTTTATATGATTAACAAGTTGCAGATGTAGGCGCTTATCCTGCATATCAAGTGAGGTTTCAGCAGCTGACTCCTCAGTTTTCTTTTCCATCCAGGCACACAGAGTGAATGTAAATGGATTTGAACTTTAGCTGCCTCTCAACATCACATGCTGACATATTGCAGGACCAACGATGGCATGTCACTGACAAAAGAAATGACGTTGCATGGATCCAAAACGAATGCAACAACAACAACAACAACACTAATGATAATCTCAAGAGATTAATGTGGATGGTGTTTCATAAAACACCTTTTCTCAGACCTACTGTATTACTGAAATACCTTAATGTTAAAGCTGCACTAATCAATATTTCTATATAAACCACAAACCCACAGAGAATTATCCCCCGACTTTGTAGTTCACCTCAGTACCATGTTGCATTTTAGCTTCCTTTAGTTCATTGTTTTGGTCTTCCAGCCCACAACTCTCATCAATCACGTTTCCAGATGCAGCATGTGGTAGTTTTTGTAAGGGAAAAGCTTTGATAGCAGACAGACAAAGTTAGCAACTAGTTAGTGAACATACTGGAGCATATAGCATCTAGAGAGCCAGATATTACCCTCAGAGACCAAAAACAGAGCTTAAAGGAGAGTGAATATTGGATTTACATTTGTCAGGTGGCCAGAAACACGTCTCCAAATTAATGTTATGTAGCTCTATAATGATTTTATAAGGTGATAATGTTGTGTAAGGTGGTGTTTTCAGCTTGTTTCACTGCCACCAAAAGGCCAAAAATATCAATGCAGCTTCAAGTCCATGGATGGCTGAATGGATTAACAAGTCTGTCACCATTGTTTCTCAGTTAGTTGGCCAAGTGACTGTTAAGATTTGAAAACATTTTTAGACATGAGCCTATCCTTCTACCTTCAACATGCAACAATTTAGTAACATTTTGATTTCAATTCAAACAATTTTCCTCTGATCCAGGTTTTGGTGACTCAAAAAAGAATAAAGACAAAGAATCCATCCAATATTCGCAGAACAGGTCAGGTTTACAGACCATAATGGTTTATGGAGATTTATGGAGTTGGAATGCATATTGGCTTGTCTATTTTCACAAAGTAATGAAAGTAAAACACTAAATGACTAAGGAAAAATAGTGGATTTTGACTCAGTAGACCCACAGCAGTGTTCTTATTGGCACTATTTCTACCTGTGCTGCTCATTGATGAGATGTTGCTAATAAACCACTTTACTTCAGCAGTATGCAGTTGTCCAATTCAATACTGACAGCCATTTGTCATGTTAACCTCCGTACAAGGACCTTGAAACTAATTACCCTAAAATATAATGAAGCATAATTGTTATTAAACAACTGAACAGACAGCACTTCTTATCTCTTTGATGCATTTAAATCAATTTAGACATGAAACACCAACGGTGTTGGCACTCCTGCCCAGCAGACATATGCAGTTTGTGGAAGATGAGGTTCTCTAAAGGTCCATGTGTGGGATTATGAGTTTGTGGGCAGAATTAGGACTGATTGGCATTCTCCATTCCCTCTGGACATGACCTCTCTCCCTCTCTGGCCACACCAGACAGGCCTGTTAAGATGCAGAGAGAGAAGAGGAGCAGACTCAATGTCTGCTCAATCCATTTCAAAAAGCCAGCCTCAGCAGTGATTGACAGGGGGAGAGGTTACATCCGTATTTACCCTTATAGAAATACATGAGATTGTAAAAAAAAAAAAATACTGGAGTGCAAAATGGCTTGGCATTGAATAGCCAAACAGGGAGAAAAAGAAATGGGAAGCATAATGCATGAATTGATGGACTGATTCTAGAGGATGATGGAATACATAAATGCATCAATATAGAAATTCAATTTTGAAGTCAAATAGAATATTCTGTCCTTTAAAAGATTTTCTTTTTACAGAGGGGAAAAAAGAAACTTCCTCTTTAATCGTGAGCAATTACAAACAGATATGAATTAAATGCATAGATTATTGAATGGCATTAATGTGTTGTGTGTACTGTACTTCCAAAGTGGTTGCATTTTCTAAATGATTAAAACCCTTTAAGCCAAAGACTGATGCATACTTTTATTACTGCATCCATTTCTACATTCCAATTACACCTCCCTCAATAAAACCACTGCAAAACAACACACATAAACAGGAACTTATACCCAGCGTTACACTATTTAGCAATGTTAAATATCTAAACTAATCAAAATGTTTGAATATGCCACTCTACTAGCCTACTTCCAGACAACAATAATGAAGAATCTAGTCTAAAACTCAGCTGTCAACAACTTTGGTAAGCCATTTTCGTCATGCGTTACTGAGTATTTCACAGCCATTTAAAATGTGGGGTGCAGATGTTACCCGCTACCATAAAATTCTAGTAATATTTTACCACTAGGACTAGTTCAAACACCAGCATTTGTAGACAGTTAGCAGCCACCCCAGTGCAGTGGCCATTAAAAAGTTCTATTAAATATTTAACAGCTGATTTGAGAAACGTTTTCCATAAACTGACTAAAGCCTGCATGTTTTATTACACACATCTTATCTGACAAGAAAGATGGACAAGCTGATTTTACTTTCAAGTGACAAACTCATAATTTGCTCTGCTATTGGGTGAGTTTAGAATAATCCAGATCCTGTGACAAAACATCAAGGTGAGGCTGTGTTGACTGCCAGCCCACCAAACTGAACCACGAGGTGTCCACAAGGTGGTCGATGACTCACATCATTATTCAGGTGGGCATCTTCTCCAGAGATGTTTTCCTGCAGATCATGACGAATCAGTTATTGACCTAGAAGTTAGTTGTGAAATCTCATAGCTTTGAATAAATTCACTGCAAAAGATTAATCTGAGCAAGTCATAGGTACAGCACCGAAGCAGTAATTCTTATTAGATAAGGTAGGAAGACAGCCAGGTGAGCTTGTTTCCAGTGTTTCATGGTAGTAATCCTCTAGAAATGGCTGATTATATCTTGACACAAAGTAGAATAGAAAGATCATCCTGTGAGAAAACAACACTTCACTCAAACATTAATTCAAGACATTTTGAATAATGTCTTGAATTAATGTGATTTTTCTTACAGTTTGCACGAGTGTTTGGGATATATACATACATTAGAGAATTGAAAACATTTTTCAGTGTTGTCATTTGAAAACCAATACATTTAAGAGGCTGCTTCAGTTACAGTCTGACAGGCACCGAGGATGATACCGGTGTCATTAGTTTAGCGCAGCTTTAGGACCCAGGGAGGCTGACGCGGCTGCTCCCTGCAGGAGAAGCGTGGACAGATTTGTATGCGCTGGCTCTCCACCGCTGCACTAACCGCACTACAGCCTACATAACGACACAGGATTTTCTTTTTTTTCAGCCTGAAGGATAAGCGTTATCAAAGGACACTGCTTTGGTTCGAGTTTCCAGTGCTTTTTGTTTGCAGAAAGAAGGATAACCAGCGTTCACTCAAGTCGCTCGATCACTAGTTGTAGGCTGCACCGAGTGCTTCCAAGGTTTTCGTTCCCTTCAGCGTGCGCAGCGAATAAAAGTTTTACGGACTCGCCGGTATGGATCATTTCTGCTTTTAAGGGACAAACACGTGCAGCAGCGTTTTTGAGAGGTAAGTTGAATTTCACTCGTGTGTGTAAAGAATGCGTCAAGCGCAGCACTTTTGGTGAAAAATGGTGCGCGTTGCTCTTTCTGCCGGTGTGCAGGCAAGCTGTGCAGTGCGTGTTGTCTCTATGATTCACACAGTCTAGGCTGCAGTTCTTCTGACTATAGAGACAGCTTAGACACATCGGCTCGCATCAGGCTATGCTTAAAGCATGGTGCTTTTACGCAAGTCATTCATAGTGCACAAGACGCAATACTTATACAGCAAATCTTATATGTGATTGAGTACATGTCATATCATATATCATATCATGGTGTGCCGTAAAAAGACGCTCCTTCCACAGCCAGTGTAGTGTTGTGCTGTGACTTGACAGGTGTGTCTGTTTCCTGTCAAAGCAGCCTGTTGACAGACTGACTGACAGGACGCTCGTGCTGCTCGCGCGGAGCTGTCTTCTCTCTGCGGTGCTGAAAGTTTCCCAACTGGCCACATGGCTTGTCGCATCACAGAGAAAGGAACGACACTAAAGGAACATGCAGATATGTTTCGAAGTTTCTGAAGACAGTTGTGATTTAAAGGCTAAACGCTGCCGGGCTATTTGTCCATCAGCCTGCAGGAAATGAATGATCCACGGTTTGTGCATGTAACTCTGCCAGCTGTCTTGCCGCACTGAAAGCAGGATCTCAGCAGGGATTGCAACGGACAGTGAGGGACACTGAATCAATACAGTTTGAATGAACACAAAAGAAATGCCAAAAGCGAAAAGCCAGCAAGAGCCTGTATCTCCCTTTAATTTACAGTCAACAGTAACATTTTAGACATTAGTAGTAATTGTGGGACTCTGCGTTATATTCAAGTTTATGCATCAGTGTGATGGTGAAACCAGTTCAGCAGTTTTTGTCAGGGACTTTGCTGTAGTGTTACAGTTATTACGAATTTACTTTGCGCACAATAGTGAAACATTCTGCACGTCTATGCATTTTATATTATCCATAACTTTCCCTTTGCCACCCAAAGTAAATAAGAAGTCTAGTGTCTTTTACATATGTTGTCAAACATACCTCAGGTGTAAAGGGTGCTGTGTGTGTGTTTCCCTGTCACCCAGTGTGAGGAGCCTCCTCTCTGTGATTGCTAGGAATTCGACGCTCTGCACTTATCTGAGATTTACAACATGGCAGTGAGGATTTCTGTGCCGTCCACGCTGCTGCTGTGGCATCGCTTCGCATTTTCTCTTCCTGCTTTGCTTTCACTTCAGTTTCACTTTTTTCACAGCCCCCATTTCTGCCTATTTTGCAGGGAAACTGTAAGGATTGTATGGATTTTTGGAGCTTCACTTAAGACTTTTTTATGTCGAACCATAAATTATTATTGACAATAATAATAATAGTTAATGTTCCTAATGCAAGGCCTTACAGTGATTTTATCAGGCGAAACCTCTCTTTCTGCTGTATTACCATAAATTCATAAAATGATCAATTATTCTTTTGTGTTTGTTTTCCATGTATTACATTACAATGAAAAATGTTTTTGAAGAATAACATTTAGCTTCTTTGGTGCAGTGTTATCTTTTCCTTTTCACTGCACATCTGGTCTCCACATCAGTATGTTATCATTTTCTTTGTCATGACCACATTCTGAATATGACATATCACACTGGATCAAGATGGTGCTAATTAAGTCCAAAAACTGAGATCAGATACAATACAGAAATGAATGAGAAATTAGGGGCATATTCAAGGAGAATAATAGCAGAAATGAAAATCACTTTATTTGCAGCTTTTGTTTGTGGAATGGGTGACTTTGCCCACTGTGAACTGCTGGTCACACATCTCTGGTTGCCTGGGTAAATCTCTCTAATCCAGAGAGGCAGACCAGATATGCCTTCATGGCAAATTTGGGGCTTATGGGCAGACTTGGAATTTTGTGTGTGGCAGCCAAAGCAGAACATTAATAGATTTCATCTAACAGGATTAGCGATATTTGGAAATAAGACAGGAGGCAGAAAATGAATAAGACATTAATACCCAGTGAGCAAAACCAACAACACTAACTAATATGTGAATAATGATTCTTTGAAAGGCACACAGATTTTTCTTTCATAAATCCCCCAGAACTGCATTGCAGAATTATGACTGTGTTTGCGATCACATTTCCTGTTTGTTAAAAGACTCATTCTCACTTATTCATGCTCACTGGTAGCAAAGATTGAAATGTATCAAAAAAAATGCTACAAACCTGCACTCAAAATGTGAAATATCTCTAGTACAGAAAACATTTCTGCTATAGAAACTGAACAACAGAATAATAACTAGGTGAAAATGATAGAGGAAGTTACCATCACTCTCCTTCATCTTCCTTCCACCCTCAAGATGTTTGAATGCCCTGAGGCTGCTGACGATTGATTTCTGTTTTATTGTTTTTATTTTTCATTCCAACGCCATACCGAATGAAATCACTGTCCTGCAAGGTTGCTTGATTGAAAAGCTCCAGTTCCCTGTCGTCTGTGGCTCATCCCCACAGAGCCCTGAGGCTGTGGGTCCAACAACAGGGAGATCCTGTTCCCTCTGACACCCGACCTCACTTGCAAAAGGTCGAGCGCTGCTAGCTGTCGACAGGTCTCATCATTCCCTCATGACACGGCCATTATGGTGCCCTCTGGATGGCGTGTCAGTCACCCATGGTGGCAAGTCAATTAGTTATGTCTAGAGGGAGTTAGGGTATGTTTGCTGGTAGGATTTTGTCATTCATCTGCAGGTGCGGGGACACACTAGAAGTGGATTACAATTTCTAATTACTTTTTATATACTTGTGCCATGTATGGCATGAGGCAAGGAAGGGCCCAAGTGTAATAACTGGCTTTACATTTTTATTTTAATTCAACAATTGTTCCTCATGCAAATAACTGAATCGTTTTTTTCATCCAGTTTGAATCAGTGATATGTTGATTTGTCGTGCTTCAAAGACTCTCGAATGCACTGAGGACTTCAGCGGAATAATATGCTGTGAGTTAAGAATAACTGACTTCATCATCAGCAACAACAACAACAGGGCAAAGAGAAGAGGATGAATGCTGTAGAGGAAAGTGGGAAATGGGATAGAGGAGATGGTGATCAAAGGCATGGATTAAGATATCTTCAGTTGCCTCTAAAGGAGATTCGGTGTTGTGTAAATCAAACAGACAATCTGCAGCACCACATGGAGATTAATGCTGTTAAGTGCCTGGAAGATTGCTCTACAAAAAATATCATAAGATACTCTGGATGTGTGTGTGTGTGTGTGTGTGTGCATGCGTGCACAGATAGTTAGCACATAGCTCACATATCACTCATTTTCAAGCACTTACTCAAACTTTTGCCAGTTCTGGTCATGGCATAAATAGATGGAGATACTGATATGGCTATGGTTTTATTAATGAGGGCTATCATTGATCTGCTCTCAGATATTCCTGTTTGCTTGGCCAATTTGGTTTGTATTTACTGTATGAACATACTGTCACAGAAGAGGAATTTGTTCTGTCCCCAAATCTGTAATGTCATACCGATATACAGCTCCATAAAGTGTGAAATGGAAGAGATAGAAAATGTGGCTGAGTCTGTACTCTATGATTTGTCTTAGGATAACTGTGCATTTACTGCTCCACAACTCACTGATACATAACCCATATAAAATATGATCTTGATCAGTAGTAGTCGGCACTAAGACGCTCAGTCCCACGCTTCATTGTAACAAATATTTCTAAGAAATGGGAGCCCGTCCATAGCTGCTTGCCACTTAGCATTAAGGAAACATATTGGGTGTAAGCCTTTGTGATAGACTGCTCTCCTATCCATGGGCTTGTGTTGTACACCTGCTGTAAGCTGCTTCACACGCCTGCATCGGGCGATAAGCTCTTGGCCTGTGAGCCGCCTCAGCATGAACAAGGCTTACTTATATTGAAAAGTTTACAGACAAATGTAAATGCTCAGAAAACCATTCTGTGGATGCGAAAAGCCTCCATTGTTCACTTTCAACCTCAGGGCAGCACATAAGAGATTTTTAGTTTTACATTATGTCAAAGGTTAAAGTCGAGCTGAAATTAATTAAAAATGTATGCTAAAAAATCTGTAAATATATATATATATATGGTGTTTGTTCTGACTTGTGATTGTGTTTGGTCAAAATTGGTCAAAGGACTACTGTTAGAAGCTATCTATCTTCTACACATTTATTTTTCCCCGAGTGCAAGTTAGCCTAGCTTGCCAGCTTCCACTTTCTGAGTGCAATACAAACTTAATAGCAAGATAAGTTCTCCCATATGCTGAATTTTGTAGAGGGACAGTTTGTGAACCTATATCACTATTATTAAATAACCAGCATTGTATGTTGTACCAAAGTGGAAAAAAACCTATTGTATCAACCTTTGTAGACTATACAGGGCTATGACGTCTCCTAGCAACACTTGCTCGCATGTCAGTCAACCGTTGCCATGGGAAATGCCCACCCAGAAGCCTGAAGCTTAGACAGTTTTATCCTTTTCTGAAAAATGGAGAAATATGCATTATAGCTGCAGTATTGTCATAGTTTATATTTTCTTACACAAAAGGTGAGGATAATTCAAATTTCAGTTCAACTTTAATATGAAAAGTATGTTTAAATGTGTTTGTTGCCCTTCCTATTACATACACACCTTAAAATAACATAATAGATGATATCACAATAGGTGCAGTATCAAGATTAATTTTCATGCACCACTTCGTCCCATATATTGAATATGTTTTTCTCTACCCCCAACTTGCTGTGATGCTAACTTTATATTACAGTCTGGGTATCCCCTACATCAGTAGGTAGGCACCCACAATACCTTGCGTTTGGTGGGATATCTATGGTCTATTATCTTGTGTTTCATCTTGCTGTAAGGTGCTGCATTATTTAGCAGGTTTTAAAGTCATAAAACAGCTTGGATCCCAGTGGGAGACACTGAGCTGTACTTGGGGTGTTTTTCATTCCTGAGGTTTTTAAAGTGTCTTTTGATTTGAGACTGTCCTGTACTTGGAAACCGTTTGAAATGTGGGAATGAGGCAGCAAAGGGCAACTGAGGACCGAATTTTTCTTAGCAGAGCAGTGTCCTCCCCTTCATTCTTTTTCTCCCTCTGCCTCCTCCTCCTCCTCCAGCTCTTCCTTCTCCCTTTCAAGTTTTTCTGATATCACTGTTCACTAGCTAACTACTCCAGTTATTTTGCTTGGGATAAGAGTTCCTCAATCTCCAGTCTTGACAAGACTGGATAAGTAATCCATCAAGAACACAAAAACACACTGCAAGGTCATTTCTGAAGTGTGTCCGTGTTAGCTTGGATTCAGGATGCGTGCTGTTATTTGCATGCTCTTGTTTGTCTCATGCAGTATCTTTAAACATAGTGGCAAACTTTGTGCATGCTCAGCAGTAGCTCAATGTTTGATGTCAATACCCAATTCCAAATGGGATGAGGAAGAGTACACAGATGGCTGGTGTGTATTGTCTGTCTGTGTTTCAGATATCTGCGTTGCTCTAATTCTGAAACAAAGTCAAATGTACTCTGTGTATGCGTGCACATTCATTTGTAGGATGTGTTCACTTGCATACATGAATGTGAAAAATCAACAGTGAGAACGCATAAGCATCTATTTTTGTGTGTCTATGCGAGTCTTTGTAGTATGCCCCGTGAAGTGTATGCAGTCTGTGGGATCAGTGGTAACCCACAACAGAGGGCAGGTCATCAGTAAGGAGCACATCAGCTTGTCTAGGCTCCCGGCAGAGACAAAGGCAGCAGACGCCCCATTTGAGGCAGCTGAGAACAAAGCATAAAATGTGCTGGGTTGCATTAAGTCAGGTAGATAAAAAGATACATAGATTAATATGTATAATAGATATAGTGAAATGGGCTCTCTCCTAGTCCACTCAGAATCAATGGCCATTATGTTTCCTGGACTGGTGTGTGAAGAGCCTATTTCTCCTTATGTGTGTACACATGCCCTGTGCAGTAGTTGCCTTGCTTAATGATGGGCTGGTGTGGCCCCGTGAATATCGTTTGTCCCCTTTAATTACCTGGAGGTAGAGATTGTTATTCATGGTAAGAGACAGGGGAACAGCCCTCTGTACACCCCGCTTCCCTGAGGCCTACTGCTCTTAGCATTCATGTGGGAGGATGTGCAGAAAACAGATGCTACCCCATCATTTCTGAGTGTTTGTACTAATGATGAGCTCCACTAGGCTATCGTTCAACCCTTTTAATGGTGGTTCAGCCTGATTTAAAGTCAGATTTTATGGATGGAGCAGTGGTTTCCAATCCTGCTCATCACCAAGGGCCATACTGAAGCTCTTTTATACAGCGTGACTGTATTTCTTTACACTGCAATCCTTATGTGGAGTTGAGGGCAAGTCTGCCTCGCTGCCTTACTTCAAGTCTGGCACTGTTTAGAAGCAAACCAGTAGTTTTATCCCATTCACTGCAAATTGTGTATACTCTAAACAAGACCATCTTCCAAAACATAGCAATTTTTTTAGATTGATCTCCTTCCTGCCAGACAGCCATTGATCGCTATTCGTTTAACTGCAATATGAAAATAAACTTGCAGGGACTTGCATTTCTTATTGTTAAGTTGAATTGCGAGCACTTTGAAAACTCTTTGTTGATGCATTCAAGGATGTTCGGACATTTCAAATTTGAGAGTTGGCTGACATTGCACTGATCAGCTATGCTGTCCTAAAATCACACCCAGGAGACAAATAATGAGCAAATATCCAATTATTTAGAGGGCGCATGAGTATTTTGTCATGAGTATATTTCTTGGATTTAAAAGGGTGATATTTAGCAAGTCACTTCTTCAAGTTTCATTTTTGAAAATGCGGTTTAAAGTGTTTTAAAAAAGTCCTTTGTCACAGCTACATTATCACACAAAAATTACAAAAAAATTACAAAAAACAAAAGGGACAATTAGCTGCATCATCCTTTAACACCCTCTAAAGCTTATAGCTTAACCTGTTTGTTTCCTTTACAAGTGCAACAACTTCTTAAAACTTGATGGACTTTACAGACATCCCAATAATATCACCAAGACACACAAGGACATTACAAATATTGAGGGTTCTAAGCATGGATATTGATGTCATTGGCGAGACTGGTGTGTTTTTCCTCCTTGTAGTCCCTTGTGTGTGAGTGTCTATCCTGCCAGTATTTAAGTGTAGGACGGGATGTGTCCCGGAGGCTGTCTCTAATTCCCAGTGGTGTCCATCAGACCCCTGTCCCTCGAAACTCTGACAGAAGGAGCTATTATTTTCTCATCGCCCTGGTGGCCCGTGTCCCCTGGGAGAGGCCTCACCACGTGACTGACAGCTCCGTAAACACAGCATGCCCCGGGGTGACTGAGTGAGAGCTTACTGCAATGATGCCCTTGTCCCCCCTTTTCTCCTGTCCCCTCCTCCCCAGACTTCTCATCTCTGTGTGTCTCTCTGTCGTGACCTGGTCTACCCTCAACTCAACCCCCTCCATTACCTTCACCTGATGCCCAGGGTCAGAAGTCACTTTTATTGAAGTGAGGTTATTTCTAACCTTGCTGCACCCTTGCCAGCAGCTGATCAAGAAACAACAACCCCCAATGCCCTAGTACTTTTGTCATCCATTATATTCAGCCAAACCTCTTTTTCTCCCTGTGATATTTTCAATATTTTTAGATACACTCTATTAGTTCCTTTAATGCAGTATCATAACAACATAGCAGAGATT
Source organism: Siniperca chuatsi (assembly GCF_020085105.1). NCBI lineage: Eukaryota > Metazoa > Chordata > Actinopteri > Centrarchiformes > Sinipercidae > Siniperca > Siniperca chuatsi. Next base: position 23,123,148 of record NC_058048.1, read on the forward strand.
GCAGGGGCTGGCCCGGCTCCTCTGTGTGTGTGTGTGTGTCAGTAGGTCTAACTCCTGTGTAACTAAGACAGATGACTGTGTCATGGCTGTTTCCCCACAGGGTTGGGAGAGTAGTTCTCCTCCCAAGCTGCTCTGCTCCCTCCACTTTGCGGGCTTTGTTGGTCCACGCTGCTTATTGTAATGACCTAATGTAGATTCAGGCTCAGCAGCCAGAGGCATCCATCTACATCAGGGTGCAGGAGACAGGAATACCCTCTGAGTCTGTCTGCTAGTTTGTGTGTCTGTGTTTGTCTGTGTGTACATGTGCTCCTTCATGTCTGTGTAAGTGAGTGAGTGTACACTCATGTGTAAATCTTGTTTGATTCATTTTCTTTCTTTCTTTCTTTGTGTGGAAGTCATAAGAAATGAACTAGAAATTAGTACACATGATAGATAAACACTTATGTAGGACTGTTCTTTATGGACAAACCATTAATTGGAATAAATGTTTATCTTGGGTACATTCTTTTTAAATACCATACACCCCAAAGAGTATTTTATTTTGATTAAAACAAGATTTTTTTCCATGTCTATTGAAGCCTTAGAGTTGCTGCAACTGCCGGTAAACTCATATTGTCTATGAACAAACTGAGCAGGATTTTGCTGTAAAATAGCAAAATACTGTAAACAAAAAACATTTTGAAAGCAATATATCCAACTTGACAAAAGTATGTGTCTGTAAAGAAACCGTGGATGCCTCATATCTGCTGAAGTCCATTTTTCAAGGCAAAATCTAATTTAATGCCAGCTAATGTACACCAACTCTACATATCATACAAAGCCACCTCTACACATCATACAAGAGGAGCTTAACACTAAGTTTTCATTCAACTCTTGTCCACTTTCATCTTTAGAAAATGTTTAAATATTCACTTTGTCTATTTCAGTTTGCTGCGTTGTGAATGTCAATTAACTTAATATCTCTGTCCCCAAAAGAGTGCCATTCTACTTAAATGCAAATATGGCAAAGTTATTGAGTTGCTTATCTTCTTATCATACATAATCACCTCTTAAATTTAGCAAAAAGTAACTTAGTTTAGGAGGTGTGTCTGTTTTCACACAACCTTTGGGCCATTAGCATCTTTTGATCAACATAAGTATTTACGTACTGTAACTCTGTTTAGCATAAATCACACAATTGCAATTATGAGTTATTTCTTTACTTGCTAATTCACATCATATTGTCTTTTCATTAACTTCCAGCAACTGATGCTAAACAACACTCCACTTGTCTGCAAGTTTTGACCTCCTAAAGCCCGAGATTCACTGACCATTCCATGCACAGAACAGTATGTTGTTCAGTTGTTGAGTATTTCTAAATATCTGATTCGAAGAGTAATGTTAGATTTTATCATAGACAATGATTTTGACAATATGCTATACCTATCAGCTATTATTCTTTGAGCTACTGTATGCTAGTTTCCATTGCTAGCAATCTAATGAGACCGGAGATTGATTAATCAGTTGTCAGATTTTGAAAATCTGCCGTCCTTAAGTGACAGGCTGGCTTGAATTGTCACTGTAGTTTAAACTAGCTCTGTGCTAATGATGATGATGTTGTTTTTTGCGTCACCTGGGGGCCAGCAGAGAGACCACATTTTTTATACATAATATTGAATTTATTTATGAACATTACATTACTCCCAAAATTACAATAATAGAATTCATGTTGAAAATTGGCAAAGTACATGGGAACAATGTAAACTTGATATTAAAAAGCTCAATATTAATCAACTTTTACTGATCCTTTAAAATTTGTTTCCAGTGTTTTGACTGAGTATTTTTCAACATTTACCCCTGTTTGGATCATGCTCCATAGATATAGGCATTGTGTGCTTTGAGACAGACAAAATCCTACGTGTTGTACATTTAATGGTTGTTCTATAAATGGAAACACCTTCTTATTTGGGTCATCACTCTCTGTTTAACCGACTTAAGTATTGATATTTTTTGACCTTCCATGACCCCCAAGTACTAAAATGCACACAGTAAAGCTTAGGAAAGACTCAAGCAAACATAATGATAGAAGAGCCTCTGTAACTTAAGCATTGCCATAGTATTATGAGCATTTCATTGCAAGAGACAGATGTTGTGACAGTTAATGAAGATTCACTACAGTATATTTCAGGTGTTTTCAAACACTGTTACACTGTTGTATAAAGATTTAGTACCTATGGTTTTCCCAAATTCTTCTTGGGAAATAAGAGTCTAGTATTAAAAAGAGATGACAACATGACAAACAAGCCTGATGTTTTAACTGCTTGCACTGATGTTTCCAGTAGTATTTTCTAGTATGCAAATTGCTTGTCTTCCTCTTTAGCTTTTCAATCTTTATGTAGCTGCTTTCCTGTTATGATTTTACATGTTTGTTGTGTTGCTATTTTAATGGATAATTTAACATCTAGCCAAGGGACAACATTTAAAAATTATCCAGTCGGCTAACACTGGCACATTTACAGCGAAGTTGATCAATGTGCATTGTTCCTGTAGAAAATACAAATGAATTAAGAACTAAATCAGTAGTCAAGCCATAAAATAGAAAGACAGGAACTCTCAACCCCATGCCCTCTGTCTGTAAATCCCCATTTCTCCAACTCTGACACACACTCAAAACTTTCTAACTGGTCTCTCACCTACTGCCCTCCTTCCTGAGTCACTTTCTGGGTCAGGTAGGGCCAGAGAAATATACAGAAGTCCTGATGTTACAAAGATGAGGTCATTTTAAAGGTATAGTTTGACATTTTGGGAAATATGCTTTTTCGCTTTCTGACCAAGAGTTAGATGAGAAGATTGAACACTCCTGTGTACATCTGTATGGTAAATATGAGGCTACTGCAACAAAGACATAGTCCAGCACATAAACCCCCGTAAAAACACAAAAAGTCGTTTTTACACTTCAGTTTTTGTATGGATTAAACAAGATATAATGTGTTAATTAGTAATAATAAATTAGTAATTCAATAGAGATTTAAGTGTGTGTGCAAGCATGTGTGTCTCCATTTTAATAGTGTGGGTGTTACCCACTCTTGAGAGGAAGAGACTCACGGTAACAACGGCAACATCTCAGGAGGCCGTATTCTCCTCTTTCTGATTTATACCCAAATCCTGACAACAAATTAACATGGGTGCTTTTCTTTCAGATACACCCCCCACCCCCCATTAATAACAAAGCTGGCCCAGTAGCCATGCAATACTGTAATGAGCCACTTTATGTTAATGCAACTTTGTGGAGCATGTGAGTGAAAAGTTAATTCTACAAAGTCCTTTGCAATACAATGAATATTCAGCTCAGTATACTCTGTGTTTGCCTGCCACAGTCAAGCTAAATACAGAAGGACGAATCTGAAAATGCCCTTTTTGTAAGCTTTCTGTAAACAAACACTAAGGCGGAGCTGTGTGGATGACAGGCTCTGTAATTACCAGTTTGACTTGGCTGGTACAGTAGTATCATTTCATGCAACAACGATGGGAAGGATTGGAAGAGGGAAAAGATATTTTGGCAAAAGAAAAAGAGTGTTCAGGAGTAGGAACACTGCTACCTTGAGCACATTCACATATGAAGATGCTGCTAGAAAAATCTGTGAAGAACAAAGTTTTTGCCCACTTTGACCCTCAGTTTTAATTGGCTGAGGGAAAGAGAGGCTGTGATCCCTGCCTGTCAATGTGTGAATACTGTAATTAACTAGAACCTTGGAGCATTGTAATCTCTGGATTTTGGGGCATCATAATGTATTAACTTTAATTAAGCTTGTGAGCCATGCGAGCTAATTAGATGAATGTGCTTATTTGTAATCTGTATAATATGAATACATTTTACACAAGCTCAAATCAGTCAGTCTTGCTAATTACAGTGTGCGTGATAGCTCTAATTGGTGATTGTGTGTCTGCCTGTGCATGATACACTATAGCTGCTGCTCCTATCTGTACGCCCGGCTTAGGCTAATGTGATGAAATCCTGGAGAGATGATGTGCTCTGCTGAAGGCTGACAGTCCCGAGGAGAAGGGCTCACCATGTCAGAGGCTTGTTGAACCACGTTCAGGACCGCTGCTCCTGTCTGTCAGCACACAGGCAGTACAAACCCACTGTGTTCTCATTATCTTATAATCTAGTTTTTTTCCTTTTTTCCTGCTCTGTGGTGATCTTTGCAGCAGCAGCTGTTTATCCCCGTATAGTTTTCATGTCTCACATTTGATCTTTGTCTGCTGTTTGCTGGAGCATGAAAGTCTACCACTATGAGTTGTCAGGGCCAGTGGTTTGAGTGTTGCAAGGGGAAAGAAGAACTATACCAATTTCACAGCTGGATTTAAACTACAGTAGTCCATCTCCTGAGATATACAGTATCACTTGAAGGATTTTTTGAGACCAGGGCCTGTATTTGGCTGAAAGTTACTTTTTGGATGTAAGTGAAAGATAAAAATAAAAATCCTTCACTTTCACTCCTAGTCACAAGATTTGTCAAATGTCCTTTGACTTAAACTTGACAATCACAGAGCTCTACAGGTCTCTGAAGTAGGTGAAAGTGGTATTCCAGCAGTTTAGTATTGCACTTGCATAAAGTTGGTGTACTCACAAGAGACAGATTAAAAGCAGAATGGGCAAATTCAAAGCAGCAGAGGCTGAGATATCCTGACTTTTTTAGTTCCTATATGAGTCAAGCTTCAAAAGCTCCCACCCTACCCATAATGCAACTCAATTGCATCTTTCATTCAACAAAGTCCTCCAGATTAAATGACAAAATACCTCATTTGCCCTCTAGATTGACACACAGGAGCGCTTACTGATCTGACGCCCCTATTGGCAGGACGACATCATTTTTCCATGTTATCCAAAAAACGTTATAAATCAGTGTTTTATGATGTGACAGCACTAAAGTAAGGTTTGGTTAGGTTTAGGAAAAGTGGTTTGGGTTAAAATGACTACTTTGTTAAGGTTGGGGGTTGTTGTCATGGTTATAATCATAATAATGTCATAATAATAAACACGTGTGTAAGGTTAGAGATGATTGTGGCCATGCTTAAAACAACATTAATTCGACTTGGAACAGTGAACTCTGGTGGCCAAAGTTTTGTTGACCCAACCATCCACCTCGACCTGCTCCCAATGTGGATATTGTCTCTATAATAACATCACCTGACTTCCTACTTTGCTCTAGTCATAATCACTACGGCCGCTGGAGGGTTTTGTCAGTTGAACGTAAACATACAATAACATTGCTTTGGGGCACTTTCTGAAATGACTGATGCCGTCATTATTCTTGGCAGGAAAGTCTCCTTTCATTAGACCCTCACACCCCCAGTTTGTAATGTAGCCTTTCTGTTAAAAATGGTGTTGTCTCCAAGCCCTAGAAAGATGACCTTGATGACATCAAAGTCCTGATGACATCACCAGGGTTATTTTCTTTTCCACAGAAGACAATATACTACTGGCTGAATAGTTTTCCTCATGACAGGTAAACTGAGTTTGATGTGTAAAATTGGTGGACTTCCCCTTTAAGAGTATCCTGTTTGAGCTCTAGGTGGCAGCAGTACAGAGACAGAGGTGAGCACATATTTCTGAGACGTTCTTAGATATTATAGATTGACTGAACATTATAGCATTGGTCGTGATTAAATTAAACAATATGTTTAATCCAGAATATGGTAGTTTTAACCTACCAAACCTAAACTTAAACACACATTTGATGGGATGTTAGGTTACGTTATAAAGCTAGCATTGATTTAGTTTCCAGTCATTTTCCATTCATCTTAATTCTCTGCACTTGTCATGTGTGGTAAGCAAATCTCATTATTATTATTATTATTATTATTATTATTATTATAAAATAACTTCTGCTTCCTGCTTCAGTTTCAGTTTCATTGAATGTCTCTTATGACATCCAGGTTAACTTTACCTGTAAAGATAAATGGTACAATATAATTCACTACACAGGCAATAAGAGGTATGTCAGATTATAAACGTGCAAGAGACTGTGTACTGTGGAAGAAACGTTAAGAGGAAAATGTGCCTGTGGCCCAATTTGAAAAAGAAGCCTGCAGTCATGTTGTTTTCAGTCTCTGTGTGTTTCTACATTCTGTTTATTCAGCTTGAGGCGTTCTCTGACAGATGTGCTAAAATGAGCTCTTCAAAGTTAGAAATAGGCTCATGTGAAGTCAAAAACAGCCTTACACAACCACCAGTGTGACACTTCTTACAACACACAACGCTGGGGAACTGCCAGCTGCAATCAAACATCACATTGAATAGATGAATAAGCAAAACAAGCGGTTACTATCCTCTGTACACAGACTGTAAATGCAATGGATGCCCAGACGTTATAGTCTGTCACATAAGCCCCTATGGAAGCCTTAGCTATTTATAAGTTATTACAGGGAACAGGTTGAAATTCATAAGGGCATATGTGAGGCAGAGGGAGATTGCCAGCCACTGTCACTTACAGTGAATGAGACCTCTTCTACTCCTGTCCTCCAGAAAGTGCATCTGAAACACACACATTACCTTTCCCATTGCTGATGTCACTTTTTATTGCCCCATGGTTTCAGGTCTTTCTGAGTTGGCAGGCTCTGCTGCGTTGCTTTCCAAAGCCAGATAGATGCTTGTGTCAGAGTACAGAAATACAGCAATGATGGAGATATTATTCTGAAGATTTAATTTGCCAGAGTGGGTTGGTAAAGTGCAGCCTCATGGTGATTAATGCAAAAAGGCTTCTGTGCTGTGCTTGGGGAAAGTCATCCTGTGTCCAGCTTCTGTTTAGAAAATCTTTGAGTTTTTATGAACACACATCTTTCAGCTATGTATTGTGACAAAATGCAAATTTAAACACCTTTGCTGTATTTGTATGTTGAAGAATTCAACATTGAAAGTGGGTTATATCTATGTTCATTAGCCTTAAAATGAAATGTGAGGTTAGTACAATGGTTAGCCTGCCTAAGTCAAGTTTTGATCAGTTTCATCTATAGATTATATCCCCAAAGTATGTTTCTGTGCCTGCTATATGGTGGCTTTGACTGATTTTAAAGCCCAGTAAGTTAGGAAAGAGGTCAATGAAGTATCTATATGCAGGAACAAGGGAAGTAGTACCTTGAGAATGGAAAAAGAAGACAAGTGTTTTTGTCTAAAGTCTTGGAAAATACCTACAAGCTCAGCTTCCTCCAGCTGATGGTGTAGGTGAGATTGAGTAATGAATTTATAGGATGACGTTCATCAATTAGAACTATGCACACAGACATATTGGTTTATGTCAGATAATTTAGTTAGGGGTGATTCATTACAACTATTAATAATGAGAAATTATTAATCACAAGAGGTATGTGATTGTACTATGAGGGCTTAAACTAGCCATCAATGGACCTGGTGTTGCTTTGCATATGGCAGAGGGTAAAACGTGTGCTGCTTTTGTTTGGGGCTCAATAGTGAGTGGCATTTGAACATGTGCTTGCTGCATTGTGCACGGGCAATTAACATTGCATAATCTACCTGCCTACGAAGCAACTTTTGTAATTAGAGTTATGATTGCAGCAGGATAATGACAGCTATTCTACAGCAGATAATGACTGTTGTGCTCTTGGCAGTTGCTGCATTGTTTGTGCAGCAGACTTCTGACATATGGGACACAAAAAGACACAACAGCCAGGCTGACCGCCTTTGTTCCCATTCAGGCAGATCCAATCACTGCAGACAAATTGCGCTGTAGGCCTTCCAAATGATGCCGACCCAAGGAAAATGGTTCAGACACATGAGAATGGGACCATAATGTAAAAACCTCAGCTACGTGGAAGCTCATGGACTGTGCACCTGAGCTCGGACACAGAACCTACAGCTGCCTATGTGCTGTCTAACTACAATAATACTCTTTCATAGGGAGGCATTTCTCACTGGGAATCAACCTGTCTGTTGAGCCTTTCATGCTGCTCTTAGTGCATATCATATTACAGCTAAGAAATTTACACAAAACATGAGAAACATTCTTGCTTTTAATCATGAAGCCCACCATTAATAAGCTCAGGTCGCTCAGATGGAATACAGTTGAGTGGGTATTTTATAAATGCCGGTTTTCTTGACAATAGAAAATAAATGCATATTATTGTGTATGGGAATATCTTACTTTTGAAAATATGTCTATATAGTGTATTGGTGCTAAATAGAGCTGGATGTTTGTATGGTAATACTACTTCAAAAAAATCAAAGAACCATCCATCTGTCTCATGAAATAATGGACTTGTCCTTTAAAGAGATGGCGGAGCATTTATTCAAATAAATTAAGAGTTGTCAGAGATGGCATCTTGGTAGGAGGCACTTAGGCCTGTGGCGTCCATGGCTGTGCAGTCAGTGGGGACAGGTCCATAGTGCAGACTGTGCACTAATCCATCACCGCCAGCGAGGGGGCTGGGGGCCAAGCACTTGGCTTCTCCCTCCAGGAAATAATCAGCATTTAATTTATCACAGATCACATTCATGAGAAGACGGATCGCTGCGGGGAGTCCCAGTGTGACCAGGCCCATCTCCCCAGTCACGCTGGAGTGCTTTTGGCTCTTCTAATTTATTTTAATTTTGTTTTTTCTCATATCTCCATCATTTTGCCAGTTTTGGATCAAGAGACATTTTACCCCTATTAAATTATAGCAATTTTAACATCGATTCTAGAATATAAAACTTCCATCTAGGCCACACCAAACAGTTTCTGAAATAGTTCCTACCATTAAAAACAATTCTCGTGACCAGCCTACACTACATGATATACAATAGTGATGAACAAAAAGTGGGACATTGAAGCCGGCTCTTTCCCTATGGAATGGATGGAGCATATGCTCTTATGTAAGTCAACTGCAGGGCGTCCTAATGGCTTCAGATTTGTTTCTGGTCCCTGTGTGTTGCCACAGTCTGTACCGTGGCCCCCACAGGAGTGTGGCTGATTAGTAGCATGGCTTGGAGGAGCACAAGAGATGTGATCTACGCTAAGGGGGAAGGACAGTTCAGCCACATGTCGTCCACCCTCCCAACCGATCACTTCACAGATCCCAGGCAGGTTAATCCTTTTATTGTAATGAAGTGAGGGTGCATAATGTACTGTGGATGTGAGATGCTTAATCCAGTGTTGGCATTTTTATGAGAAAGGAGAAGCCATGGTGACATAGAGAACAGAGTGCTTGAGAGGCACAGGAACCATCCATCAAAACGTGATGCGGACACAGCACAACACAACAACACACACTTAGGGAGATTTGCATGTGTGTCTACGCATCAAGACCAACTCTCCTTATTTCTACTGCTCTCACATCCAGCTATTGTGTGACTTTGGACCAGCACCCTGGAGTCGGTTGCACCAGTTTGTAGGTTTAAACTTGGCATAGTTATAACATGAGTGTTAAAAGTGGAGATTTATGCATCACTAAATAAAAATGAGTTGTACCGCGCAAACTAGTTCCTACATAAGGATTAGTTGTTAGTAAATATTTACAGCTGCTAACTGCCAGCTGGAACACTTAGTCGTAGTACACTGTTACAGTATGAGAGTTAAACGCTACTATATGCAGGCTCCATTCTCAAACTCAACAAAACGCAAAACCAACCGCACCGCAGATTTTGACTAAATAGGTCTCAAATGGTAAAGAAACTGGAAAGATTTAGTAAAGTACCATTAAATTATATTCCATAAAATAGCACAATGTGTCTCAAATTACTGGTAAGCCAGTAAGGTTAAACAAAACGACCAAATAAGGTTCAGCTGCAAAATCAGATATGTCTCTGTCACTCTGAACTGCATGAAGAAACACCTACATGTCTCCATGTACAGTATGCATATAATAAAACAAAGTCATACATACATTTATAAAGGATTGTCAGGTAAGTTTAATATAACGTCTGGCCCCCTAAAACTGTTATATTATAGCTCATGATGCTACAGTGACTTCCATTTTTACATAGTTACAGATGTTTTATAGCAACTGATTTAGATGTTACTAAGCTCTTCACTAGCCAAGACAAGTTTTAAAGGTGCAACCCAATTTAGTAAATCAGTAGTTTAAAATTAGCCACTAATTACTAAGAACACTTGAAGGACTACTCACAAACCTGCTATAGTAATGGATTTACAAATAGCTAATACAGTCCCATAGAAATAATAATGCATGTAAGTCCTCAACAGAATTGTTTATTAAGTGGATATGTGGCATGAGAGGAACACCTACCTCTGTGAATTATAGCCAATGATTCATCAAATAGAGTGTGTAATCCCCGTGCCCTCTCTTTTTTGTTTGATCCTTCTGCAGTACCTGTGACTGTACATTTGTTTTACAAGACTCTTAGAGAAATATAGAGGCATACATTAATGCTGAACTCTGGAGTCTAAAACTTTGTTGTTGATACTGAACTTGGATTGCACAATACTCTTGACTCTCTTGTGGGTGGGTGAGTACTAGCGGTGCAGAAAAATGCAATATTGGTTATATAAAACCTGTAAAGAAGTGACTTTCTTCTTATTCAGCAAAGCAAAGTACAGTACGACTTAGAAAAAGAAATCTCACTTTATAATAGTCATACAGGCAGGGCCAATTCCAGGTATGCCCAGATATGTTGAGAAGAAAAGCAGAATAGCAAGTAATACACATATTAAAGGATTCGGTTAAAGGATAGGATTGAATTATTTCAAGTCTGTCTAAATACTCACATGCCACAACTATTGTACAACACTGTAATTTTACCTCCTATCCGCACTGTCCATGAAGCGATTCCTTTTTAATGCGACTAGATTGTCAGAAATGAGGGACAATATCTGCAGTCCTTGTTCCACGCAAAAATGCTTTCCCAAGTATTTCAGTGAAGCTTCAAACTTTCAAAACAAACAGTCAAACCTTCATTTGACTACCAGGACATATCCCTCATGGCTCAGCAAGAAAATATTAGTTCAATCAAGATTGAACTCCTCTAACTCCATCAAATGATCAGCTTTGTAAGTGTCTCGAAGAAAATGTAAATGCTAAACAAAACTAGATGGACAAGAAACAAACATCTATTGATCTGTTTTTCACTCCTTAATTTTTTACAGGAGAAGTTTGCTACCTCATTTTTCATTAAGTAGGTTATTATTGCAAATAAATCAATACAATAGCTCTGCCATAAATTCTACCTTTAGGAAGTTCATCATGTTCAGTTTTTGTTGACATTGTCGGTAATGCGTAAATTAAATTATATGTTTATTATTGAGGTAGTTAAAGGTGGTGTTGTACTGGACTACATTACATTGAGAGGTGTTTCTATTTTTTGCCCTCATTATTTACATTCAGAATATTAGAAATACCTCTGAATATAATGCAGTCCAGTACAACACCACCACCAACTATGACCTCAGTGCTCAAACATATTTAATTAACACCTCTATGATAGTGTCAAAAAAACTGAATATTATGGGCATCATAAAAGTTGACTTTATGGGAGTTAGATTGGATTGCATTAGACTGCACAGGTGTCCTTAATAAAGTGGCCACTTTGTGTAAATACTCTTTAGTATGTTTGTACTCACTTTGTTTTCCTGTCCTCTTTGCTCCGTCCCCATATTTTTGCTTCCTACAGTAATCTGCCTAACCCCTCGTTTGTCAATGTAAGAATGTGCAGTGTGCTTCAGAAGCACAAAAGCAGAAGATGAAAGAGATAAAGATTAAACAGTGAAGAGTAGAGGTCCCAGTCAGAGGCCTCCAACCAGCTTCTCCTTAAGTTACCTGCAAATCCTTTTAAACATTTCACCTGAGTCTTTTCCTGCATACTGCACATGAGCACTGCATCTCATTAGTGCATCAGGAAACTTCTAACATTTGCAAGTTGAATGGGAAAAGTTATGTGTTTGTTCATTCGTGGTAACAATTATGTGTTATCCACAATTGTCTCATCTCCGTTGAGTTTAAGTGCATGGGTCATGTGGATGTGTCACACTGAGAAACCGCAAGTTTTGAATGACATCGCCTTGGTTTAGTAGGCATCCGAAAATCAATTTGTGGGCAGTGACTGTTCTGCTGATGGTTCCTGTCTTTTGTGGGAGTTGGTCACTGAGCCAGCAGCAATGCTTTCTGTCACTGCCTGATTAATTGGCTTCCATCCATTCTGCAGTCATTGAGTCAGATAAAGAGAGACAATAAGGGCCTTTCATTCCTCTTGGACTGAAATGGTTGTGAACGCAGTGGAAGCCACTGAAAGAAGTCTTGTAAAACATGCTCATTTCCTTTGATGGAAGTGGGCTTAATAATGAGTACAGAGGAGTAGTCATTGATTGGACTGTGATGCATCTTCACATACGTGTTTGTTGTTTCTAAAGGGGAGGGCTCAAATAAATCTTTCTTTATCTCTAATCCTTCAATTCATTAATCAAATTGAACAGGGTGATGAGTTGAATTACGAGGCCAGCTATCCACCACTTGCTTCTGGGTTGACAAGGCCAACTCAATGCTATGTATCCCCATTCCCAAACCAAAGACCCCTGGCGGCCACTTGTCACAGCCATCTCCTGACTGGTAATTGGGTGTTTATCAGATTTGCTGCGAGAGGACAATGCAGTGTTTATCTGACACAATTATCAAGAAAAATAGGGGAACCTAGTCCGCTGCTCCTCCAGGATACTGGTAGCTACTGGTTCAGATGGCCAGGCAGAGGGAAAGAGCTAGGATCTTTCAGTCTAACCACAGGGACATCTTTATTGGACATTTAGCTGGGAATACACTTTTCATCATCACATGCAAAAGGAGAAATTGTGCAAATAGAACACATAATTCTTTGGCTCTGCTGTAACACTGGAGGAATGAGAGGTGATGATAACACACCCTGCAACAATGAGCTCCCCATGGTTGAGATCTGACAGAGCAAATTGGTATGCTTGTGCCTTCTTTCTCCTGCAAACCTATCGCAGAAAGGAGAGTGAGAGAGAGCCAAGAAGAAAAGGATGGCATAAAAAGAAGGAATTGTCAATAATAAGTGGCAAATAGTTGGTCCATTTGGTGTTGCATGAATTAAGAGTACATTACATTTTTGGAAGAATTAAAGGGACATTTAACACATGATTGGAAGGAGAACATAGTACAGTAGTAGGGAAAACGTGATGTAGAGAGCAATGGTAGCTTTGCTAAGTGAGCATTTTTTCCCCCTTTTTCATTATCTCATACATTCACCTTTTTACTGTGGAGAGGCGATGTTAAATGCTCTTCATCATCTCAAAAGATGTGAGGCTTGAAGAGACTCAGTCACTACTGCCTTGGACTATATGATAAAGCAAGTCCATCATATTTTAGCTGAAGCATATCCAATTCAAGGAGTATGTCATGCCTGGGAAAAAGGGCTGCGAAGAGAAAATCATAGTGCATGGCAGTGCAGAGAGGGAAGTGTGAAAGAGAGAGAGAGATACGGAAAAAGACGGAGCAGCTAAGGCTGCCTGGTCTGCTGGATGTAATCAAACAAGGGTGAACAGGTTGTTCCACAGATGGCTGATCCAGAGAATCCTCAGATTTATTTCCATGCTACAGACGGTCCCTGTCACTATGCCCAGGTGATGTCAGCACAGCAGCCTTGTCTCGCACACACCACTAAACTCTGACGCTTTTGTCTCACCTGTCTGAAATCCATTTGACACAGAGACATTTGGTGTGTTTGTGTGTGTGTTTGTGTGAACAAAAGGAGATACTGAGTTTAGCAACAGAGAAAGTCAATTTACAATCTTCTTACCATTCAAAGACTGAACTCTCTTAGGATTATAAATTATGGATTCAACTGCCAAACTATTACAATGTGAAGGAACTCAGCAAGAGAATTGTTAGTCATTTGTCATGAAAGCTGCTTTTTATTCACTAATGCTTTAAAAATGACATTAGAAATGGGATGTTTTATGTAATGTGGTCGTGCTGTTGCAGTAATTGTTGTTTTCTCCTGCACCCTGGAATTTTATTGTAGTTTACTAAATAAACTGAATATCCATTTTAGTTTTTTCTTTGTGCAACCCAAGGAAGAGAAGGATGTCCCAGCAACATGACCAGTTTTTAACTCTTTTATTTTTATCTCTTTCCCCAGATTGATGCCTAGTGATGCCAGGACAGTGAGCATCATAATGCATGGCACGTGGTCAGGGGCCACGCCCCTCCTCATAATGGTTCTGCTCAGGCTGGCCCAGGGCCAAGAGGTTCCTTTAGTCCCAGGTAAGACATATCATATTTCTCTGCACGGGCATGTCTTCTCATCAATAATGAAAACTTCATGGTCTTGCTCCATCATCATGGTTTGTCAGTCTGTGCGATTGTCTGACTATTATGTACTTGACACCTTTGCTCCAGCTCTAATGACTTATTATTGCCATGTAACTGTAAACCTTACAGTTTAAGGAATTACAGTAGTCATTTGGCACCAGAATTGTAACATTGTTCTTAGCACACATCAGCAAGTCTTCTCATGTAGTCTCTTACAGTCTTTAACGTGAGCATTTGTCTAGCTGTACCATTTTACAGTACAATAAGTGAAACAGCTTGCAACTATGCAACTCACAAATTGCCCCATTTGTGATTGGCTAGAAGATACCTGTCCAGGGAGTACCTTCTTCTCACCCAGTGCATGCTGAGATAGGCTCCAGGCTATCCTGATAAGAATATAAAAAATAGAATGAATGGAGTACATTTGGGACATTTGTTGCTAAGTAAAAATGAATGTTTAAGATGGTAAAAATCTACTGTGAGCCCTCTGTGGCCTGAATGTGCTGACAGCAATCACGTCAGTTTTGTCAGTATGTATAGAATTTAACTTTAGAAGCTCTCTGCTGGGTTACAATGAAAGCTCCACCAGATGTGCAGAAAAGCACAAAGATGTGTTGCAGCAAAATCTAAATATCCCAAAATTATGGCTTTCTTCTTCTCCTAAACACTTTTTCTTGATAGTGATTGTAAATGTGAATGTGAAGCATAGATGTGAAGGAGAATCATATGAACTTAAGAAAAGGCAAGTGGTACTCTGAAACTCTGACTGAACATCTACTCTGCTACTTAATGAAATATACTTAATTAGAAATGCACAAATTATTAGTAAATATTACTATAACATCATCCTTCATGTTGTTTATTGTTATCGACTGCTCTGGGTGTTTTTAGTGCTGCAGTTGTTAGAGGCAAAATGAAAAAGTAGTTCCTGACTCAACTTTAGTTTAGCCTGTAGTGAACAGTCCATGTTGATCCTTGATTATAGTGATGTCTGTTGTGCTTATTGTGTTGATCAAATTCCAGTGACTGTAAGATGACTATTGGTTTTCATTATTTTGTAGATTTTAATTAGATCAGAACATGCACTTTCTAAGAGCAATATGTTAATCTGCGTGTGTGCACTTTTTTAAAATCAGTTTTTTAGTTGACCTTTGCCAGATAGATACTTTTTCTCAAAATATCTCTCATCGCTGTCTCAATTAATCTACACTGGTCCATGTCTCATAGTTCTTTTTTAAGATTTAGATATGCTTGTTTTTACATGGCTCAGTTAGACCTTTTGAAGAAATGTGTTTTAAGAAGTTCTGTCTCTCATTTAAGGCCTGAGTCATGTTATTGAAATGTTTCCCTGTCAGAGATAAGAGAATTAGCTATAGGCTTTTATTGTCACCACAACTGTTGTTTCCATCACACAATGTTGATTTCTCTCCTTTTCCACCCAGTTCTCATCAGACAGGACGACAGATCCATGCAGTCCTGCTTAGCAGAGCATTTCACACTCGCTGTGCTCACTCTGTTATCTACTTATTCTGGCTCCTTCATTTCATTCTATTGCCTTTCACCTCTCATTCATTTTCTTTAACCATATTCATGCCACCATCTTCTTTCTCTCTGTATTTTCTTTTGCCAACACGATCTAGGAAGCAATTTACTTGTCAAGCAGAGGGCAGTGTGTGGCTCTCTGTACTCTTAATGGTGTATTTGTGTATGTGTATGTGTGAGTGTGTGTGTGTGTACTGGTGAGGGATCACTACGTTGGCTAAAATGCTTTCAATCATACCGTTGGAGCAGGATCTCTGACTGGCAGCAGTTAGAGCTATAGTAGGATTGAATTCAGCTTGTGGTGAATTGACATTCTTCTGCTCAACACTCATTAGAGTGTAATAACCATCTTATCGTTTTTGCTTGATACTCACATTCTGCTTTAGTTATAGCTGAAAAGATACCCACAAGAATTTTCTTTCTTGTGTAAGACACTTGATGCCTCAAGCAAGGTGTTCAGCTTCAGTGACAATTCACCCAAACCAGAGAGGGATGTCACATCTAAGTCATGAATTGTACTTTTTGCAAATGTGTCAGCATAGTAAAGAATGACAGATGTGGGAAAGTCGAATTCCACCAGGACCATGTGTCTTCCTTCCATTGTCTCTCAATAAGAGAGAAATGTCAAGGCATCACTTTGATTTTATTTATTTGCATACTTGCCGACTGACAGCTCTTTTAATTCCCTTGCCTTAAAGTAAATACCGGCAGTTCCCAAAAGGAGTGACTCCCTGTTCCCCTTTTTAAAAAGGTATTTTCATCTTCTGGGTTTTACTTTGTTAACCCTCTCAGGTTCATGAGTAATGAGCCAGTATCCTGTGTACACTGTCTCACTGTGGCAAAACTTTGAGTTTAATGGAGGATATCAGCCAGGCATGCTAGGAATTACATTCATGTTGGACTATTATGCACCTTATAATTTACATCCAGTGCCAACATTCTATGGCAATGCAGAAAGTACTGTGCCCTATTTGCAGGGATGTGGGGAGGTCAGAGTGGTGGATAAGTGTGTAGTGTGTCTGACTTTCATGCAAGAGACCGGCACTCGCATCACAGCTCTCCAATTAATGGGTGCCTTTTTATTAACCAAGTAACCAAGACCTTTCCCTGCCCATAACCATGTGTTTCAGTTTCATAACCCTAAATCTACCTTAACCATAGTTTATTTGCAATAACTACAATCTTTCCCTAACCTTTCCATACCATAGCTGCCATGCACATGTTGTGAAAAGAGAGAATTTAAAAACAGTGAACGTAATCGTGAGTTTTGCAGAATCGTCCAATATAGACGTTCTTGTCTGGTCTTAGGGTTAGGGGATTCATGCGAGTAACGTCAGTGGTGGCTTTTGTAACCAGGCAAAATGATCTGTGGTTGTGGCATACATACCTGTATATAAGCATGTGAGCAAACAAAGATCCACTGACACCATTGTGTGTATCGAAGATAAATGTAGTGACAATGAATTGGTTTATTTACCGTAAATAACTTTACAATATGCAACCTACTTTTCTGGTCACAACTTTCCACAGTATAAAATTACAATGTTGGAGTTTGCACACAATACTTAAACTTTGTTAACCTAAAATGTCTTTCAAAATTCTGTTCATTTGACCAGATTCAACCTCTAACTATGCTGTTATTTGTACCTTATATCCAGTGTCATAGATTTGCTTAGAGTTTGGTTGCATGTTATCATCTTTGATCTTTATTTATGTAGTTGGGCGTATTAGGGAGGGACATGTAGTGGCTACTGTTCATATCTACAGACAAGCATATTCATTTATATTTTCTCTTTGGCTTCACTTTATGCTGTGTTCTCGACTGATGTCGTCTGCTCAGCTAAGCATGCCATATGTGCAGTATATTTAACCACATGTATGAGTCTTCTATTTAAAGATAATAAAGTGGCTCTCTGCTCACTGTAATTTACCTGGTGATTGTTTTTTTTTGGGTGAAGTATCATTAATTTCACATAATGCTCTGCCAGCCTCAGTGCAACAGGTTCCTCATATTTTTCAAGTTGGGGGTGGTAGAAACAGCCATATAAAATGTGTTTAATATCCAGTTTAATTTCAAATGTATGCCTTGCATCAAGCATTTTGTGGCGTTATTTTTCCTGAATTGTGGGATTAATGCTATTATTTATCTCAACAGTGTTTGTACACTTCTAAGATTTGTCTTTTAGCATCATTATACTGTAGGAAATCTGCAATATTTATGGTTCTGTATGTTTCATGATAAATAATTCTGTTTACTTTATACTACTGATGGTTTTTCATTGGTAAACCTACCCTTTATTTGATTGTCTAGACAACCAAACTCCATAACACAAGATATTGCACACACAGAGTGCAACTCAGACAAATTAAATTTACTCATCTTTCTTCCTTTGTGCATCTTAAAACAAGTTCTTTTCCCCCACTAGTATCCAATTTTATTTTATGCCATGCTCACAGATGAATTCCTTATTTAAAACATCTGTTTTCCAGATGTTTTTCAACTAAAGTAGAAACATAAAGCCATCTATACATGGATAAGCTATCTATCCTCCTCCTACATACTGTAAGTCATATGCAGTATATCAGGTGGGAGAGCTGGACCCTGTGTTTCTGTGGGTTCTACCTCTTCCCTTTACATTCAGTATTCAGCTTGCACACCACCCCGAGGGTGATTAAATATGTGGTTAATACAGCACCATGAGAGTATTGAATTACATGAGAGCCATGCTGACCTTTTTAAATTACAGAACCAATTGTGCAAGACGACAGAGAAAGTTTATAACAGGTACTGCCAAGATGGAGCCCGGAGGAGAATGGATCTGCTGCCGCTGTCCTGCTGACGCTCTCCTTATTAGTGTTCTGCACTATAAGCACCCTATTTGACACTCACACTTTCCTTTCATTCCCTCACTTTGGGTCTCATTTGACAGCAACTTCTTTGTCTCTCTCAATCTTGTGTACAAACAGCCATTAGAGCATTCTTGCAGACAAGCTAAAACACACACACGCCCTCACACAAACTAATTTGACATTTCATTTCACCGTTGATGAGACACGTATCACTCTTGACACACAGTGTAGCCTCATTCCATAAATCTTGATCAATGGCCTTTTTCGCGGATGCATCCTAGTCAGCATATTGGCTTTGCTGATATCTGAAGGTCGTTTCTGATGTCTGATCTAATTTGAAGCTAAAGCCAGAAAAATGAAGTAGCCTACTTTGGCATCAGTCGCATGACTCCATGGAGTCACAGCCATTTTTCAGGGATGACTGTACTCATCTTCAATCCCCATCGAGAGAATTCGAAACCTGACTGGCAGCAATACAACTATTTGTGCTTGGCAAAGGACAGACAAAAGCTTTTTACCAATGAAAAAGTCAAAATAAAATATCCAGACATTAAAAACAAACTATTTTCTTTCCTTGCCAACTTTCAAGAGTGATTCCTGATTGCTTTATACAGCACTTTGCAAAATGCCCTGTAATTGTATTTAGGTGAAAAATCCTCATTTCACCACTGTGTTTTATTCTTCTTTCTCAAGGGAGATTGTGCCATTATTTAAGAAGGATAAGAACTAAAGGCTTGGCATTTCATATAATGAAATTATTGTGACAGACTGTTTTTTGGAGAACGATACAATTTCGTGACACCATTCATTCCATTAAGACATATTAAAAATCTTTGTCAAAAAAGCCTAGACTAGGCCCTTTCTCTGAACACTGTCCATACTGATTTCTCAAAGCAAACTAATCTTGTCAGTTGTAAGTGCACATTCTTATCCCAGTTGTCACTCCATGCTTTATTTTCCTTTTCACTTTCTTTCCCTGTAACAGTTTCTTCTATTGTGCAATCAAGACTGTGTTGCTTGTTGTGTGTGGTTTAATCTGTTTCAACACCACTAAGTATGATATATGGTTGTATTTGTGTTGAGGGAGCAAAATGTTTGCGCTTGTGTTTAATGGAATCAAAACAAGGCGCGTTGATGCAATTGTTTGCACTTGAACTAAATTCATTATTGGGGCGTGTACGGACAATGCTTGAATCAAATGTCAGGAAATCTCTTGTGCTTCTTGGTGAATGTGGACTATGCACTGTAAACGCGTATGCACCCTCATGATTTGATGCAGGACCAATCACCCTGGTATCTCAAGGCCTTACTTTCTGGTCCGATTGAAGTTGTTTTTCATTTTCTCTCACTAAGATGGAAATGATTTGCCTGTGGGATAGTCTGTTGGAGGAATGTTTTTACGATTTTTAGCATCACTAGTAGTGTGGCTCTAGGGGCTGTGAGGTTGACATTTGTAGTTTTAAGTGAAATATTTCAACAACTATTTGGATGGATTGGCATTCATGTTTCTTTCGGATGAATCGTAATAACTTTGGTGATCCCTTAACTTCTCATCTAGCGACATCATCAGATCAAATTTTCAATTTGTGTAAAACTTGTTTTACCTACAAAACTAATGATATTCCCATCAGCCTCAGCTGTACTTTTTGTTAAGTGCTAATTGGGAAATGTTAGCATGCTAACAAACTAAGATGGTGAACATGGTAAACATTATACCTGCCTAACATCAGATTGTTAGCTTTGTCTTTGTGACAGTGTTAGCATGTTGACATTAGCATTTAGCTCAAAGCACCGCTGTACAACGTCACAGAGCTGCTAGCATGGCTGTAGACTTTTTAAAAAATCAATAAATCCCAAATCCTAACTATTAAATTAGTTTTTGGAACTGCTGTTTCCATATTACCTGTATTCATATCATGGGCTGTGGTTGTGAGCTCATGTAAATATTTATGTTGGTGTGATGTTATTACATTTTCTTATTTACTTATCAGTAAAGCAGTCCTTATTAATACTTAAAAGATTATAATGTGGGTCTTGGTTAGACCAGCCACTTGTCGTTGGAGATATCACATTAATCTCACATCTAGTAACTGAGTAACACTAACCTCACACTTTTACGTACTTTCAAACTGAATGCAGAGATATACAGTAATGGTATCCATGTGTTTGTCTGACTGTTTCACATGTAACGTGTAAAAAATACAAAATTTGCTGATATATTTTAATGCAGTTGTGATTATGCACTGTTGTAGGCTTCTGTATAGATTTTTATTTTTGTTACCCACTTTATATCTGCTTATTTTGTATTCCAATTTTTTCTGCATTATTATTTGTTTTTCATATTTCAAAGCATATATAGTCAACATTTTTTTATTCATGACTTATTTTTCTCTATTTTATTTTTCTTAATTTCTCTCTGTTGTGCTGTTATGTGTTTTTTAATGTAAACATATTTTACATATTTTGTATTTCTGTTTTAGAGAGAGGCTTCAGTGATTCTATTAGGAAACAGTAGCAATCTGTCTGCCATCTTTGTTTTTGCAAAGAAGCGACTTTGCTCACAGATAACCGAATTGTTTAAAGCATCTGACAATATTCATCTGTCCTCGGGCACATATCCCAGTGCTTATCATCTCCCTGCCTCTCACTCCATCCGGCCACCATTTAATTACAGAGCAGGGCACAAGCCAGTGTTTCCTCATCATACTCTCTCTGCCCTCAGGCCATCATTTAATGATGAAAAATCTGCTCCAGGAGGTTTGGACAATTGTTTTATTATTATTCACCTCCTTTTTATTTTCTGGGCTTTTCTCTTTTTGTCATGGAGTGTGTGTTTGTATGTGTCAGGGGGTGCCTTTGTACACAGCTTTTTTTTTAAAAAGATTTGTGTTTTCTTTCATATTTTGCTCTCAGGCTTGAAATTTGATGTCCCTGAGCTTCAGTGTGCTGTCTCTTTATTCCACACCTTCGGCTACAGCTTCACATGTATCCAATGTGACTTCACCTTGAACCTCAGCTCACTGCTGTTGAGGCTGGATCTATAACAAAGTTAATCCAAGGGGAAGGTGATTTTTAGGACAGGTCCCAGTTCCTGTAAGGCACCAAAAGACAAAATGCCACTCCTAAAAACAAGACATCAAGGTGAACTCTAATTAGACTGAAAAAAACTTAAAATAGCAAATGCTCTGAGCCCACAAGTGTGTGCAAGTCATTGCCGGTAGTTTAAGCAAGATCAACAGAAATGGCTGAAGCTGTAATGTCATCATAAAATATGCTGACAAATTTAGAAGTCATTACCACCTACACATGCATCGACAACCTCTTAGGCATTCTAACTAATAGTTAGGAAACCTTGTTTGAGGTATTTCTTAATCCAATTAAGAACATCCTTCAAACAGCAGTATGAAGTTTTTCTATTGAATATTCATACGATGTAACACAGCAAGTGGTTTTTATTGATGAAAATACCTTTAGATGCATTTGAATGTGACAAAGAAAAACCCAATGAAATCGCTTCCCATCCTATATCATTACTTTTAAATCGTGTTTACATGGTGTGCTGTGCATGCAGCAGAATTTATTGATTTCCATAGAGACATGATACAGGCACCTCTGCATCTTTTCACCTGTTCCTAAATCTGCCCCACCCCCATCCCCCACACACACTCACACACACACACACACACATCCACCCCCCGCCACCACTCACCATCCTCTGAGTCACAACATCCCTCTCATGGGGTTTGTGCAGTGGGGCTACAGGAGAGTGTCATCTCACAAATGAATTTCTCCTCACATCCCTCTCTCCATTAAAGAACCTGTTTGTGCTCCTACAACAGCACACAGCACTCCCCTGCAGCTTTTTGTGCTCTCAAACACAAGTACTTGTTATTTATACCTGTGTTGTGTCTCTGGCTACCTGCATCTCATGCACACAACAGTAAGACTGATTCTTTCTTGCTATATTTACTTTTTTCATGTACTTTTGTTCATGAATGTAAACGGATAATAAGTTTTAGTTTTTTCCAAAAAACTAAAGTTTTTGCCAAATCACTGTGGAGGCTTTCTTGCTTCCAGATTGCTGTGGCTGATCTTCAGGCTACACAACCATAGTGCCAAAGTATATTTCCGGTGGGCAAACCCAAACACCAATTATAACTTAGCCTTTAAACACAATGAAATCAAAGTAATTGTCTTATGTGTTATTTATATTTGGTTATTTTTCTGGTTCTTTGACTCCTCTAATTGAGGTTTAACTCAAACAGTAATATTACTTCTGCCTCCACTACATCTTTGCCTTCAAGGAATGTTTATGCAACTAAAACACAACTCTGCATATCTTAGTTGTTTTATTCCTATGAGTCCAGCATACTTTTATTCAGTCATATCTGAATTGGAAATTGAAGTTTAAAAGGAAAGTTAAATATTAGACAGTCAGTCTCAGCAAGAAAACATTGTCAATTCTCACACACACAGGATCCATCTCATTCTGGTTTCACATGTGATGAGGTGCTCAACAGGCATCCGTCTCTGGATTCTGTACTCAGATGTGTAGATTGGGCACACTGAGGGACTAGCAGACAAATTGAACAACATCCATGATTGGAAATGTATCTGTCTGCATGCTTGGCAGGACAATGAACATCTCTGTTTGTTTCCCCAGAAATTACATACAGAGATTTCCAGACATATTTGTTAATTTTCACTTTATGAACAAGGCAATTTTGGCTAATCAGTGTATGTTTGTGAGCAACCCTCATTTATGTCCATCTGTGTATGTGCAGGGTAGTGGATTAGTCAGCGCAGAATGAAAAGTTTGTAGATCGAGGGGAAAGAACAGTTGGATGCAAATCTCCCCAGAAAGTCGCTTGTCTATCTTGATGTTCCATTGAATTTGAGCTTTAAAGACTGCAGTACCACTGGGTATTCTGTGCATGTAGCCTAAATGGCCTTTGTAAAGCACTGAATTGTGAGCTCAATTTCCCATGCACGCTCATCTTTTCCGTTTCCCATTTGAGACGAGATATTGGAGATGATCCCCCTATTCTGGCAAGTGGCCGTTTTAAATGGAAGCTATTTCAGCTCTTTCATTTGTCAATCAGTCTGAAGAGTGAGTCTCCAATGGTGGCTCAATGTGAGGCTGTAATTGTCAGCGTCCCCTTCTGCCCAATGCGCAGCCCGGCGTTTTGCATGTGAAAGGATCCTGAAAGAAGACGTGAGTGCTGAATTAATACCCAAACCGCCTTTTGTCTCCATCACTTTGGCTTCTGCTGCCATGAAACACCAAAGCACAGACATGCGGACAATCGATGAGGAAGAGGAGAAGAGGAAGGAGGGGTCTGGTAATTTTTTAAGCCTCTGTCAAAGTGAAAACTGCAACATCCAACTCAGGGGGTTGGATCCACCTGTAGGTGCCTAGCTCAGTGTCCATCTATAGTGAAGAGTAATATAAAGATTGGGCCGATCTTTTATCATACATCTTTTGTTAGAAATAACCAAATATGTAAAGATTACTTACCAAATAAAAGCTTGTTGGAGGTGCTTAAGCCTAGATTCAATGGATAATGATAGGACAAGCATCCACATACTCGGATCTATAGACAAACAGATTTTAATAAATGAATATTGCACAGATATTTTGTTAGAAATACATGTCCAACCAAATACAACAGCTACCACCAAAAAATATAAATGCAATTCCTTGTTTCAGTATATTGAGTGCTGCATCCCCATTAGTCTAATGTCCTGTTCACTCATATGAACTTAAACATATTGGATTGGATAACAGGATGACACTCATTGTAAATTTAACCATAAAAAAACATGCTGATGCCGCCCACTACTACTAATTAAAGACACAACAGGAAGATGGCCAGCGGTGTGATTAGGGGAAGTTAAAAAAAGTTCAACTTTAAGCAAATGTCCTCTGACACACTAAAGTGACAAATTGGCAACAGCCAGTTGCATTTGTTTGGATTCACTCATGAAACTGAATCACATAGTTGTTTTCTACTCCACTCAACTACATAGAAGTACTTCAAACAAAATGGAGGGAAAGCTGATTGTTGTGGTCGACGGTCTACCAATTTTTTTAAATATAATATTAATGAGCTACGAGAACCTGAATAAGAAAATCAATGCATGCAAACACATTGTTTGAGAAATGAACAACTGTGTAATGCGTCATACAGAGGCAATGTGAGAAAATTAATTGAGTATGTAAATCATGTGCTCAAGACTGAGACAATTGACGGCCTGCCTCTTCGTACCTTGTCTATGAAAGTATTGTTCATGTTTTAATTAACTAATTATGTGACTTCTAAAACCAATTGGCTGCATCAGTTATGATTTAGGTGTGTTCTATTAAAGAGGCACTTATGAAAACTAGTATTTTGTATTCTATAGATGTGATTAATTTAGATCATTTTATAGAGATCTGTCTTTTTTATGTTGATTAGTGTATATATATGTATATTAAATCCCCCTTTATTCAAAGTTGTAAAACATGAAAACCTCTGGAGTGTGAGAGAATGAATACTTTTTATAGACACTGTGTCTGTGTGAATGCACTGTAAAGCACTGAGGAGGTAGCCAGGCTGCATGCTGTGCTGTATGTGTATGTGTATCTGTGTTTGTGATATGAAATATTAATGTGCATTGTGCTTCTAAAGCAGAAGGTCAGGTGCATGGAAAGAATATGGATGGGGTCTAAAATAAGCTTTAAAGTCAGGAACAGGATGTAGTAACTTCACTTCCATATACAGTACTTCTTTACAGTACATTTGTCGCTTGATTGGAATAAATAACTCTCTGATTTCGTGGCATTTTGCAGTACAACGTCCTCTTCAAGTTCTTACACAAAAAGTTTGCCTGCATGTGAGCATCAACATTCCAGCCACAGCTGCCTATGTGGTCCTGGTCTACCTTTCCATTCACAGAATGATAACCAGCTACGATTCTACAGACCAGCTGATAGTAGTCTGTCGTCATGCAGCCATGGCATCTATTGTGTTTTTAGGAAATGAAACGCTGCTATTTTATGAGTTTCCCTTATCTACTCTTAATGTTGTTGTCCTACCTGCACCCTCATAATCTCCACAGGCACTCCTAGCCAGTTCCAACATACTGCTGTCTACTGCGCACGTAATGATTGGATAAGAAATGTTAGAGGACGTTGGGAGATAGGAGTAAAATAGACCTGTCTCAGGTCCAACGTGAGTTATAGCCAGACGCTACCATAATTTCGCTCAATGTTTGCTGTTCTGTATGACTACTATCTCTCCCTAAACTCTCATACGGACATCACAGCATCATACTTTCCGCTCCTGGATGACATGAGGTAGACAGACCAGGTGCTCTTAGCAGCAGCAAAGCCTCTGTTTGATGGGCTATAAGAGATTTCCCTGGACAAAGTCCCTGCACTGATGATCATGTCCAGGTAATAAGCTTGATATACAGCCCCATTTCCCTAATGTTTACGGCAGCCACATGCAGCTTTAATTAACGAAAGAGGTGCTCCTGTTGCTCCAGAACAACCTCACCTGATCAATTATTTCCATTTAGAAACACACATATACACACACTTGACTATAAAAGTCAAATGGAAAATGACTTTAAAGCAGCAAATTGTCCTAATGAAAGCTGAAATCAGACAAGGAAACACGAGATTAGCTCGCTGTCAGCACTAAATGCCACCCAGGAAATGGTGTACACAAAGACGGTGGGAAATTAATTTGGAACAAAAAGCCAGTGGCACATTTTCTACCTTTATCTCTCCATGTGAACTTCACAAGGAGACGGATGACATTGGTTTTATTACCGCGGAGCATTGATGACGAGCTGGATGAGCGAAAGTGCTGACGAGAGGGAATGAGCGAGTGATCAGTCACTGGCTGGATGCCCATCACAGGCGCTCAAGGATGCTGAGAGGACGTTGGCCTCTGTCATGTGATTGCCTGGATGAGGAGACCTATGGCAGGGCCAAGTATGGGGGGTTAAACACACACAGCTGGGCCACAACATTTAAGAAAAGGGAAAACCCTTGTGCACTTAGTCAGACACAAGCACACAAGTACATATATACTCCTACACCTACACTTACACACTGTACATTCACACACATTTGTCTGTATAGACAGCTTGATGATGATGGCGCTGATGCTGGTTGAACCCCGGCTTTATTCAGGTGACTTATGTAAGCTTTTCTACTCCTTTTCTCCCTCCTCTTGACTCAATATGGTGCACTTCCCCCACTCTCTCTGTCTCATACTAATGTCATGTCTCTGACAGTAAGGGCGAGAGAGAACAGCCCTGCCTCTACCATCTTGCCATTCTTTGCTGAGTTTTATTGCCTGTGTCTGTCACACCTTCAGGCTTTGGTGCACAAGTGCAGCTGTGTACTCAGTATTCGCTTTTATCAGCTCTGTGGAGTTGACTACGCGAGGCGTAGCTTGAAGGTTACAGTGCCCCGTGAGCAGCAGCTATTCAAATTGATTTACTGATATATCCTTCACGCCCATTTTATTGGTATAACATTAGTATTAGTCACAGTTTTGTATGCCTAGATTTGCTTGTTAGTTAATTGCCACTGTTTGACAATTTCTGACCAGTTTATCTACTAGTTACTGCCAGTGGTTGTTAAAAAGTCAGCATTCAGGGAATCACGGGTCCTGTACAGACACAGATAAAAGCTTCATTGGCATCATATGTTTAAATGTTGAATTCTTATCCCCAGATGTTTACAAACCTCATGCAAGTTAGAGATCTCTTGTAAAATGTTTTCCTTATCAAGAGCTACCTTCAGATCTAAATTCAGTACATTTAAAAGCCAGATCTGTCATGTTACAAAGTCTTTAGAAACCAAAGTCTTTTTAGTATTAAATTTAAATTCCCTCTTTGTTTCTCGGGACTGTATACTTGTTGAGCAGCGGTGGCAAAATAGTAATACAAAGAGGGAATTTTGTACTGAAAAAACTATAACTTTGGAAGATGGCCACTTGTTTTGACTAATCAAGAGCTTAAGGATGCATTTTTGCACAGACAGAGGACTGTGGATTTTGTTCCCAATCACTTACATTGGAATTGCGCTATGAAGAGCTCTCTTCAGCGCCAGTACAGACAGAGGGAACAATTACAGGAACTGATAACTCTGTTAATGTAAATATGGGCATGAGTATTGTTTTAAGGCAGAACCTATCCTTTAAAAACAAGCAGTGTATTCCTCTAAACAGGCTTTACAACATGCATGTATAGACTTGTGAGTGAGTTGAGCTTGAGTTCCATATAATAACATTTATAGATGTATGCAACATCCCTTTTACTTAAAGTTTTATTTTGGTCAACCACAAGTAAATAGGTTTAGATGTTGTCAGTCAAATTATATTAAATTATAAATTTGACCTAATCATGTCTCATCAATCAATGAGCTGTTGTGGCTCACAACATGCTGATGCATAAAAGCTGTGTGTAACAACACAAACACTGCTTTGGCGGCGTTAAGGGATGTTGCTATGCCAGATGAAGGACAGAATGGGTCTGTTTTATGTCCAAACATGGTTAAATGTGGGTGTGTCAACATCCATCTGTGCCTAACTGTGGGAGTGGGCTCCTGCACATGTGCATAATTTCACAATGACTGAGCGGCATGATGAGTGAGATATACACTATGATGAGATGTATAACACTATGTATGTGGGGGATTACATTTGGTGCAAAGACTGCTTATGCATACGCTACCTTTTTGCATAAACAGACTTTTACTGGCTTCTTCATCAGAGTTTTTTGCATCTGGCCCCAGAGATTTGGCAAGGCTATGTTACCCACATTTTTCTATTGCATTTGCATAAATTAATGTGAAAATGGACAGTTATTAATGGTTAAAGACTTTTGTTGTGAAATCTCGGGAGCACTGTGACAGATTTGTGAGGATATAAAGCTTGACAACGACACAATACAGCCTCTTCAGTGTCTGTGACAATTTCACTGCCATTCTGTATTCAGTATTTTTGACTGAAATTAATTACCTCTAGTGCCCTTTATCACTGTGACAGTGCAGAAGACATGTGAAGTTGACAGTGTTGACTTCATTACTTCTCATTTCCATATGAACAACAGCACTGAAGAGGCCTTCAACCTGCCCACTTACCTATGCTCTGCTCATAAATTGCACGACGCCAACGTACGTGCACACACAGAGTTACTCACACATTCCACTCCACTCTTCCATCCTAAAACCAGCACATTACCATAGATAACTGCCCTCCGCAATCTCTGACAGGTCTTTTTTCTTCCTTCTGTCTGTGATACAGTAAGAGATTATCTAGATGAAGTGCTGGCAGGGAGGGGGGGTGTGAGGGACAGTGTCGTTTGCCAGGGCCGCTCATTAACTGGCCACTGGACTTCGATTTATATGGATTGTGGCCAGGTGGTGGAGGGGGTCCAGAGTGTCTTATCAAAAGACTGCGCTGCTCCAGGCCTTTGTGTGTTGGGTCATTAATCTTGCTGTCAGTGAACTGTCATTCGAAGTATCTTTTGCCTTGTCCACACCCTTCTCTCTCTTCATCCTGACCACCCGGGTTTGTGAGCTCAGAGGAAAGGGGGGCCGGGCTATCTGAGGCTTCCACCCATACACCACTCATCTAATCACTTGATCAGAGCTGTGTTTGATGATGAGTGTGCTGAGTGGAGGTGGGCCCGAGAGACCTACGGGGTGGCTCATCTTTACCTGTCACTGATTGGAAGTAGAACTATGAGAGAAGCATACTGAGCTTTTCTTCTGTTACATGTTGCTTGGTGAACTTCTAGTCTTTCTAAAGGCTCTTTGTGCATTGCAAAGTATACTGTGAAATGACGTTCAATTTCTGTACAGCCACAGTGAAGCATGGTAAACGTTTCTGCATGCTGAACAAGTGGGCCACGGCAGAAACTGTCCTCAGAGTGTGCTGACATGGTGATTCTGTGCATGTCTGAGGGAGAGGCCAGGGTGCTGAGCTCATGTTTCTTGACCCAGCAAGCAGCAGCAGCAACAGCAGTAAGCAAAGCATAGTGATGAGAATAGGACCACTAAACTCTCACCCAACAGTGCAAAAGTCGCAGTCTAACTGTGATCCACAGAAATTCCCATTTTAGACAATGTCTTTTAATCTTTCATTCATTTGTTTTTGTCAACTTGGCTGCTCCGAGGAAAGAGTCTCGTGCTTATCATACCAGAGATCTTCTTTTGTCTTTTTTCGATTATATTTCTGACAAAACTTGAAGCGATGCATATAAAGTATATGCCCAGATTTTTGTCCCGCATCATGCTCTTTCTCAGAGATGAAATGGGGTTTGTTTAAAGAAGGTTACCTCAGTAGATATGTCACTGCTACTATCAGACACCCCGTGACAGTAACAATAACGAATGGCAGGATACTCTCTTTTTAACAGCACCAAATGTATCCAGCTTAGCAATTACAGCCTTTAATGAGCCCTTTAATGACAGATTTAACACTTGTCTTTTAATTTTATAGTAGCAATATAAATTGATGGAGAAATTTCCCTGCCATTTTGAAAAAAGCTTCCAACTGAACCCAGTGAAAGACACTGGCACTCTATTTAAAAGCACATAGATAGTAATTAGGGATGTGAGTGTGTAAGGGCTTTACAGCATTGGTCAGTGCTGATTGCTCTGGGAGGGAGTTACAGGGTTATGTCAAGGTGACTATGTCATTGTGTCATTCCTGGGCTCCCTCATGCAGAACATTGCTTATTTATACATCTGATTTCTCTATTCAATTGGTTTTGCTGCTCCTGCGACAACGAATCAAACCGAATTCCCCAAAGAAGCCTGACAATCAATAGTGAGGTAGCTGACACAGCGTTGTGGGACAGGGTGTGAGT
Source organism: Siniperca chuatsi (assembly GCF_020085105.1). NCBI lineage: Eukaryota > Metazoa > Chordata > Actinopteri > Centrarchiformes > Sinipercidae > Siniperca > Siniperca chuatsi. The sequence continues at coordinate 23,153,670 of NC_058048.1, forward strand.
GAGGAGCTGACAGGGCTCACATCACTCCTGCGTGACATGCCCTCAGTACATCTGACATGTGCCGTCAAACACCGACCCCTCACTGCTATACCACATCAGCACTGCAGACGTCTGCAGTAAAGATTTACATCGGTTTCATTCCATTTCATTACTTTCTTTGGGATTGTGACATGTTAGCCAGGTCAGCTTTTTACAATCAACTATACCCACTTTTACTATATGTACTATATTTGTACCTGTCAATAGGCTCGTGTCTTCCACTACCAAAGCTTTCATAAGTCTTGACATTTCCAGATGTTTCTGCTCTCTTGTCATATGTTCAATGAGAACTGGGCCTCTTAGTATTGATTTACCATCAGTCATGTGGTTATGCTGAGTCCAGCACTGAGGAATATTCCCCATGTCTGGAAACAGAATGGATAGATAATGGATAGATAATGAGGAAATGGAACGCACCATCCTAATGTGTGTCAAAATAGCATCAAAATAATGTTTCTCTGTGCAAATATGCATTTTCCTAAGCTAGTGCTCTGTTCTTTCTCTGTCTAAGTCTATTTTTGCTTTCTATATCTGAACTGCTCTCCTCTCTGTGTTTTTACCCACACAAGCAGTGTTGCTCTAGGGATTGCAATGTCAGCCTGTCGGTCAGTCCACCACGTTGGTCCAAACTGAAATACCTCAACAACTATTGGACGGATTGCCATGAAATTTTGTACACACATTCATGTCCCCCTCATGATGAATTGCAATAACTTTGGTGTTTCTCAACATCTCAGCTAGTCTTTAATTTTTGTACATTTGAGGATGAACTGAGTACCAGAGCCTTAACTGCTCTGTTTGATTTGTCAAAAATTAAATGTATTCTCCACGTTAAGCTGTATATTCCAAAAACTATGACGACTGCTATACTAATGGACATAAATGCACTCACTGTAATGCATCACTTGTGCCTCACTGTAACCATCTGTTCTGGATAGTCTGTCATTCCCATGCATCAATGAATTTAGGCCAACTGTACGTCTGTATCACTGGCTAATTTTTGGCCCATATCAGTTTTTATCATCTACCTAAATCTAACGTATATAGACTTCTTTACCTGCCATAGCTTCCAGCTCTTCCCCCTATAGTGCAGCACTAGAGCTGTCACATACACTAATTTAGTAGTGGCAATCCATCACCTAGAAAAGGCCCCATGGCTTTTAGTGTATTAACACACATTAACACTTCGCTCCATGCTCACGCCCCACCACATCCCACCTGCCAGCCCTTTTCTGATCACTGATGAAGGAACAGTGAAAAAGACGTTTATTGTTCAATACTATTGACCTGCAGATTCAGAGTGATTTATCCACCTTTTTTTGGGATTGTTTTTTCTGTGTGTGGATGTTTTATGTTCAGTAGTACCCCTGGAAATGCCCCAGTGCTGCTGCACATTCAGTGGCCTCTGACTTGATTTATCTGTTTAAAGAAGGAATTGAAGAAAGAGGGTGAGCAGTGACATTCCAGTTCAATTATAAATGTAAAGGCAGTTTTCCCTTGAAACAGGGGCAATTCCAACAGAGCCCTAAGTGCACCACTGTGGTCATCAGGAAAAACTGAAAACGGTTCATCTGAGAGTAATGTCCTGCACACTGCAAGAATACAAAGACTGTCCTTCCCTTCCAGGCAAAGCAAGCTTTAACCTGCACACCACGTCTACAGCCTTTATTTAAACATATCATACGGTTTACCCTAAGGTGGAGGGCGCAGGGAGGGCTACATCTCTTTATACCCAATTAAGCTTGCCACAGGAGGTAGGTAGACCCAGCTGAAACCTCTTCTCCCTCTGTGCCCCATTAGAGCACTGAGAAGCCTGTAGAAGTCTGAGTCCCTGGCGGACAAAACCCCTGACCTAAAGGAGGAGCACTCCAGCTCCACTCACCCAAATATACAGACGTGACTACAGAATAAGAAGTTGCCTCCAGTTCAGGAGATTTAGAGGAGGCTGTATGTGTGTTCTAGTACGGCTGAGGGTGTGCCAAGAGAGGTGAGAGGCCATTCTTTGTTTATTTTTAGAGAACAGGGTATGTCTGATACAAAACACAACATGAAATGCTCTCACAGTGGACTTGCTTAGTCCTCCCATCCTGATGTGAGCATCTCCATGAGCATGTAGGGAAATCAACCTTGGAGTCACACTGGATATATATTTATTTGTTTATTTTTCCACTTTGTCAGTGTGCTGCCCTGCACTGAAAAGCCATTCCCATAGCCATATACCTACCCAAATCATGACAAATGCGCCGGCATGCTTACCCAGTGGTTTTGCATCACTCATAATTCAATGTCCCCTGTCCTCCCACCCATCTGGGATCGACTGGCCCCAACAGCGGAGACAGAGTTGGTACTGCCAGTGTACTCCAGCGGCACCGGCCCATCTGTCCCTGCCTGCAGGCTATTGTGCCGATCCTCAGCTGTCTCACAATCAATGACCATGCAGGCGAAAAGGGGAGAAATGCTCTGGCTGCAGGTGTGGGGGTCTTACTGTCTAGCAGGCTTTCTGTTTATATTCCTCTGTTGTCTCTTGTCCCAACAGCCCATACCCACCTCCACCAAACCCCCATCCCCCATCACACACACACCTTGTGGCAGACAAGGGAGCAGTGAGACTATTTAGTTACAGTTATGTTTGCAGTAGTGATTATTATCACAACGGCTAACGGTATGGGTTAAACATGAGCATTACCAGCGGCACCTTTTACTCCAGCTACAAACTTCCTTTTTCTCCAGTTTAATTTCACATCAGTGATACCTCTATATAATTGTTAACCACTGATTAGGATCATGTTGTTTTCTTCTTGGTCTCACCTAACCAACCCTATCTCCAAAACAACTATGTTGTAGAATCAACTTTACTGTAAAGCGCAGGGATTTGAAAACTTTTTATTTCTTCGAGTGACATTTTCAGACAGAAAATTAAGTGTGAGGTGCTAAATGTCAACCAGAAAGACGTATCACAAGTTATGCTTTGCATTTTTCACTCAATTTATTTTGCTTGAACTTAATTCATGCTTTGTGAGTGATGAATGATAGGAAGGAAGGCTTACTTTTCAAAATAGGTCTGTGATCCTTTTAATTTCATCACAAGCTGCTAATTTATTGGGACTCAAACACTTAACCGTACTAGCATGCACTGAAACGGCGGTTAGGGGACATTTATCTAATTACAGAGGTTTGGATTCCATCACATGGGATACTATTAAGACATTAGACATGCCCACCAATGGTTTACCACATGGTGGCAGGATTGGTTGAGGGATTCATATGCTCTCGCTAAGCCAGTCCAAGTTGTCAAAATGAGGCTGAATTAACTGTACTCAGAACCCCTGCTTACTTGGTTTTAACTCAACCCACTCTGAGTCTTTCTGTCAAGTATACAATGAATAGGCTCTCACACATCAAAACAGCGGCTGTAGCAGCAGTACCAGCTTCTCAATGCCAGAGACGTACTCATAGGCAGAAACATTCGGCGTAATTGGAAATCAGGCCTGCTGCTTGTGAGGCTGCTCTGTTAACTACCTAAATAAATAGGATGGCCATAGTCTGGTTTCATTGACTGCAAATAGGCCTGTTAAGATGGAGAGAGAAACAGAGAGACAAATGGAGAGAATGAGCAACAGAAAGACAGTGTAAGAGGCCGACAAATTGGGATTCAGAGAGACAGAAAGATAGACAGAAGCAGAGAGTTTGGACACCTGTAATGCTTTTATGGCAATTAAGATGTAGTGCATTCAAGAAAATCCTATTAAAGCTGAGGTACTGTGTTATTCTCTACATTATTGCCTTTCTTGATGTATGTCTGAGAGAGAGACAAAGAAGCAAAACAAAGAGGGCAGTGCGGGTGTGTGGGTGAGAGTGAATTTGAAGCTTTATTACCGGCCTATATTGAAGCCCAAATTACAAATCTTGGAGCAGTTATTCCTGCCTCGAGATGTTACTTCAATCCCACATTTGAGGCAAATCATCCTGTAATGACATTGCTTATTGCAAATGAGGGAAGTGATGGAAGGTAATGAATGAGGCGGGGGTACAATCCGATAAGGTGGCACCTAACTAAGTGGGTCTCTCCTTCTCAACCTTCGGCAAGCCGACCCCACTGCTTAGACCATTATTCAAACCATAACAAGCCAATTCATTTAGGCTGTCGGTGAGCAGAATTAGATTCCCGCTTGAGCGACCGTTGAGCAAAACATAAAGATGTTTTCCGCACCTAACATGCTGCATTTACATAATTTCAGCTCAGGTTTGGGGCAGCAATAATAAGTTATGATAAAACTGTCATTAGGGGCAGGAATGTGCAGGGAACAGGAGACACAGTTCAAGATTAATATGGGAGCTCTCTGCGGTGCTGAAATGTCAGGGGACACAGAATAATGAACCTGGCTTTGTAGGGATAACATACCTGTATGGGCATCTACTTGCCAGTGTGTGTGTGTGCATAGTTCAGTATGGGTACATCTGTGAGTCTATATATACTAATCTGAAGGTCAAAAGGTGTGTGGTCTTTAATGTGCATCTAGCATGTTGCCCTCTAACACATTGTTTACTGCGTTTACAATGGGATTACAACCCATGAAGACTACAGTTACTGTAGATACTAAATGCTACTGTAATATCTACTGCAACTGCTATTCTAGATTATAAATTATTATTAAAATCAGCATTTTGTGTTTCTCAGTTGATCATACTTTAAAAAAAAATACATACATACAGCACTTTAAGAGTGCCTAGTGTTCGTCTAAGTATCAAAAGATCTGTCAATCAGTGTGGGATGGACACACTACATGGCAGAAAGTATGTGGAAACCCAGACATTACACCAATATGTTATTATTGAACATCTCATGCCCCCTGTTTCTGCTGTAACAGCCACCTCTTTTCACAAGATTTTTAAATATGATTCATTGCTTGCTGCGGCATTAAAATTCCCTTAAAGCCCCTAAATACATGGTTTCCAATATTAAGTATTTCTCTATATCATTAAATATTCATTGCTAACTTTGGCAAAATTTTGAGTTATTGTTTGGGGAAAACATTTATTTTTTATTATTTTTGAAAAGAACTATTGATACATTTATCAGCTTGTCACGTTCAGGTATTTCATACCCAAATTGACACACACATTTCAAATGATACACCAGTTGTTAACTGCTTATGGTCAACACTCCTCTACTGAGCAGCACCCGTTCTTGAAATGGGTGTTAATGCTCAGAGAAACTCTTTGATTAATCAAACAAACATGTAGATGCTACAATGCAGGAACAGCTTCACAAGGACATGGCATCCAGGGTAATGTGCAATTTGTCACAGGCAATGGCTTTAAACAGTGCATTAGATGGAGATCAACTTGGATTTATTCATCTCCAGACAAAGGCAGGAACAGCAGTGCACGGGATGTTTGGCCATTATGGATGCTTCAGAGAGCGTGTGTTGTGTGGTCACTGCCACAATTCACAGAGATATTCCTCTTTTTAGAGGAATCAGTCAAAGATGCTTTAACCCCAGGATATAGTTTTTAAATGAAAGAGCTACTGTAATGGTCACTCTGCTGTTTTATTTGTTATTGGCTTTTGTTGTAACACACAAGGAATACAATGTTTTGACAGACTGTTTTTTTGCTAAAGGGCCTGTTTAATTTATGTCCATAAAAATGTTATTTATTTAAAAAAAAAATATATATATATATATATATATGTATGTGTGTGTGTGTGTGTGTGTGTGTTCTCCCTTTAATAATTCTACAGTTCCTGCTCTCCTTCCTCAGCAGTTAGCCAGATTTTTCCTGATAATGCTGAAGGTCGGTAGTTGAGCTACAGTAACTAAGGAGTGGGTGGGAAACAGACATAGTGTCACCATCACTGGGGGATTGGGGCAGCGCCATAGCACAACTTAACAAAGATTAATCTCCTCCACTTACTGGGCCTTGTGTGTTTATTTTTGGAGCATGTCTTTGGAGGGGGAGCACTTACCATGGCCATTACTTTCATAACCTTTTTGTCATTAAAAAAACATGTGTTTGTGTGCACATATGGGCACAGGGTGTTAATAATCTCAATAAACGTTTTTGTGCAGACATTGTCCTTTTTAAGACAACATTCCCCACATGCTGCTCTCTGGTTTTCTGTCATTGCTGCTCTCTTCTTGCTGCTGGTTTTGACGTGGTTTAACCTGAGTGCTGCTGTGGCAGTGATGTGCTGCCTCTGAAGCAAATCAAACGCAGAGTCTCTGACTGTGTCGGACCGATCTCTCTCTTGACACAGGGCTTTATTGAAAAAGCTATAGCCCTTTATAGTGAGAGTGTCAATTTCAAGACAAAGTCAAGATGGTAGTTGCGCAGAATCCATATCTAATAGTGGCAAACGGAGCAAACACAATTGAGGAAAATCAATACTGCTTTCACGTTTGATCATACATCACCTTTCTCTGAACTACTGCTTACCTGTGTCCTTTTGTCTCCCTGAAAGAGGATCTCTAACAATGAATTGTAAACAAACACATAATAGTTCAATTTCTCTTTGTGGTTTGTGGACAAAGAGCTATCTATAGTTGCTTACACATACAGGAAATGGTTGTGAAAACATGGCATTAAATCTGTATGTGTAATGACAGAAAAAGAGAAGAATTATTTTTCCATGTCAGCTTTCGATGTTACACTCACTTCTTACACATGACAGTACTGTCATGCTGAAGATACTGCGGATGCAGTTTTAGACATTTTTAAGCATTGAACCATTTTAGACTGGACATTTTGGACAAGTTAGAGGTGGTCGAGCTTAAGTGTAAGGTCAGAAATGGTTAGGTACAAGCAAATGATGCAATCATTTCCATTATATCCTTGACCAATTGTGAGTAATGTTTTATTTGGTTGAGGTTAGGATGGCATAGTCTGAGTTTCCTTTAACCCTGTTCTTCAGCAGGCAGCTTGTTCACCAGATGGGCCTTGGGCGCTGACAGAGCAAGGGTGAAGGATGAGTGGGAAAGGACAGTGGGAGGGCACACACATGATGACCTGTCAAGTTCTGTCACCCGTCTTTGCGTGCCTTTCTTTTCTCCATGAGCCACCCCCCTCCTCTACTCCCACTCTGCTTCAAAACCCCACAGGTAGCATGCAATGTTTGGTGATGAAAGACCTCAGTAATGTATCTTTTCTATATCCAAGCCCAACTAAACTGGTGTGACAGCTCTTCCCTCTCCCCATACCAGGCTTTATATTGTCTCTGTCTGGGAGTGAATACATTTTGAGGGAATGAATTTCATTACAGACCCTTTTGTGTGCATGTATATGGGTGTGTGTTCTCTCGCACGTGCGCCTTTGCCTACTAGACATAGATTAGGTTACATGTTCGGCCAGTTCCCAGGTGGGCTGCAGAATGTGTGCATGCAGTATATCTGTCAACACGGACCCCAAAAAAGTAGTGTGTTGTGATGTTGAATGAGGCGGAAGAGGAAAAAGCTGTGTCAGAATTCACTTAACAGGCAAACAATGTACCATAACAACCTCTGCACCGCTTTACTTCACATATGTTTTGCTGATAGAGGTGACTTGTATAGTGATGGTGTTTGTGTCTATATTCTGGGACCTTATGTTGAGATTCAAGCAGGAGAAAACCATTCCAATGCCAGCAGGGAGATGATTGACATGGGAGCCTTCCTAGTAATGTATAAAAATGTGCCTCTGATCACTATTCACTCATGCAGTGGAGCATGCTGGAAAATACCAAGCCTGCCGCAAGCTCTAGGTCTCCCGTCGCCGGGCAATGTGTCCCCCCACCAACTCCAACGCTCAATCTGGTGTACAAGTGCCCATCCCCCTGTGTCTGTCTTCTACCCCCTCCTCCTACTCCTTCTCTTGCCTTGGCACTCACACTCTGGTATGCACTGAAATTCAATCAGATGCTTAATTACATCTTAACATGGGTTCCTACCAGCTGGCTTTATTCCCCTGTTTCTGATTAAAGGGATTAGAAAAATGAAATTTAACAGTGGATTTGCATACTGCTCTAAAAGGGGCACTGGCATGTATCTGTGGCTGTCTGGCCAGTGTTTGCTGCTCTCGCTCCCTGTAATCCATCAAATAAGGAAGGAAATACACAAGCATGTTCCTGCCTTCAATTCTGCACAGCAGGTAGAACCAATTATGAGAGATAGGAGCTTGGCCATGCCTCCTCTTCCCATCTCACTCTGACTACTAGACACATGATACCCTCTGACACAGGAATTCAGATGCATAGATCATATCAAAAAGCGGCATAAAAGGGATACAGGGATGTGTTACTGTATATTTCATAGTGCATATTTCATGGATGTTGAGAATAAACCTTTTCTGTTGCTCATATCTGCCTGATGAATGGCATACAGAAAAACCGGGTGGCTTTAGGCTTTTTCCTAATGGGGCCAAGTAGGCCCACTATCCAAGCTGTGCAAAGAAAATGGGCCCATTAATCACAGAGCCACCACCATCATTTCCATATGATTATTCTGCTCATGTGTTGGCTAACTCCTAGCTGCACAGGAATTATTGTGACATCCTGTGCTATTCGCCGCTCTTTCATCCTTTTTTGCTCAAAATAACTTGCAGGCTTACTTTTCAACTTAATCCGCCGTCTGTAACCAAACTAAATCTATCCTGAGAGGAGATCTGGTTACGCATTCACTGTTTATTTTATGCAATTAAAAAGCTATTCTGATGGAAGTTTGTATTAAAAGGATTAAAGGCTTATTACTCTGTCAATTCAGAGAGAGAAAGAGGAAACAGTGTAAAAGAGTGGGAAAATAAAACAGATAGGGGGGTCTGAAGGGAGAGGAGGAGAGAGACTTGAGTATTTAATGTGAGCATTATGTCAGCATGTGTGTGTTTACTTTGACCAATTAGTAAACGCTTACCCAGTGCAGCCATTTTGGTATCAATTTGGGAACAACCAGATCAATCATTAACATTTTTCTATTGATGAAGGACACTGTAATTAGTCCCAATGAAACAGCATGAACAGGATGTGCTCAAGGAAAGCAAAGCGTGAGCAGGCAGAGCCGTGAGGAAGCTGTGGCCCCGATAGTCTCACAACATGAGAATCTACTGCCCTCTTTTGGAACTGAAAAGAATATCACTTCTAACAAGCGAAACTGGAATTGAAGCACTCCAGATTTTCGATGGACACAATGAAAAATGAGAAGACATACAGTATTTAACCTCAAATTTTGCAAACACGAAAGCACACAAAGACAATAAAGTAATATGTGTCCTGTAGCCTGACATCAATACCGAGACAGTAGCATGAGTTAAATATACATACATGAGAATATATATATATGTACTCTGTGTAATCATTTTGAATAAGGAACTAATCAAACTGTAACTTTGATTTATTTTCTTTTTCCCTGATCTGTGTTCTCTTCATCATTGCTGTCCATTTATAAAGTGGGGAGCCGACTGGTTTCTTCTGGACTCTGTTATAAACTAAAAGGTTCAAGGTTCAAGGTTCAATTTGAACTTAAATCAACAATAGGTACTGTATGAGGTAGGAAACATGCACACAAGATGAATAGAACCAGTCAGTGAGTCTCAGAGGTTTAAGTTCGTTTGCTGTTATAGAGTGCCACCTCCTGGACAGAGGGTGTATTTCATATATCCTTCCCATTATCTTCTGCCTCACACAACAGCAGGTACTAAAGTTTGATTTACAAATAAATGTAGCTGCAATATTTTTATTTTATGTGTGAGTGAATTTCATACAATTTTATGACGTAAATGTTTTATGTGGACAACTTTTGCAGCCCTTAAGAGATTTTTTTTCTAGCGTATGCAATATTGTAGTTGCAGCAAAAAGATAGTGAGATGCAGTTTTGTTTGAAGTGTCCCTCTGTGCAATA